>NW_020175410.1:7635768-7683151 GCF_003031525.2 Neophocaena asiaeorientalis asiaeorientalis
AAAAAAAAAAAAAAAAAAAAAAAAAGAAACCACAAAATTAAACAGTGAGAACTACAACAATTGGAGATGCCTATCAGAGACTTTTGGGTAACCACTCACAAGATTCAAAGTTTCATTCCAGACCAGATAGAATTAACAGACTTGATTGTTATTATTTTATAATTTTAGATCTGCTAAATTAAACTGAAGAATCTCTCTAAAAGTATGAGCACTTATTTATTCAGCCAGCAAATATTTACTATCTTCTTTATAAGAAATTCTAGGTTCTAGGATACAAAAGTGAGAAAGAACTCTGATATCTATGTAGATGATGACACCGCAAAAGAAGTGGAAGTGGGAGAACAATTAACTTTACCTGAAGGCTCTAAAAAAGGACTTTTAAATGTGACATTTAAGCTGAGTCTCAAAAATTTAATTCAAGTTTGCTATTTAGAAAGTAGTAAAAGGGCAGTAAAGAAAAAGGCAGCTGCATTACAAAGGCAGAGAGGCATGAAAGGCAGCAACATATCAGGAGGACAATAAGAAGTACTGTGTTGTGGGAATTTAGGATGCAAGGGTGGGAGTGGAGGGTACAGGCAGCCAACAGAGATGAAACTGGAGAAAAAGTCAGGGCCAATGAATGAAGGGATTTGTTACAATGATAAGGAGCTTGGACTTAACTCTGTGGGAAGCAGGGTCCCAATGCCACCTTTAATAGGGGAGTGAAATGACCTAATCTATTGATTTTCACACGATAGCTTTGATACTAACAGAATTTGAATTTTATTAGAGAGAAACTGGGGTTAAGAAGAAATATTGCAGTTGTCTAGGAAACGGACAGTAAGGACCTATATGCTAAAGTTGTAGGAATAGAATAAAGAAGAGGAGTCTGGTCTGGAGATATTCCTTATATACATCAATAGGATATGCATCTGAATAAGAGGAAAGGCTGGAAGATAATTCAGAGGTTTTGATATTGGGAGATTAAGAGTTGAGAGAGTGGTGAAATTTCCATTCAAATAGAGTAGAAGTCAGCAAACTTTTTCTGTAAAGGGCCAGATAGCGTAGGTTATTTTAAGCCTTTGAGAGCCAGACTGTCTTCAACACAACTACTCCTTTCTGCTACTGAAGCACAAAGGCAGCCATAGGCAATACGTAAACAAATAAGTGTGGCTGTATTCCAATAAAACATTTTATGGATACAGATATTTGAATTTCATCTAATTTTCACGTCATGAAATATTTTCATTTTCTTTTAAAGATGTGAAAATTATTCTCACCTTTCTGAAAGGCCATGCAAAAACAGGCAGTGAGATAGATTTGGCCCAAGGACCATAATCTGCCAAACTCTATAATAGAGAAAGCAGAGGAAGGAACAGCATTCGGGTTAAGTTTAAGGTGTTGTGGGACATCCAGGTGACGGTGTGCAGAAGGCAGGTGTTCCGGGCTGGACCTCAGTGAAAAGAGGCGACCAAAATGCTCTACGAACACTGTTCTTCATGGTCATAAAGAACCAAAACTATATGAGAAGGCAAATACAACAGAGAAATGAAAGACAATATCATACCCTAATGCTGTTTTTAAAGTGCTTTTTAATTGAAGGTAAGGTAATATTTGAGGATTTTATATTATCAGACACTTATCTCTATAATAGGCAGTTAGAAGCCATGGCTAAAGAACTAAAAGATTTATGACAGAACTTATAAAAGTAATGAAAGACGATAGAGTACAGGAACTGTCTAAGAAGCAAATAATGTTTCATCCTTTATGGGTGAAAGACAGAAATGAAGCTGGATTTAACTTTAGAAAAGCAATTTCATTTGTTACCTGTCAAATACTGATGCAAAAGATAAACAGAAGTCATAGAAATCTTCTTAGACAGTATGCAACACTACTCCACAACCCTATGCTTGTTAAGTAACATTCAAACCACTCATACAGGATCCTAAATAGGAATAGTTTACAATTCACTTTGGTAAAGAAAGGATGACAGTTTCTTAGATGCCTCGCTGGAGAGCTTTTGGACATGTGCTGCCCTGTCTTTCACAGGCAGAGTAATGAAAAGTAAATTTACCTTGAGGTTTTACCATTGATTTGGTTGAGGCACAGTATCTCTGGTCCACATTGGATTTTTAACAGATGAAATATTTCCTAAACCAAGTAATTTGATTCTGTGCAGATAGTAACCACAGGCAGTATAATTAATTTCTTTTATATCTTCAACACAGTAAATAGGTGGATCTTCCCTTTCTAACCATAAGACAAAGCCAGACACAAATCACTGTGAAGAGCAAGGTGCATCATGAAGATTAAGAAATCTCCTATGATGCTGTGGATCCAAGCTATTCATTGCCTCATAATAAAGGTGAAATGTTAAAAATCATTTTTTTAATACCAGGTCAATTTCCAATGCAAAATGGCCCAAATAGAAGAAGACAGATTTCGTTTTTTAACTTCTATTTTTCCCATTGTCAAAACCCTATCAAAAACCCCTTTGATACAATGATAAAATATTGTTGATATACTCAACAATATATTCAATATATTCATAACTGTTAAAAATTACTTTTTTACATGACAATTACTGCTTAGTTAATTCCTTCTCAGTTATTCTTCTACAGGATAATAATATTGTTGGTACTTCATAAGATAAAACATTGACACTAAAATGAATATTTTAGTAGGTGAATTTCTATATACAAAAGGAAAATCAGGGATAAAAACTGAGCAGCTTTTCTACTAAACAAGTATTAGTTTTAAAATCTTAGAGTCAGGTACATGTAAAAGTATGAAATTAGATCACTCCCTAACACCATACACAAAAATAAGCTCAAAATGGATTAAAGACCTAAATGTAAGGCCAGACACTATCAAACTCTTAGAGGAAAAGAGTAAAAATCTATATGTGTTTTCTATTTGTAACAATCATTAAGCATTTACCTACCCAATATGGGAGAAATTTGTGATAAGAGGAAAATAATCAAAAACAAACAGAGGGCTCCCCTGGTGGCGCAGTGGTTGAGAGTCCGCCTGCCGATGCAGGGGACACGGGTTCGTGCCCTGGACCGGGAAGATCCCACATGCCGCGGAGCGGCTGGGCCCGTGAGCCACGGCCGCTGAGCCTGTGCGTCCGGAGCCTGTGCTCCACAACGGGATAGGCCACAACAGGGAGAGGCCCGCATACCGCAAAAAAAAAAAAAAAAACCAAATAGAAACATATTTTCAAGTTTAAATTAGAAACCATAATAAAACCTAGTCTTTTCTACAAGGTATCCCAACAACTAAAAGTGAAGAAAAGCCACAATCAGGATTTGTTCTTCATATAATGGACCAAACAATTACTATATCTGTTCTTACTCTCCAAATTTAATTATTTTAATCACTAAATTGGCTGAATTAACACCTTTATCTTATTACCAGCAGAGACACAACTTTAAAGTATTTTCATTGGGCCAAGAATTTAAGCAGGACACTACAATGAACAAACTTCTGAAAATAAATCTTTTCACTGATGGGTATGATATAATCAAGATGGGCTTTGGAGACATTCTGAGCTGGGTTCAAAACCAGCATCTGTGGCTAATTAGCTATGTGTTCTTGGGCAAATTACATTAATCCAAGAGACCATTAGGTCTAATTCCGTCTAGTTTAACATCAGTCATCAGCAGAAACTTAAGCTTCCTGGGTTATCCACTATTACCTAGATCTGAGGTTCTCAATTTATCAGATTCATGGCTCCCTTTACATAACAATAGTTTAATCACTCTGAAATAAAACTCATCAATATTGTAACCTATTTTTCAAAAAATCAGTGTAGTGTCCCATAAGATGTATTCCAATATGTAAATGTACGGATACTACTACTCTACAAGACACGTTGGTATCAGATGCTTGAACTTATCCATAGAGCCATCAATAAGATAATTACAAACACAGATAGATACAGATGTGAGGTATTGGCCACTTAAATACCATAGGTGACACTGCCGTCAATGACTTGATTTTTCCAAATGTGAACATCTATTAGCACAGTTCAGTAGAGAACAAGTACAGTATTTCCTTCAATATACACAATACTTGCATTTCTAGAAAATTTAGTGTAGACTAAAACTATGCACAAAGGATTTGTGTTTATATAAAATATATACTTGTAAACAGATTTTTTACCTCTATAACTCTCCAGGAGGGTGCTCATAGCTCACGTAAAACATGGGTGGGAAAATGTGTGATTGTGCAGAACTCATCCACACATTACAAGATACCTCACATCCCTGCCTCCGATAACCTTCTTTTTTTTTTTTTTTTTTTAAAAATTTTGAGGTACGCGGGCCTCTCACTGTTGTGGCCTCTCCCGTTGAGAAGCACAGGCTCCAGACACGCAGGCTCAGCGGCCATGGCTCACGGGCCCAGCCGCTCCGTGGCATGTGGGACCCTCCCGGACCAGGGCACAAACCCGTGTCCCCTGCATCGGCAGGCGGACTCCCAACCACTGCGCCACCAGGGAAGCCCCCGATAACCTTCTAATGAGTTCCTTTTCCCTCTTCTACTCTTGCTCCTTGCACCACCCTCTTCCCCATCAATTCATCACATAACAGTGAGAGCGATTCTTTAAAAAGTGTTTATCAGACTTCGTAACTTGGGCTAAACCCATCAATGATTTCCTGTCACAGAATACAATCCAAATTTTTGCACGACCTTCAAGTCCTGAATGATCCTGCCTGTAGCCAACCTCTGTGACCTCATTTACCAGTATCCCGCTTGCTTCATGCTCCAGATAGACTGGCTCTCTTGATGGTCCTAAAACTCATCAAAATTATTCCATACTTGGCATTTTATATTTGCAGTTCTCTCTTTATGGAGCACTCTCAGCTGAGTTTTTCTCTCACTCCTGTACCCTACCTGACTTCTTCACCTGAAGGGTGAATTTCCCAAAATGGAGATTGGTTCACTTGCTCCTCAAATCATCATCCTGCCTATCTTACCAAATGGCACATCCAGTTGGCTCAGGCTAAAATCTTTGACAATTTTCTCCTTATCCAAATGCCTTTGTCCACCTAATCAATGAATACGTCCTTTCCTCTTTGTCTCTAAAACATATGCCAAATTTATCATAGCAACTGCTACTATTTCTGTCTGAGTCATCCCTCACCCATACTATTTTACAGGCTGCCTAGTTGGTCACCGTTGCTTCCGTTCTTACCCTCTATAATCCTTTCTCCACACAGCAAAATCAGATCATGTCATTCCCCCATTTCAAGAGATCCACTGACATCTTTCATACTTAGAATAGAACCCAAACTCTGGCCACAATAATCTACAAAGGCTTTGACATCTGGTCCCCTTGCCTCATCATTCACCTTCCTTCCACTCACTCTCTATATAACCAGCTTTTTTCTGATAAAAGAACAAGTCACACTCACTCTCATTCTAGGACTTTTGCTGTATCCTGCAACTACATGCCTGGAAATTACTGTGACACATATTTGTACGGCTGACTTCTTCCTATCATTCAGGTGTCAGTTTAAATGTCACATCCCCAGAAAGGTCTTTCCCAATCTACCATGTCTGAAGAAATCCCCACTTACTCCCTTTCACAATACCTTCCTTTATTTTCATCATAGAACTGATTAGTGTTGGGGTTTTTTTGGTTTTGTTTTGTTTTTTTGCTTACTTATTTATTAATGACTATCCCTTGAATATAAGACCCATGGAAGCAAGAATCTTCATGAAATTAACTATAAGTCTGTACCCAATGCCTGAGTAGTCATTTCTCAGAATGAACACTGAAAAAATATTTGTTGAATAAATAAATGAAGGAGTGGCTCAGTATTCTAACAAGATTTTCCTGGAGCAAATTCTTTAACTTTTCAAACTGGAGTATGTGCATCACCAGAAAACATGAGTCAGTTTGTTCAAACCCCAGGAAAATATGGAATACCTTCCAAGTATTTAAACAATATATTTATATAAAAAGATTAAAATACATAATGAATTAGAATATAATATTTATATGGGTTTTTAATATAAAACAAGATTTCTGTGAAACTTCATAATTTTAGCACTTGCTTCAGACTATGCCTCCAAATCTCCCAATATAAGGTGTCATTCTTCTCAGTTTTTTTGTTTTTTGTTGTTTGTTTGTTTGCGGTACGCGGGCCTTTCACTGTTGTGGCCTCTCCCGTTGCGGAGCACAGGCTCAGCGGCCGTGGCTCACGGGCCCAGCCGCTCCGCGGCATGTGGGATCTTCCCGGCCCGGGGCACGAACCCGTATCCCCTGCATTGGCAGGCGGACTCTCAACCACTGCGCCACCAGGGAAGCCCCTTCTCAGTTTTAAGGAGTACATATGTACTCCTTAATTTAAAAAAATTAGGAAACAAGGCATTAAGTAATGCAAATGGTTAGGAAGCCCCATGTTTAATGTTATATTAAAAACATTACCATATAGATAAGCAAAGTTTCCTATTTGTTGAGTAATTTCTAATATTGTGAATCATAACATTTGTGAGTTGTTTTTTCTTTATAGAACAGCTGTGAGTGCCGCTAGCTCCTGCCAGTGGTAGAAAATGTTAACTCTGGTACCAAATGCTTAGTGTATTAGAGGTCAAGCTGGAAGACCAGGACCAAGAGACATACAAAATTCCTTAACAAGGAAAGCCAGAGTGGTCTCATATCTACCTACCCTTCAGGAAAGTAAGAGGTAGGGGTGATAGAAATAACAGTGCAATAAAGTCTAATGATGACAATCTGCTGAATAAGGGATGAAAAGGTGTTCGACAAGCAGTTAGGTCAGCAGTAACTTGTGACTCCCACTAAAGTAATGATGACATCTAGGAAGAAAATATAAAAATGATCATCCTGGTAAACAAATTGCATTCTGTAAAACAGTGGGTAATAGCAAAACCTGACATTGAAAACTGTCTCTGTCAATAACTAACTGTGTGACTTTGACCCAATTACTAGCCTCATCTGTAATATGAACATAATAATACCTAACTCTTAAGAAGATTGGTAAGATTACATGAGACAGTATATATCAAAGACCTAGCATCCACCAAGCCCTTAAATTATAGCTATTATTGTTACAGAATAATGTACCTACCATTACAAAAATTAAAAGTATCCTATTCTAATTCCAGGTTTAATATAAAAGGAAGTTTGGTTTAATATTAGCAATGAATATTTCATGCTTTTTTTCTAAAGGAAATGTTTTAATAAAAGTTCATACCCTAGTGCTGCCAGACATCTAAAATTATAGCCAATGGTTTTATAAGTCTAAATCATCTAATATTGGGGTTTAAAGTAATATTGCATTCAGAGATTTTCTTTGCTAGATGGACTGAATAATCAAAACAATCCCAAATCCTATCCTGAAGTATTCACTTTTTAACTTAATTTAGCACTTATTTTTTCAATCAAATTCTCATTTTCTTCAACTTTTTTTTCATGTCTACACCTCTAAGAAGTTAGCAAGCTACCTAAGGCAGAGGCTGTTTTGTGTGACTGCTTTATATGAATTTTTAGTTACATAGCGGGGAGAATAAGTTGGTGTAAGGAGGGGAGTGAGATGAATGTTTACAATGCCTGGGTTTTGTTAATTATAACATGAATTCCTCTATTCCTTCCCTGCCAAAACGTAATCAATTGAATTATGAATCAAATATCATTCTATGAAAAAAATAGGTGTTATCATAACCTGTTTAAGCACAAATGAAATATTCAGGATTCAAAGTTTCATGTTTTCTCCAATCTGACATGGTGCTAGGGCTAGGTCCAGATTAAATGTTTAAAAGAACTTTTTCCTCCACCAAATGGACAGGCTGAGAAATGAAATCATCATGCCAGAAAAATGCCATCCCAGTGGTTGCTCCCGGACAACCCTGCTGTATTTTCTGTTGGGACATAGAAAAAGCTCATTTTCCCAAAGGAAGCTGTGGTTCTTTGACAAGCACACATGAGATGGGTGACAAGAGACAATTCAACCTCTCCCCACGTGCACGTAATGGCACCTGAAACACAAAGACAACTCTGCATCTGCGCTTGGGAGAGAGTGAAGCCGTGAATGTTTTCCAACATCACAAGCACTTTCATAACATGCAGCTTGAGGATGTACCCATAGAAGTGCATTTGGTTTGCCCCAGAATGTTCTAGGAATGACAGGTTATCATCAGCGCCCCCATCCATCAGGGCTTGCTGGTGGATTCACTGTCTGTTTGGTAAGCAAGACACTACATTTTTCAGAAAATCACTTTTACAAATGTAATCTTGACTTGAACCTTCCATCACAGAGCAGTAAGTTTTCCAAAGATATATATTTTAAATTACATATTGAATGATTACATGAGTAACAAGAACTATGAGTAGAATGACCACATAATTTGTTGTTCAAACCAGGACACTTGAGAGCGAAAAGGGAAACTATTAATAATTATGCCAAAAACAGAGGAAGAAATCACATAGGATTTCTTAGGAGAAAAAGTTCAAAGCAAGCATATATTTATTTATGCAAACTTGTAGACTAAAATTTGAACATTGTGGGGGAAAAGGATTTTTCTGTAATGGAGGAGGCGTGGTAAAGTGATACAAGGGTTGAAGGAAAGAAAATAGCAGAAAGAAAATAATATTGATTGATTGCCTGCTTTAGACCAACCTTTTAAATAATAAAAACTCCAACAATTATAGTATGTATGGTAATGATAACCTTTTAGACAACAATCTGTGAGGAAGATATTAGCCACGTTTTACAGTTAAGGAAACCAAATTTTTAAAGGGTTAAGTCTCGTGCTTTGTGACCACCTACAGGGGTGTGATAAGGAGGGTGGGAGGGAGACACAAGAGGGAGGAGATATGGGAACATATGTATATGTATAGCTGATTCACTTTGCTATAAAGCAGAAACTAACACACCATTGTAAAGCAATTATACTTCAACAAAGATGTTAAAAAAAAAAAAGGGTTAAGTCTCTTGCCAAAGACCTGTAGATAAAAAGATGGAACTTGGATTCAAACACGATGCTAGCTCATTAAATTTGTTCCAAAGTTACTATGATTTTATGAATCTCCATTTTATAAATGGCATTACATCTCCATATTATAAATGAGGAAACTGAGGCTCAGAGACTGTGTCTTGTTCAAGGATTCACATATAATATGGAATGTGGATTCAAATTCAGGCCTGCCTGATTCTTAAGTCAATGTTCTTACTTCCAAAATATCGACTGGGATTTGTTCAGGCTTTGTTTGTTTGAGTTTTGTATGGGGGTTTTTCTGAGGGGAATGAGGCAAGGATCTCGTCCCTTCTTCTTACGTGGACTCTGCTTAAGTTCCATTTGCACTCTAAAATTTCCCCTCCTTGCCTCCTTTTTTCTCTTTTCCTCAGAGCTCCTTCTAAATATTTAATCAAGATGTCAGAACTGGGCTTGTCAGAAACCTTAGCTTACTAGTAAGGAGCTTCCGTAGTGTATCCTTCACATCATTTGCAGTCTGGGTTTCGTCTAATTTGTGTTTGTTTACATACCCTTATTTCTTATGAAATTCATTCAGTATGGGGCATTTCATCCTCCACATCAGCTTATCCACAGCATCTCATTCTGCTATACTTGTCCTGCTTTCAACTTGGCTTGAGAAGTTATCATCACCCTTTTCTAAATAGCATGAAAATCTATTAACCACACTGTGTACACAAAGATGCAGGGAGGTAACACAAACCACTCTCACACTATGAGCAGATTGAAAGGAATTTCCCCACAGTATTATATGAGAAAGTTTAAGTAGCACTATTCTAGACAAGAGGCCAAGAAAACAAACGAAAGAAGAGTATAGCAAGGGCACATGTAAATTCCTCTTGGGTTCTTAGCCAGGTAGTCTTGTTCCGTTAATAAGAAACAAACTATACTCTGACGCTAGTCGTTGACGATTACATTCATCTAGACTGTATTCTGAAGTTAAATACCCACAAAGCAAGACTTGTCCCCATTCTGCCTACTTCTCTCCATCCTTGTCACCAGCACCCTAGTGCAAGCCACCACCATCGCTCACTGGGGGTGCGACAGCTTGTCGATGGTCTCCAGGCTTCCACTCTTGCCCCTTTTTGGTTAATTCTCCACCCTGTAGCCAGAGTATCTTTTAAATCTGTTTATCAGATCTTGTTATTCCCTTATGTAATTCCCTCCAGTTATATCCCATAGCACTTAGAACAAAATCTGAACTCCTTATCCCAGCTTACAAACCCCAATAGGACCTTTTAGGCTCCTCCTACCATCCTATCATACTTTTTTTCCAGGCCCACTTCAGCCTCCCCGACCTTCGTCCAATACCTGAAATGGGCCAGGCTGTTTCCAGCCCCAGAGCCTTTGTATATACTATTCCTGCTGATGGACAGGGTGCCTCCCCAGATGGTGGCTTGTCTGGTGCCTCTTGTTACTCAGACCTTGGCTTGAAAGTTGCCTCCTCCAAAAGACCTTCCTTAACCTAAAGGGCAGCCACTCCATTATTCCCTAACATACTAATCTCCACATAGCACCTAATACTCTCTGACAGTTTATTTTTTATTTACTTGTTTTATAGTTGCTTACTGCTTATCTCACCTACTGCCAATGTAAACTCCATCAGACTAGAGAACATGCTCGTCTTAGCCACCACTGTATCCTCTATGTCTAGAAGAACATCTGGTGCATAGCAGGACTCAAAAAGCATTAGTGAACAAATAAATAAATTAGTCAACCAATTTATTTATGAATTTTTGCTTTACCTTTATATCATAATAACTGGATAAGATTTTTTTGATTTCCACTTTTCAATATAAAAACATATTTGCTAACAAAAATATTTTCTTATGACTACATATGACTTTTAAAAAGTGTGTTTACCAATGTCAAATTGTATAAATTCTTTGATTCTGTTTTGTGGACGTGACCTCAAAAAGTTCCAGAAAGAACTCACCACAACTACAAGCTCTTGCATAAACATATTGTAAAAAACTAGTGAGGCCTTGAATCTGTATTTTAGGAAGGCTCAACCCTTAATAGGGACTGTGACCAATCTTGGTTTAAGAGGCTTTCTGATAGCATGCTATCAATTAAAGGACACAAAATCCTGCCTCTAGAAGTCTGTATCTGTAACTGCACCATAACTCTAGAGAGTTAAGCCTTCATTGAATGCACAGAACTGGTCGAATGAGCAGGTAAAATGCTTTCTTACCAATAAAATGTTTAATTAAAAAAATTTCACTGGGGCTTCCCTGGTGGCACAGTGGTTGAGAGTCCGCCTGCCGATGCAGGGGACGCGGGTTCGTGCCCCGGTCCGGGAAGATCCCACATGCCGCGGAGCGGCTGGGCCCGTGAGCCATGGCCGCTGAGCCTGCGCGTCCGGAGCCTGTGCTCCGCAATGGGAGAGGCCACAACAGTGAGAGGCCCACGTACCGCAAAAAAAAAAAAAAAAATTTCACTGGAAAGTCAGTAAGCATTTTCCTTAAAGAATATGTCCTACCTTCCAATAGGGTTGCAGAAACACTAGGGCTGAGTGAGCCATATGTCACCCCAACCAATTAGAGTCACAGTCAAGTGACTTTCCTAATCGTTAACTAAAAAGAAGTCTCTGGAGGAAAAAAGTAAGTCCCTCCTTGAGGACCTTATTCAAATCTGGATGGATGGCAAAGGAGCAATGCAAGAGCCTATGAGCACAGAGACTCATGTAAGCTGAACAAAGGTAATGGTATCAAGAAAGTCAGTAAGCTAGGAGCAAGGGCACCAGAGGTGGGTTCAAGCCCACACTGCCCTTGACTTCAGGGAACTTCAAAAGAAAGCATCAGATCACTGATGTTGACAGGGTTGTCACAAACAGGGCATTAAAAACATAAATATGTAAGCTGAAATACTGAGAAGCAGAAATAACTAAGGTTGTTTATTTCCCAAGTATGTGGTTGAAAATTCTAGTCAAGACTTGTTTAGAAGGTAAACCACAAGTAATTTTCACAATTAGAGCTTCCTTTGTTCCAAATCTGCTCCATCACATTTGATCATATCGCTGTTTCTTGGCTTAACTAAAATTATTTTTATCTTTGAACTTCAATGTACCTATCTGCATATGTTGAAATGTTTGCTGATCTCCTTAATTCCTTGCACTCATTAGTATTCCTTTTCTTGTTCTGTGTTATATATAATGGCATTGCAAACCACTCCTGGTCCATCACCAATATTTACCAAGACTGAAAATATTAATCACAGGTATCTTCCGAATCAAAGCAACCAACGCTGTAGTAATTGGTTTTAAGATATAAATAAGACAGAAGGGCCATGGCCAGAAAGAATAAATAGCTCACCAAATTCCCCTGTGCATAGTACGTACGTTCCACTTATTGAATAACAGACTCTCTCTTGCCTCTACTGTCTTCAGCATTCAAACGAGGTTTCTAAGCAGAGGGAGCCTACTAAACAAGATAATCAGGTCTTAGGTTTAAAGATAACCTAAATCCTTCACATTCTTCTGGCAGACATTAGCAGGGGACTCAGTAATAACTGCCAACTTTGGAAAGCCTGCCACAGGGAGATGAGTCTAAATTGCTTTGTTAAAATAACCGAAACTTCTGTCTCAAAATATCCACATTGCTCTATTGTAAGAGGAAAAAATTTGAAACGTGGTGAAGAAAGGGAAAGATTTACCACATTTACCTACTCTTATCATGTTCTGTTAGTAAGGTGACAATAAGCCCTGATTCTTCTGGTACAGTTCTATTTTCTGCCTGTTGTCCCTGTGTAATTACTAATTGTAGTGTCCCCTTTCATTCTCAAAAATGTTGCAATCTAGGTAATACATTATATGGTTATCCTGTGTGTTCAGTAGCAAGTACTATGCTCATGATGGATCCACAGATAGAGAAAGAGAGAGAGAGAAAGATATTTTTCTCTATTCCACCATTCTCCATTCACAGAGGCTAATCTGTATCACCTGTATTATTGTGTCCCTTCTGAGTGATTTTGGCCACTCAGAGGCACTAGCAGGAAATACGAGGGTGGGAATAAAGAAAAGTAGTCAGGATATTTATTCCCTGATCTCACTCCCTGCCTGGCTATGGTCTAGCTGGTATGGTCCCTCTACTAAAGGCCACAGCTCCAAATGGCTCTTTTGTACAAGCACAGCCCTATATCTGGCTGAACCCTTCACTCCCATTGCTTCTTCAGATCTAGACTTAGCAATGATTCTGTTGCTAGCCCTACAATGCTTCATAATACCTTGTAGATGTCCTTTAACCTTGTCCATACCTTTGTAGAGTAGTTTCTTTCCTCAATTTCCCATTTGAGTGTTCTCTATGTTTCCTGCCTAGAAGCTGACTGAGGGAATTTTTTTTTTACTTCATCTACACAGAAATCCTATGTATTAGAAAGCATGCCCATTTTACTTGTGAAAAAATTAAGGTACAGAAAAGCTACTTTATTTTTCCAGCTAGATAGAAGAGATTCAAATCTGGGTGCCCCGGACTCTGAAATCTATGGGTTATCCTCCTATATCAAGCTAGTCAATCTACAGACTCCCTTCCTATATTAGATAATGAAGGACACAATAAGCTCTAAAATTCCAGTGATATATGAACATATATTTATTCAACAAATACTTTTGAGCAAGTGACCAGTATGAATTAGGTAATGTGCTCATTAGGAAAAGCACTAGAAGAGGTCAAAACAAAAGCCATGGAAAACAAAGGTACCTTGAACATTAACTGATATCAGGTTTAAATGGGACAATACAGCAGTCAGGAGCATCTTTAGAAGGATGTGCCTGGGAGCAATGATCCGGTTCTGTAACACCTATTGACTACCTTCTGATAAATGGAAATCCTGATTCTTAATTGCGTCCTAACAAGGAAAATTTATCTGCAATCTCAAAATCAGTCTCTCAATAAGACTGTCAGATGATAAACTGGGTAACAACAGGACCCATGTTTCCCCTTCTCTATCATGGGCTGCCCGTCCGTTTTAAGAATGACTAAGTCTTGATGAGTGCCAAAGTCTCAAAGGTAAAAGAAGATAAATCCATTTATCTCATTTGAATACAACACGTTAAGTTCCAATATCACTTACTATCATCTCTTTTGCCTGCTGAGCCCAGATCAGTTCAAGGACCTGTGACCCTTTCTTTCCTCAACTATATTTCCCAGTCCTGTTGAGAAAGTTTGGATTTGAGAAATTTGCAGATTGGTTTGGACTAAGGAGAGGAGGATGTGAAAAATAAAAGCAGAAGCAGCAACCTAAGATACTATGTTAATTGGAAAAAATGACAACCACATTTACCAAGATTCATTCTATAGTATATTAAATAATGGGAGAGAACAAATTTATTGAAAATGTTGAGTTAACCATAAGATATGTAAAGGAATTTATGATGTATAACAAATCAGTTCCATGACTTACATTAGTGCTATTTTTAAAGTTTACATTTCTATTTATCAAGTTTCTGAATAATGAGTTTTACCCACATTGAGAACATCAAGTCCCAGGGCATCCGTCAGCTAATTTTGAAGATATCCTTTTATACACAGAGCTCTGCAAAGTAAGCAGGGGTCCCTGTCCAAGATGCCAGGGAGAAGCAGGTCACAATGCACATTTCATAATAAGTACATTTATTAAAATATCCACATTCATTTTCAAATACGGAATCTTTAAATTTCCTGACATAAACAGGATAGAGCAAGATTCTCTTTACTTACTTTTTTGACATCAAGTTAACTATGCATACACTTGTACCATATGAGAAAAAAAGAACGACACAGCCCGATGGTTCTGATTTCAAAGACGAAGAGAAATGAAACTACATTTATTTGTGTGAAGTTTGACCAATAGACTTAGTTCCACAAAGAAATATTTTTCAGAATATGTCAGAAGAGGGCTAACTTTATCAATAATAATGATTCTAGCTGATACTGAATATTTACCATGTACCACCTCATGTGCAAATATCACCATATTTCTCCCCAAAAATCTCATCAAAATTATTATATCAATTTCACAAATGAAAAAAAAAAAAAAGGATGGTCAGTGCAGTTATTTCACTTGCCCAGGATCACTTTACTCCTAAGTAGCAATACCAGTATTTAAACCCATTTCCCTCTGATTCGGTGTCCATGCATTTTGAGGGAAACACTCAGACACATAAATTTGACAGAAAGAACCATATTTCTATGGTTAGAAAAATGAGGCTAAAATTATGTTTCAATATAACATTGTAGCATAGTTTTAAGTCAAAGAAGGGAGCTCTTTTTGAGAATGCGAGTCCTTTATTTAGAACTTCCTAAACTATACCATACCGGCAGTGATTTACTTTGTCTTTACGAAAAATCTATCTTATCAAATTCTTGCCCACTTTTTTTGGTTAAAACAACTTCTTGGGCTTCCCTGGTGGCGCAGTGTTGAGAGTCCGCCTGCCTATACAGGCGGACGCGGGTTCGTGCCCCGGTCCAGGAAGATCCCACATGCCGCGGAGCGACGGGGCCCGTGAGCCATGGCCGCTGAGCCGGCGCGTCCGGAGCCTGTGCTCCGCAACGGGAGAGGCCACAACAGTGAGAGGCTCGCGGACCGCAAAAAAAACCCCCAACAACAATAGAAAAAACAACTTCTTATAGGCAGAAAAATTAGCATAATTTGTTTACCATAACATGTAAGCCAGAATAAAATGCAGCCTTCTCAGTCACAAATACAATAATGACATGAATGACATCAGTTCAAGTTTATCATAAAATTAAGCTGATTTGAAGGAACCTAGTTCGAGTTGCATTCTCCTAACACAGCATTTTTAATATTATCCTCTTCCCTAATTTGACAAGATTAGCATTAAAAGCAGGTGAAAACATGTCACTAGTCCCTTTGTCTTTAACATATTCATGGTGCTAACCATCTTTGGTTTTTCACTTACTTATCAGAGCAGGAAAACAATTCTTATATGCACAATTGTATAAAGAAACTAAGATTTTCTGTGTGCAGATGACCTTCTGTTCTGCCAGACCTCTCCATCGGTCCTCCAACACAGTCAGGCACTTTCCAATATTATTTTCCCAAAGGTCATATTCAAGTGTAACAAATCCACCTGACATTTTCTACATTATTTGCATGTAATTTGCTTATGTCTAAACGGACTATGATTTTGAAGAGTACAAATCTAATTTAAATTTTCCAGAACTACCACAATGAAATGATAACTGTGCTTTTTGAATTTTGACAGCAGTACAGAATTTTCATCAGATGTAAGTAGAAAACACCGAACACGTAAGGAATGGAATATATTCTAAGTGCAAACTAGAAGCAGGAAGCTTGTAGGTATAAAATATCAGGCACATTTGTTAAACTTAAGGTCATACCTAACAAGGAGCTTTAGAAATGCAAAGAAAAAAAATGACTCTTTTTGATTGGGTTGGAAGAGGGTAAAGAGTACGTTATTTATTTTAAGGAGCCAGGAATGTCCCTCTACCTCAAACATAACCAATTAGAAAATAACTCCTTTGGGTAACATAAGCTGTTAAAAGCAAACAAGCATTTTAAAGGAAACCCACTGAGAGATATCAGTTTATTAAACCTTTGTGTGAATGAGTTTAAGAGAACATTATCTAAGAACAGGTTTTGAAGGGAACAGGTAGAAACTGCTCCTGAGAGAAAAGTGAAGGCCACTAGCAAGAAAGGGAAGGGAGGAGAAGACAAGGCTAAGAAATGAGAAGATAAAGTTCTTCTACTTCCAGTTCTGCCCAGAACCAGTCCAAAATACACCTAATGCAGGTAGACAAAATAGCACAGTGAATTGGAGTTATTTAAAACTCACATTTCTGATTACCCATTCTCCAAACCCACATGTTATTTTTGTTGGAAGATATTTAAACAATTAGCAAAGCAAACACAACCCGTGGAAGATTCTAAATGTCACCAAAGCAGCAAAATTAATAGATTTAAAAGAGGTAAGCAAAATCGTTGCCAGGGGAATAGGATAAATAGCATAGGAAACTGAACAGTGGAGAAAATGATTTGGAATTTTCTTTTCACAGTGACAGAAACTGGTTTTCAAATATAATTAATGATTAGGTCTGGTTTGTTCTTTAAAGTATAGCTTCTTCAAACATATACAATCTCTTCTTGCAGTTACAGATCTGTAAGTCTGCCAGGTTGTTAGGAAGAAAACAATGAAGCTCTAAACATCTAGAATCTCTAGTACTTAGTACCAGGAGACCTAGATTTTTCTCTTTTATTCCAAGCAATAGTCCTTTCTTCCAACCTATACACCATCTTGAAACAGACTGAAAGGGATAAGATTATGAATTAATATAATCAGAGTATGGCCTGAGAGAAAACAGTCAAGAAAATAAAAAGACTGAACCTAACCTTTAGCATCCCAGTATCAGATATCAAAGGCCAAATTTCAAAGCCAGGATACCAGTCAAATGTCTTCCTGAAAATAAGCCCTGGTGTGACGAAACATATACAGACTATTGTGGTAATCACAGCTAACAGCAAAGGTGCCTCGTAGGCAGAAATAAGAAATTAACAAGCCCAGAAATGGCCTGATCTGTAGAAAATTCCTACCCATAAGCCTCACTACAGGTGCTACGAATTACAAATCCAACCCATCTTTTCAGCTCATTTCCCAGTGGTCTCCTTCGCATATCCTGCACACAAAGCTAAATTATTCACTGTTCTTTAAATACGATCCAGTTCCTTCATTCTCTGTGCCTGAAATGCTGTTCCCCAACAAATTTCTAATTCCAAATCCTACCTGAACTTCAGGATGCAAATCACCTGCCATCTCCATAAATATGAATCACACCAGATTTAGACAGATCTCTTGTCTGAATTATTATGATAATCATCATTTTCTAACATATTGTTTCTACTTTTTTGGACATTGTATTTTTCTCTACTAATCTCTAAATTCCTTGGGAATAGACTTTCATAGTAAATATCCCAATGTCTTGAATATAATTTGCGTTAATAAATATTTGTTAAATGAATGAATGACTAGTTAGGATGGTATATAAAATGAAAATAGATTAGGGACCTAGGAAAAAACAAGTTTTCTTTTTCTTTAATTAAAAGAGCTTTAAGGATTTAGGGAATATAAATTCTAAGTTACAATGACAAATAAAATAGAATATTAGATCTTGGGAAACTTTGGAGATTTAACCCTGTTCCTTTCTGTGTCAGTAACTGAGTGAGGGGTAGTGCCCGGATTTCTTAAAGTGGAATCAAGGGCTCTTTTTGCTGGAACAAGCTGCCTCATGGTAAATCCATCTTCTCTGATGTCTGAAAATATTCAACATCACATTCTAATGACTTGAAATATAAAAAGGTTAATAGTGTGTGCATTCCTTTAAATGGCATATTTTGTGTTACATTTCTGAAGAGGCATCACTCATCCTTTATAAAATGCTACAATGATTTCTTCTGACTACTGGTCAATACTTCTATTTATTCATGCCCAGAGTCTACTCAGTGTGTACTCATTTCCACTAAGCACTGAGGGCATGAGATTATTTTCAATTTTGTATATGTGTACTGATCTCACTTATGCTTATTGCAAGTGATAGTTTTGTTGTTTGTTTATAATGGTCTAAGAGTAGAAGAGGAAAGTCTTGCCTTTTATTTTTATGATATTTATATAGACCAAAGAAATTTGGTAAAGTGAAGGTAATCTCTTGTCATTCCAGAGACTTCATTAAACATTAAAATACAATCGTTGAATTATGTTGTTTGTACTGTAAAGAATTTCCAGAGGAGTGTACCCCAAATCCAGTTGTATATCAGAATCTTTTAGAATGCCTTTTGAAAACACAGATTTCTGATCTGGACCAAAGACCTACAAAGTCAGAATGTATCTCTTAACCACTACCCTGGGAATCTGATCCCAAGGAGCTTCTAATGCATAATTTGGTTAGGGAATTACTACTCCGAAAACCTGTGCCCCTTATAGACGTCTGAATTCCTGAATTCTCCTCCAACCTGCATACGCACTCAGATTTTGCTCTTCTTGCACCAGCCACATTAGCTTGGAGCTATTCATTCTCACATGCCCATCCAAAGTATCCTAGGAGATTTTTTTATGCCCCTGTGTTTGGATTAGACTCTGGCCTCTGACTCTCCCCAGGATCCTGGGAAACCACATTCCATCGTCATTACTTGCTCTGGCCCTTGCTTGCCCTTTCAATGAGCCAGGCTCACCCAAGTATACCACCTCTACCCCCAGGACTCTTCCAGACCACTCTTCTGCTGGCCTGCTCACCCATCACTTCTACTCTTCTCCTGTTTCTTTCCTCTCCTGCCTCTCCCCTCAAGCTCCCATAGTAGAGGGAGACTTAGCAAAAGTGGGCTACACAGGCGATATCTCCAAACCATCTAGGATCCAGCCTGACAAGGTGCTAATGTTTCTCAAGGATTGTGACTTCCCTTTAATAACAATTATAAAATTCTTAATGTATTAAAAAAAAAATTAAGACTGCATGTTTCCATACGTTTTATTTATTTATTTTTTAACATCTTTATTGGAGTATAATTGCTTCACAATGGTGTATTAGTTTCTGCTGTATAACAAAGTGAATCAGCTATACATATATCCCCATATCTCCTCCCTCTTGCATCTCCCTCCCACCCTCCCTACCCCACCCCTCCAGGTGGTCACAAAGCACTGAGCTGATCTCCCTGTGCTATGCAGCTGCTTTCCACTAGCTATCTATATTACATTTGGTAGTGTATATAAGCCCATGTGACTCTCTCACTTCATCCCAGCTTACCCTTCCCCCTCCCTGTGTCCTCAAGTCCATTCTCTACGTCTGCGTCTTGATTCCTGTCCTGCCCCTAGGTTCTTCAGAACCTTTTTTTTTTTTTTTAAGATTCCATATATACGTGTTACCATATGGTATTTGTTTTTCTCTGCCTGACTTACTTCACTCTACGACAGACTCTAGGTCCATCCACCTCACTACACATAACTCAATTTCATTTCTTTTTATGGCTGAGTATTATTCTATTATATATATGTGCCACATCTTCTTTATCCATTCATCTGTCGATGGACACTTAGGTTGCTTCCATGTCCTGGCTTTTGTAAATAGAGCTGCAGTGAAAATTGTGGTACATGACTCTTTTTGAATTATGGTTTTCTCAGGGTATATGCCCAGCAGGGGGATTGCTGGGTCATCCATACATTTTATATTATGAAATCAAAATCCTTAGACTTGGTAGTTCACACTAAAGAAATGCCTCCCCTCATGTAATTGCCCTCCACAAGCCATACCTCTCCCAGAAGACCTGTGACCTTACTATCTAGTCTTGGATACCCACGGTCTGCTGATCCAGTAGAGGTTAGGACAGTGGCACTGTCTGACCTAATGAGCTTTCCCCACTCTGAGCAGTTTTATTAAATTATATATTAAAGCATATATCTTACGTATGTATTATAATAAATATGAGGTCCCTTGGGTCTCTGGGAAGCTAAAGAAATTGCATTAGTGGTAAAATTGTCTCAGAATATTACTTAACTTTCACTGGAAGAAAACATAAATCAATTCCAGTTGAAAATTAGAATTTCTGCATTGTATATCACCTTGATTAGAAAATGAGTACAGGAGTACCTCATTTTACTATGCTTTGCTGTATTACACCTCACAGGTACTGGGTTTTTTACAAATTGAAGGTTTGTGGCAAACTTGCACTAAGCAAGTCTTTTGGCACCATTTTTCCAACAACATTTGCTCACTTCACGTCTCTGTCACATTTTGGTAATTCTCATATTTCAAACTTTCTCATTATTATTATATCTGTTATGGTGACCTCTGATCAGTGATCTTTGATGTTACTATTGTAATTGTTTTGGGGCGCCACGAACCATGCCCATGCAAGATGGTGAATTTAATTAATAAATGTTGTGTGTGTTATGACTGCTCCACCCACTGGTCATTACCCAGTCTCTCTCCCTGTCCTCGGGCCTCCCTAGTCCCTGAGACACAACAATATCGAAATTAGGTCAATTAATAACCCTCCAACGGCCTCTAAGTGTTCAAGTAAAAGGAAGAGTCACATGTCTCTCTTTAAATCAAAAGCTAAAAATGACTAATCTTAGCCAGGAAGGCATGTCAAAAGCTAAGATAGGGCAAAAGCTGGACCTCTTGTGCCAAAGATGTGAGTGCAAAGGCAAAGTTCTTGAGGGAAATTAAAAGTGCAACTCCAGTGAACACACGAATAATAAGAAAGCAAAACAACTTTACTGCTGATATGGAGAAAGTTTTTTAGTAGTCTGGTTAGAAGATGAAACCAGCCACAATGTTCCCTTAAGCCAAAGCCTAGTCCAGAGCAAGGCCCTAACCCTCTTCAATTGTATGAAGGCTGAGAGACATGAGGAATCTGCAGAAGAAAAGTTTTAAGCTAGCAAAGGTTGGTTCATGCTGTTGAAGGAAGAAGTCATCTCTAGAACATAAATGTACAAGATGAAGCAGCAAGTGCGAACGCAGAAGCTACAAAAAATTATACAGAAGATCTAGCTAAGATAATGAATGAAGGTGGCTACTGTAAACAACAGGTTTTCAATGCAGATGTTGAAAGAAGATGTAATCTAGGACTTTCATAGCTAGAGAGGAGAAGTCAATGCCTGCCTTTAAAGCTTCAAAAGACAGGCTGACTCTCTTGTTAGGGGCTAATACAGCTGCTGACTTTAAGTTGAAGCCATTGCTCATTTACCATTCTGAAAGTCCTAGGGCCCTTAAGAATTATGCTAAATCTACTCTTCCTCCTCTATACATGGAAAAACAAAGCCTGGATGACAGCACATCTGTTTACAACATTGTTTACTGGATATATTAAGCCCACTGTTGAGACCTACTGCTCAGAAAAAAATATTTCTTTCAAAATATTACTGCTCATTGACAATGCACCTGGTCACCCACGAGCTCTGATGGAGATGCACAATAAGATTAATGTTGTTTTCATGCCTGCAAACACAACATCCATTCTGCAGCTCATGGATCAAGGAGTAATTTCGACTTTCAAGTCTTATTATTTAAGAAATATATTTGGTAAGGCTGTAGCTGCCATAGATAGTGATTCTTCTGATAGATCTGGGCAAAGTAAATTAATAACCTTCTGGAAAGGATTCACCATTCTAGATGCCATTAAGAACATCTATGATTCATGAAAAGAGATCAAAATATCACCATTAACAGGAGTTTAGAAGAAGTTGATTCCATGGATGACTTTGAGGGGTTCAAGACTTCAGTGGAGGGAATAACTGCAGATGTGGCAGAAATAGCAAGAGAACTAGAATTAGAAGTGGAGCCTGAAGATGTGACTGAATTGTTTCAATCTCATAATAAAATCGAAAGGCTAAGGAGTTGATTCTTATGGATGAGCAAAGAGAATGGTTTCTTGAGATAGAATCTAGTCCTGGTGAAGATGCTGTGAAGATTATTAAAATGGCAACAAAGGATTTAGAATAGTACATAAACTAAAGCATAAGCAGGGTTTGAGAGGACTGACTTCAAATTTGAAAGAAGTTCTACTGTGGGTAGATGCTGTCAAACAGCAATGCATGCTACAGAGAAATTGTTCGTGAAAGGAAGAGTCAATCAATGCATCAAACTCATTATTGTCTTGTTTTAAGAAATGGTCACAGCCACCCTAAAATTCAGCAACCACCACCCTGATCAGTCAGCAGCATCAACAACAAGGCAAGACCCTCCACCAGCAAAAAGATGATAACTCACTGAAGGCTCAGACGATGATTAAAATTTTATAGCAATTAAGTATTTTTCAGTTAAGGTGTGTACACTGTTTTTTTAGACATATGTTATTGCACACTTAACAGACTATAGTATAGTTTAAACTCAACTTTTATATGCAGTGGAAAACCAAACATTTCGTGTGACTCACTTTATTGAGATATTCACTTTATTGCAGTGATCTGGAACCAAACCTGCAATATCACTGATTTATACCTATACTTATTCACGAATGGTGATATGATATGATATAAAGATCTCAAAGCTAAAAGTAAAAGGGCTGCTTTTTATTATTATTATAGCTCTGAAACTAAGTGACTTCGAAAGGCCACTTAATTCTCTCACAAATATCTATTTATTTAACTACCTAATATGTGATATAATAAAAATATGTGTACAGTGTCCCTCGGTATTCAAGGCGGACTGGTTTCAGGACCCATTGAAGATTCCAAAATCTGAGGATGCTCAAGTCCCACTGTCAGCCCAGCCTCCTCAGGTTCCACATCTGGGGCTTCAACACTGCCAACCTTAATCATAGTATACAATTCAAGAATGTGGAATCTGCAGATACGGAGGGCTGGCTATATTTGTTCTTCATCCCTGGTTCCTGGCAAAGAACTCCTCATGTAATACAATAAATTAATATTTGGTTTTTTTGTCCAGATTACTGCCACAGAGCTTCTAGGACCCTTAGAATTTCCCGAGTGATAGAAGGTTAGTGGTGTCTTTTATTATTTACAGCAAGTCCTTATTAATTGTACTTGAGATTATGTTAAGGAAGTGACTCCTGGAGGATGGGAGCTGGTTACCAGAAAAGCCGACAATGTGCATGTGCTTCCAGGGTTAGAACTTTCAGCTCCACCTCCCAGACTTCCCAGGAGGAAAGAGGGGTTAGAGACAGAGTTCAATCACCAATGGTTAATGCTTTAATAGATTATTCTTGTGTAATGGAATCTCCATAAAAACTTCATATGAAGGGGTTGGGAGAGCTATCAGGCTGTTAAACACACGGAGGTGCTGGGAGAGGGCATGGAAGCTCAGCAGCCCTTCCCCACTCCTTGTCTTATGAGTCCCTTCCATTTGGCAGCTCCTGAATTATATCCTTTTTAGTAAAACTGGTCATAGTAAGTAAAACACTTTCCTGAGTTCTGTCAACCATTCTAGCAAATAATTGAACCTAAGGAGGGGACTGTGGGAATCCCAATTCATTTTCTGTTGATCAGAAGTACAGGTGACAATCCTGGGGGCTGTGGCTGGCATCTGAAGTGGGGCTTGAGATGTTCAGGGGCTTGAGATGTTCAGGGCTCAGTCTTGAAGGACTGAGCCCTGAACAATGCAGAGTCTTCACTAACTCCAGGTAGTTAGTGTCAGAATTGCAATGTGTGAAAAACCTACACGTTCAGTGTCAAAAGTGTTGAGTACGGAAAAAGCTTTTCTTTAACTGATATAAAGGAAATGGACAGGGGTAGCAAAATCTATGAGGAGAGTACTGGACACTAGTACCAGCTCTATTACTAACCAGCTGTCTGACTTTGAGCAAATCACATTACCTCTCTGAACCTCAGCTTGCTCATCTATAAAATAAGGGATCAAATTAGATATTCTCTTAATTCTCTATTCTGTCCTAGTTGAAGTATTCAGAAGGTTTCTGATAGCTTCGGATCACAGCAATCCTTTTCTAGCACTAACATTCTGTTAATAGAAATTTCCCTTATGGATTATGAGGGAGCTGTTTTAGCACGTCTTTTCTTATAAAAGATGCTGATAGCAGGTACTTTCAACTGAAGCTACCTCATTAGCAGTGGCAGCTCCAGGTGTTAACTTCATATCAGTAACTCTTACAATGATCTCTTGTATTATGAGAATTCTCTCCTTTGATTATTGCATGATGATTCTACAGTTTTCCTCAGTCACTACCAAGTCACTTGACAAAGTACTTCATTTTCTGAAACATATCTACACCATCTTCCTAATTCTACCAGGAACATATTTTGTTTTCATTTTGTTTGCAGATGCTTTCCTGTCATCAAATGCATTTTACCTGAGCATGTGTGTACGCGACCTAGCATTTATTCTTGAATCACTTGGGGAAATAATCTATAAGCCATGAGATTTGTTTTGCTCATTGAAATCTGCA
This sequence comes from Neophocaena asiaeorientalis asiaeorientalis, assembly GCF_003031525.2. Taxonomy (NCBI): domain Eukaryota; kingdom Metazoa; phylum Chordata; class Mammalia; order Artiodactyla; family Phocoenidae; genus Neophocaena; species Neophocaena asiaeorientalis. Next base: position 7,660,618 of record NW_020175410.1, read on the forward strand.
ATCTTAAAGTGTATGGCTTGAAGGAACAGACTCCCTACCTTCATAACTTTAGCTGCGGCTAACTGTTCATCTGATGTCACACAGGCCCTGCATTTTCCACACTCTATGCTTTCTGCACTTGCTATTTCTTCCATCTGAAACAAACACCCTCTCTCCTCCCTTCATCACCAGTGCACCATTACCACCTTTAATGCATCGCCATATCCCCGAGGCCTGTTATAACACCTTATGCACAAAATATTTAAAATGAATTTAACTTCTTTTGTACAGTTACCAAGATAGGCAAACCCACAAGTGGCACTGAATGAAAGGTTTCTCATGTTGGTGGTAGTAACCACACCATGAATGAATACAACCCCATGTCTGAAGAAATAATAAATTTTCAAACATCTGATTTAGATTAAATCTTAATGAAAAGGATGAAACAAATAGACCTGTATGATATGTCCACCAAAAAACAATCCTTCACCCAATTCAAACACACCTGATCAAACATATATTAATCTTAACCAAAGGACTTTCAACTTATACCAAAAATAATAACAAAAATTAGTTTATGACAAACACAAATTAAGAGAGAAAATTGAAAATAATATTTGAACAATTCTTCTGTGACTGGAGTGCCCCTTCTTTATTTTACCTGATAATTTATCAATTAAACATATTAAACTGATTAAGATAAAATCCTGGCCAATATGTAAGACATACATAAATAAAATGCAGGTCCTATTTCATAAAGATTTCTAGTACCTCAGCACCTTGAGAATATATTTGTCTAGTCCACCAAGCCAAAAATTGCAGTGAATTACATTTAAATGTAAATATTTCTAAAAGTGTTAGGGAACACTGAAATATCATGGTAAGTTAAGTAAAGCAAAGATAAACCTAGGAAGGTGAATAAAAATAAAGGGAGGAAAGGGCTGAGAATAAAACAGATGTTAGTACTAGAGCCCCAAGCAATTCTGCTATGGGACCACTTTAAATAAGCAAAATTACAACAATAAGAGAAAATCATTTATTTTATTATGAGTAGTTCACGTCCAGACCACCAACCTAGAGGCAATGGTGACAGCCTGAAGTTGCAAATTGCAGAAGCAGCAATTAGTACAAGATGACCCATTACCCAGCAGGAGGCCCCACAGGATCTACTGGGAGTCTATGACTTGGCTGAGAACCATGGAGTGAGAGAAGTAAGAGATGGGATCCAGAAGAGGGGGTTGCTCCTGAACACTAGCAGTGCTGCCCATTGGTGCAAGCATCTCCAATGCAGGCTTCAGGAAACAACAACCAGAGAAAGTTAAAATGTAACTGGAGAAAACCTATACTGTAGATGCAGAAACTGTATATGAGAACTCCCACAGACTTCCAGAGATATTCTGGAATTGAGGATGGTGCGTCAGAGAGGCAAAAGGGCAAAGTCCAAGGTCCTAGGCAGAAAACAAGAAATGGAAAAATATCCCTACTCTGGGGAGAGATGTAAACTTATATATTGGCAGTTAGACTGAGCACCAAGTGGTGGGGTATACTGAGCCTTCGGACTGCCAGCATAACCTTCTTTTGTACCCATAAACCTGGTGAGTCCTTTGACCCCTGGGCTACTAAGTAATAGTACTAGAAATCTAAGAAACTTAGGAAATCACTTTCTCTATAAAGTGCTTGAAATAAGGATGAATTTCTTCCTCTTGTTCAACAGATTATCTTAGAAATTTCCTCCAGCTCCTTCACACTTTAACTCATTCTATATCTATTACACACTAATTCCTTGGCCAACTGTATGGCACCATAATCTAATCACATTGATTACATAATATGTTGAATTGAGTGCACATTTTCCCAATTCTTTTTATATGAGTAAGCTTTATATGAATAAGTTTCAAATAAGCCTTGATTAATTTATAGTCTGCAAATGCATGGTTTTATTATCAATAACAAATCTCATTTTCATAGCTAAATCTATCTTTGGTTTTCTTGTTCTAAATTAAATACATTTGAGTTTACTTTAAATTTGAGGTCTTGTTTCTTTCGAAACCAAGGATGGGGAGAAAGGTTCATCTCTTCCCTTTTCCATTTCACAATTATGAGATGGGCTCCATATGGCTTGGAGTTTTTGTCAGATTTCACATTCTAATACCTTGATCATCTGGTTTTGTGCTATCATAGTTCTCTTCCTCTCTAGGGAACTTCATGTCTGTTGCTGGCATCTGTCCCCTGATTTTCCCTGTAAATGTCTTAGCAAATAATTTATTTAATTCCTACTGTTCCTATTAACAAATTAGCACTTTCTCTTTGGTCCGTCATTTCTTAAATGAACTTCTAAATATCTTTCTGTTAAAAATCTATACAGTTTCTATATGCATACTCCGATAACTGTTTACTTAAATGGAATCCAACTGATACACATACTCACTAAAGAATCGAGAATTCTTACATCATAACTTTAGGAAATTCTGCCGTTATCAATCTGGTTAAATGTAGCATGGGGGATTTCTGCAAAAATTGCCCTTCATAATTGTTCTCTTAGTTTCTTTAGGTCTCAATACCAGATTTGGAAGAATAAAGTACATCTATACACCTACTGCTCTCTATTGTCAAGAGAACTCTGATCTCTCAGACAGGACACCACAGATGGCTATGTTTTAACCTGTAGCACTCATTCAGAGACTACAACTTAAATGAGGTTCTTGAACAAAATACAGACATCCAATATTTGCTCAAGAATATAAATAAACAGGGTTAGTTTTTCTGCACTGGCCCATATACTTTAGAATGACAAGTAAATTTACATTTGGTTCAGAATCTTTTTTCCCCCTTAATGACTTTAGTTGGCTTTTTCTAGTTCTTGATAAATAATAAGATTTGAAACAACAGAGTATAACACTACAGGTCTCATCCCTAAGTTTTCTTCTGGCCTTAAATTCCCATATCATGAAGTATCAGACTTACTTAAATAAATATTTTACCCATTTAAGCAATTAACCAATATGTCATAAACACTGGGAATTATACAGATACAGCCAAGCTCTATATAAATCAATAAGCAACCCTTGAAATGTTGAGTCATGGGCTATCACTTCTTTTCTTTTCTAGTAATGTAAATGTATATATTCAGCATTTTCTCTATAACATCCATGTATTTCCCTGTACTTAGACTTTGCTAGGCAAAGCAATATTTTAAAGAAATGTATTCCAATAATATACAAACAAAAGGACCTTTTTATCCAAAAGGTCTTTTCTAACATTTTTTTCCTTGCTAAAATAAAAATCACAATTTTATAGGTAAGGACTGATTTGGGGCTCTCAGGAGGATCATTATGCAAATGGCTTCAGTTTTTGGCTGCTCACTTTAGCTTACACAACCCAACTAAGGTACAGAGCTCCAGAACACTATCCTTTGCTCTGAAAGAATACCTTGAACAAAACTTAAACAGTGTTTTTAAGCTAGTTCCATTATAGCACATAATAGGTGCCTAGGATAACAAACATCTTAAGAATAGGAAGGCATAATTCTTTCTGGTGATTCAATCTATAATACTCTTTTTTTAAGGCTGTCTACAAACTATAGTAGCAACTCTTTTGAAATGTTAATACCTAATAAAACTTCACACATTTTTTAAACTAAGACTTCTGTGGCACTGACCACAGTAGTTAAATTGTTTAGAAAACCATCTAAGACTGTGCCTGCAATTCTAGATCTTAGTCCTACAGCTTGGATAGTTTACACACGGCCAAGCAGCATAGAAAACTTCTGAGAATTAGCTGTGGATGGAAGCAAGGGTGGGAGGCAATGAGTGAAAAAAAAGAGACTAAATGGAAATGTGTGTCTTTGACTAGGGTTGAATTGACTAATTTATTGGAAGCCATTTAAAACTTACAACTGGCCTTTACAATACCTGAAAGAGATCCATGGTTGTCTACACGTGACCTTCATATCTTTGTACATGTTACCCTTTTTGGGGAATATACCATTACCGTAACCTTCCTTTACTTGGTTAACCCATACTCATACTGTAGGAGGCTCTACAGATAACCCCATACTCCACCTGTCCTAGCTGTTCCCTTAGCATCCTGTACTCATCACACTGAATTGAAGTTTTCCATTAATTCTGCAGTGATCAGTGACCAATGCAGAAGCAGAGGCTGTGCCCTCTATCTCTAAAATCTCAGGACCTGGCCCAGTTCCTGGCACACTGTAAATGCTCATTACCTGATTGCTGAATGAATCCTTTCCCTTTAGGAAAGGAGCAAGGAATGTCAGGAAATTGTAATTGGGAAAAGACAGATAGTACACTGTATATCAATTCTTGTCTCTAAATAGAAGGGGACTGATAGAACAATTATTTATTAAATAGTTGTTGTATGCCAGGGCATTATATACGACATCTTAAGCATTTTGCATTAAGTATTCTTAATCCCATTTTAGAGATGAAAAAACTTACCAAGATACCAAGTAACATACCCAGTTTTACAGCAAATAAATGGAAGAGCTGGAATTTGAACGTTAGGACTCTGACACCAGAGTTCCTATTCTCTTCCCTTCACCTGAGATTGGGAAGATTTAGCCTACCCTAGCTTTGTTCTATTTTAGGACTTACCCATGCACACCATGTCCATAAAACCCTGTCAGCAGTGGTAGGAAAAAGTCAGGATTGCTCTGTCACTAAGTTGGCTTAGAAAAAGCACATATTTCATCTGGAGCTGGCTACACTGATAGGGCATGGCTATAAGATACCCCTTGAAAGACTGGTCTTAGTTTCTAGGTCAATTGTTCCTGATGAGCATTCGTTCATACCTCATCAGAGTGATGCATGGAACCTCATTAGTGGCATCCCTTCTGTGATAGGCCTCCAGAGAGCATGATTTACTCTTTGGTGCATGCTGCTGGCTGTCAGCATGATTCACCCAAAATTGACAAGAACCTGCTTCATTAACACAGCTATAATCCCACCTCTCTGTCGCTACGGTCATATATTACCAGTTTGTTACCAGAAGCTGCTGATCAACTTCTCCCGGGCTTTAGTGATGCCCAGAGCCCTGGATTTCTTTAGGGTTAGTTTACTTCCCTTTCTGCCTCCAACCCCCAGACCTTCAGTGGCTCTCCATATGAACACACCCTTGTTTCTTAATAGAGATTGATTTATAAAAATGAACTTTCTTTTTAAATATGATACATTTTCTGAACATAACAAAATATAGCAAAGATCCATAGAGTGACATAACAGCAATACTTTCAGGAAATGAAGGCACTTTAGAGAGACAAAGTGACCCAATAAGGAGTCAAGAAATCTCCCACATAGTGTGTGTCTTAAGCAAGCCACAAAAATCTTGCTAATCTTCAGTTTTCTCATCTGTACAATAGAAATATTAAGAAATGCCTTGCAGATTTGCAGCAAGCATTGAATTGAGTGTTTGTGTGTGTGTGTGTGTGTGTGTGTACCAGGAACTCAGATTAGAGTTGTATCTTATAATAAAATAAAGGTATGATTCATGTTTTCACCATAGATTTATACCTCATTTAAAAGACGAAAAAAATCATCTTTTAAATGTAGGTGCAACCCCAATACTGTATTTTGTTTGCAAATGCAAATAGATGATAGATCCTTACTCTGTCACGTGAACGTAGCTTTCGAAACTATAGCTCTCTTTAACTTCTTTATCAGTGAGTAAGGTACTGATAATACTGATCTCCTTATTTTAGCCTCAAATTGTGGCCTTTTCTAGTCTTTTGAAGGTATTCAACATTTAATCAGCATTAGCCATAAAATAATTCTGGGAAGGTTACCAAACATAATCATTTCCAAGTAGCACTATCTCCCTGCACCTACTATCACTACTAATGATAATGATAATAGTACTTAATAAATATAAAGCATTTATTCTTTGCCAAGCAGTGTTGTAATCCCTTTGTATTTACTCAGTTAATTACCACACCTGCATGCACATACATATAAACTATATTGAACAGAACTGTTATTATCCCAAATTTACACAGGAAAGCATGAAGCACAAAGCAGTTACGTAGCCTCCCCAAGGTAATAGAGCTACTAACTGATGAACCTGGAATACAAACCCTGGTACTCAGCTCCAGGACCTGTACTCTTCTGTTATTGTTGTTTGTCTGATGATACATTTTTTAATTTTTATTTTATTTATTTTTATTGAAGTATAGTTGATTTACAATATTATATTAGTTTCAGGTATACAACATAGTGATTCAATGTTTTTATAGATTATACTCCATTTAAAGTTATTAAAAACAGAGCCCATACTCTTAACTTCCATGCTACATAGCTTCTCTAACTTGGAAAACAACACGTGCAAAACTACACTTGGCTTTCCTAGATAAACATACAACCTCGATATACACTTCAATTTTTAAGAATATATCCAAAATATTTTTCCAGAGTGGCCTCCAATTCAGGAAGATTACTAGAGGATCTATCATCAAATTATATTTGAAAACTTAATGCTATTGTCAGTATTTATTTAGTTTAAAAGCCTACATCTCAATTGAAACTGTTTATGTTAATAATACTTGCTTCTTTTTATTTTGGGATATCTCTTTCAAATATCTTTTGCTTTTATTTATCATGTATTCCTTTTTTAGAGCCAATTTGTTTCCCTTTTATCAGGCTTAAAATAATTATATTCAAATTGGCAGTGGTATTTCAACACGACATACGAAAATAGAACAATAATGCCTAATAATTATTGAGAATTCATTTTGTGTCAGCAACTGTGCTAGGATGTTTTCCAGATATCATCTCATTTTGTACCAACTTTGAGAGGTAGAGTTTATTTCAGTGTTCTCACATGAGGATATATAACTTGACAAAGGAAATCCTGATGCTAAGTGACGAGGATGCAAACCCAGGTCTGCCTGATGCAAATTCATGTGCTTTTCATTCTGCCACCTTGTCCCTTCCCTTAACAGCACACGGGAGAAAGCAAAGATGCTGGGGCTGGAGAAGGTCCTGTGGAAAGAGATAGCAGAGGGGACCATGGGACAAGAAAGGTACAAAATCCTCAAAGTTGGAAAGTGAGAAAAGACCCCTCATGCAACCCACAGCAGTTGGCACATAATGTTGAAACTACTTAGGTCACTTCTATAAAAAAGCTGATACGTGGCTTTGGTTATCACTTTTTATTTCTTCAAAATATAAACCTCTTTTATTAACTGCCTCAACCAGCCTAGCAATTGGGCTGTATAGAGATTAGAAAGCAACTGGACAAGACAATTTAGAATTTCTCTTTTAAGTTCTTTTCTAAAGAGGCAACAGAGTATTTACATTTATTATTTCTTTTATCCTTAAACACTTTCTTCAAAAATAGTGAAAGAATTAAGATTTACCCAATAACTTTATGACAGAGCCAGCACCAGACCCAGTTTTTCTGAATAGGAATGTTTTTCTGAACCAAACTTATCTAAGACATTGGAAGTATTCAAAACAAGACCGAGAATGACCTCAGAAATCATCAAAGAATCACTCCTTCACTGCAGAAAAGAGCTTCATTAAGAACTCCAGGAATATAAATAGCCATTCTGTTTTTAAAGGCCTTAATGGGAGGCAATTATATGACCTTCCACAGTCTCTCATTCCAGTGCTCTAAAGTGTTTCTCTCGCTAAAACTGAGGGAAAGCATCAGTAGTTTCATTCTTTCTGGCAAATATAGGAGCGAGAGTCCCTGAAGCCAAACTCTACTGGCAATCAGAAAAGTGCTTTTAGAAAGCTCAGGCACATATCTGTCCAAGAAAGCTTCAATGGCCGAAGACAGCTGGGTGCTTAATATGATAAAATCCTTAGTCAAACATATGGTCTTCTCCACATGATAGTACTTTCCTATAATAACTTTCCCAATTTTTTTTCATATAGAAATCAAACTGTTTATTTAAGCAACGCAATACAGAAAAACAGTATGTGCTATGTATTTAACATTTTTGTACAGAAATATTTTTGCCATTATAATAAGGGATCTAAAATATGCACATCATTTATTAGAGCTGAATGACATGTATCTGTGGAATGCCTGGCTTGACTTTGTCCACAGACCAGGGTAGGGCAATTTTTAAGGGACCTCTTGTTAAAGACCATGATGACAATTCAGGAAGATGGGAACATCACAGATAGGTCAGACTACATCAAAGGTGATATCATCTTGGGTGCACCTAACACACCATATATTGATGGCAAGATTACAAAGCAATCCCAGAGGGATGCACATACGCAAAGATGTTACAGGCCAGAAATCCTTGGAGAACTAGGAACAAAGACACCCCTCTCCCTATCCCCTTGTATTGAACAAAAAAACTCTTCTGTGATGCAGGTATTTCAAGAATCAAAAAGTTGTTCAAATTGCTTTTATATTGTTATATGCTGTGTATCAGACCCTGTTTTACCATTGACTTCCATTTCAAAGACTACTTTTTTCTTTAAATGAGGATATTGGGCAGCCTAAAGGTGAAGCAAATAGAATTAATGTTCAATTGAAATAGTGAAAGAAGAATTTAAGTGAGGTTAAATGGAAAGGAAAGGAGGAAATAGGAAGGACTTGGTTATGTTGGCAGAAAAGATGAATGAGAAGGAGTTTACATGAGAATCTTTGTGTTGGACAATTCAGACAATGGTTTGTACCATTAAAAGAATCTGGAGGTCACAAAAAGTACTGAATTGGGGTTAGTTAAGTTCAATCTTATATAAACTTGGGTAAGTTCAATTTGGCTTTAAACACTGGTTTTAGGTAAAAATGTTTAATAAGAAAAGAGGTGATAGAACTTGTGAGAGACTTCAAGACTGAAAACGTAGATTTGGGAAAAGTGAATTTTCCAGAGAAGACTCTGTTGAGATAAAGCCAAGGATACTGCCTGAAGTTATGGTACATAACAAAATACTAAACAACCATTAAAAATCATATTTTCAAATAATAAATGAGACTTGTTTTGTGGCCTAGTATATGATCTATGCTGGAGAATGTTCCCTGTCCACCTGAAATAAAGGTGTATTCTGCTGTTTCCTATGAGCTGAGTAAGTTTCCATGCTACAGGGATATGCAAAAAGATTATAATATCTATTAATATTAATATACAATTTCACAACAGTATATATGATTATATATATACTTATATATAGCATAGTGTGTGTGTGTATATATCTCATAGTGTACATGTATAATCCTCTTCTAAAAGGAAATCAAGATTAGGATGAGGGGCTTCGAGAGATGGAAGCTACCTCCATGAACCAAGACCATCAGACACTGGAAACCTGATTATTTCTTTGTATCACAGGATTAGACTCCCTTTAGCTCAGTTAGGTTTGAGAAAGCTAACTTTGTGTCCCCTGGCTGATGAGTCCAGTAACTAATGCACTTCTCATGAATTTCCATAAATTACAATATTAGGTTAACTTTTAATTTTGTGCGGGATACCTTTTGTGTTGGTAACTGAAGAACCTGGAATAAATTGAATACAGGTCTTTTCGCCTCCAAACTGTATGGTATGTGACAGAAGCAGACCTTAGCTATTATTTGTGTATAATGACTTATACAAAAAGCCCACTGTAGATGAAAAAGGCACAGAATTTTTGAGGAAGAAAGGACCTTGGAATTCATCTACATTAGGGCCAGACAAGTAATAATCATGTGAATCAGACAGATTGTTAGGACTAGAGAGAGTATGGGATGCAGGGTGGAATGTCAAGTGTGTTCCCTCTAGAGGATTTAAAAAGGAAAACTGTGTGCATTATGCCAAAGGAGAGAGAAGGAAGAATCAGCCAGCAGACACTATGGGGAACACTTTACCTCATTTTTACAAGTAATAATATTTGATACTCATATACATAAGTGACTCCAGGTATATGAAATAACTCCCAGGGCCCAATTTTCTAGCTCCCTGTTCAACCACACCTTTATGCCCCTGACCTTGTTGTCAATCATTTGTAAGCAGTCATTCTGTCTCCCAGCACATTGAAATATTACACCCTTATCAGATCAGAGTATTGCACCCACTCCATCCATTCTTTAGCACTTACTGTACTATAACCACTGAACATCCTGAGAAAGAGAAAAACAGATAACATGGATGGTCTTTAGTAGACACACCTTCACTTGTTTAAAAATGCATTACCTGTATGGAGGTCCTCAAAATATTAAAAATAAAACTACCACATGATCAAGCAATCCCACTGCTGGGGATATATGCTAAGGAAATGAAATCAGTATCTTGAAGAATTTGTTCACAATAGCCAAGACACAGAAACAACCTAAGTTCGTCAACTGATGAATGAATAAAGAAATGTTGTATAAATATACAATGTAATATAATTCAGCCATAAAAAGGAAGGAAATCCTGTCATTTTTGACAACATGGATGAAGCTCGAGGGTATTATGCTATGTGAAATAAAGCAGACAGAGAAAGACAAATGCTATATGATCTCACTTATGTGTGGAATCTAAAAAAGAACACACAGAACCAGATTGGTGTTTACCAGGGACTGGGGATGGGGGAAATGGGGAGATGTTGGTCAAAGGGTACAAACTTTCAGTTATAAAATGAAAACATTCTGGGGATCTAATATACAGCATGGTGATTATAGTTAATGATACTGTATTTCATATTGAAATTTGTTAAGAGAGCAGATCTTAAGAGTTCTCACCCCCTTCACACACAAAAAGATAACTACGAGAGGTGATGAATGTGTTAATTACTGTGATTATGGTAATCATTCACAATGGGTAAATATATCAAACCATCACATTGACACCTTAAATATATACAATTTTTATTTTTCAATTATACCCTAATAAAGCTGGAAAATAATGCACAACCTTTTTGTTTCACCTTCCAAATAGTTAATGATTACACACATTTATGAATATTTAGTTAATAACACTGGCAGTACTACACATATAGCAAATTATGGCTCTGGATAACACTGCAGTATTAAATAGATTTAAACCAGTAGTCGTGGTTTCGTGGAAAAAGTACTGAACCTAAAGTCAGATACCCATAGTTTAAGCCCTGACTCTGACATTTACTTTCTATCTGACATTAGGCCAAGTAACTTCACTTCCCAGTTTTCTTATTTGCAAAAGCGTAACTCAATAATGCCAACCTATGACCCAGAGTTGATGAAGAATTAAAAGCCTTTCCTTCACAAACTTTACAAATATTTCTACATATAGGTGAAATTTTTCACAATTTTCCTTTAAGAAATAAAATCATAATTATGTTTGAAATTGTCCCTGTACACTTTCTCATTCTGGTTAAATAAGCTCATGAATAAGTTTTAGTAACTTAAGTCAGACTCATCTCCAATGACACAACCTGTTCTGACAGTTATAAACTGAATTAAATGACAAGCAATGGCCTGCCTTTCTCATTTATGGGAATCACAGGCATTAACATCATTTACTGCCAGTTACAAGTTTATACAGCAGTGCTGAAGCCAACAGGGAAACAAATACAGACTACGCAGCTCCTCTTGATATCTCAAAAAATATGTAATATCTCAAAGAATACGCAATACTCATTTTAACTGGAAATACGAGCCAAGGCATAAAGCACTTACAAAGTCATTTTCAAGTTCCTGAGCAAGTTTTTGGTAAGAAGCTACCTGAAAAGCCTTTACATTTTTATTTACTTAACATATGTTATTTAATTTACTATTTTAAGTTAATTGCTTCTTTTTTTGTACTTGGTGTGTACCAGATATCTATAAGTTTTCCTCAGTTTTAAGATGCATAATTCTATGTGTCAGTCATACTTCATAGTTTATTATTTAGAAACATGTACAATGAATTATTTTAATACTATAAAGGACCTAGGGCTTCTTATCATTTAGGAAATTTAAAACTTAGCAATATCATTATACTTGAGGAATTTTTTATTTTTATTTTATTTATTTATTTTTTTTGCGATACGCGGGCCTCTCACTGTTGTGGCCTCTCCCGTTGCGGAGCACAGGCTCTGGATGCGCAGGCTCAGCGGCCATGGCTCACGGGCCCAGCTGCTCTGCGGCATGTGGGATCTTCCCGAACCGGGGCACGAACCCGTGTCCCCTGCATCGGCAGGCGGACTCTCAACCACTGCGCCACCAGGGAAGCCCTACTTGAGGAATTTTTATCTCAATTTGTTTATTTCTTTTAGTTGCTACATATTTGGGGTATAATTGGACCAAAGTCATTAATTCCATTTACATTTTGTTTTGCCTTTGTTTTGCAGTGCACTTTTAATGCCCTCCTCTTTATTAATTATTAAGGCAGTTGTTAGATTTAACTAGATTGTATTCTTTTGATACGTTTTGATGAGTCAAATTGTTATTTAAGAATCAGTAGATGCAGGATATTATCACTTTGAGATTGGTGTTACTCAGGATGAAAAAATGACTTTTTATAACCCATCCTCAGTCCCAGCTATTCTCCATCAATATCATTTTGTGTGTTGTAACTTTAAGAGAAGGGTGGGAAAGGGAGGGTGGTAGGGAGACACAAGCAGGAGGAGATATAGGGATATATGTATATGTATAGCTGATTCACTTTGTTATACAACAGAAACTAACACACCATTGTAAAGCAATTATACTCCAATAAAGATGTTAAAAAAAAAACAGAGAACTAAAATTTTCAAATCCATATTGTGAGGATAAAATAACTAATGAAATGTTCTAAGGTTACAAAATGAAGATACCTCAATATTCCAAGTTATTCTTGCTTTGACTACTTATTATTCAGACATGATTTGGAGAGGGAGCAATCACACTGCTGTCCTTTTCTATGCCACTGAGCAGCTTCTTAATCAAAAGAGATTACCTGAGGAAATGATCACTCCATCTAAGATTATGTTATGTATAATGGCATCAGCCACTTTTTAAAAAATAAGGGACTGATATATAAATTAGGTCCTCTGCTTTTCATGAAATTGGCATTTCTCTTCATTTGTAAAAGTAACCATTTTTAAGATGGAAAATTTTGACACACAGAAGACAAATAGGAAAACTAAAAATCAAATATTTAAGCTTCAAACCTAAACCTTACACTGGTTCCTACACTGCATTACAAAGACGTTTGCCTACTTCCAAACCTATTATTGGAAGGGTTGTGAATCGTTTCTTTGTCTGGTACGGCTGCTTCAATCGTACATAAATATTTCACAATTATTCTTGTGCCAAAGAAGCCTTCAATTGCTATTATTGAAAAGGATTTCTGTTCTAGTGAGTGGCTTCACTGCTGTCCAATTCATTTTAAATTTACGTTTCCTGTCCTCAGATGCCAAAAAGTGAGTTTTACATTTGAGTCTTATTGATCTAAAAAATTCAACAAGTCTGCCATTGTAACTGTTTTCAAAACTTATAGCTACTTGAATGTAGGAGAGTTGTTCTTAATATTGAGCAGTGGTGTGTTAGCTGTGCACACTCTGTGTTCCTACTTAGTGTCTTCTTTCAGAAGTTTCACATATGTATTTATGAAAGTTAACGTATAGTTTTAGTTTGTGCCCTTCTCTACTCCTGACTAGTTCTGTGACCATTAGACAGGTACTGAACTTTTTAAGTCTCACTCCTTATCTGGAAAATAATAGCAACAACAAAACAAACTAGTGCCTATCCAGCAGGGTAGTTTTAAGGATTAAAATGAGATAATGCACATAAAACATTTTCCTAGGGCTGACACATAACAAGATGCTAGATATATGTTAGGCCATTACCATTATCATATTATGAGCAATTTAATTAATTTAAAGTAATATTGCCAGTTGCAGAAAGTAACACAGGGTATTTTTCCAAGCACGATTATGCCATTCCTATGTGTTCCCAAAAGACTCTACACCAGTCCCATCCCAGCACTTCTCTCTGTATTGTGGAGTGTCCTGAATTGCTCATTGGTGTGACCACTCACACATCCCTAGCACTGGATGATGAGTGTCATCAGGGCTGAGACTATCTGGTTTACTGTGCATCTTCAGGCAACTTCACAATAAGCAATAATTTTGAGTTGGTTAAATAAATAAATAAATGTATTTTTTACTAGATTATATTAATCCATTCCTCTTAAAGGCTATTTCCTTCTGATTTTTAATAAAGGGTCTAAGAAATAACAACTCTTAGTACTGGGGACATCCAAAGGTTTTCTGAATAGTAATGTTTCCTGAACTAATAAACCTGTTTAGGTTCCTTTTCACCTTTACTTAGCTCTTGGCAGTAGCACTGTGGTTATCTTCCATTTTAACTATGTTAATTAGCCTACAAAACCACCAGGGCTCTCCCACAGCCCATCAGGTAGGGCTCAAAACCATAATAGACTCATAAAGCCACCTGTCATTTGGCTCCAAGTCATGAAACAAACCCAGTTGCCAGTTTATCCAGTTCAAACTTTTCTACTTCAGCTAAAAAAAAAAAAAAAAAAAAATTGTTCTTATGCCAACTTTTCCTCTACCGTTCTTCCATGAGTCACAGCATCCAAATATTAAAGATCTGATACGAATCTTACCTGTATAATTTATCATTTCTTTTAGACTATTCAAAGTTAATCTATCCTCTCCTAAAATATTCTTATACAATCAAACAATTCTGCCTCACATTGTTTTATAGATACTTTATTCTACATTATTTTATTTTCTCATATGTAACTTAAATTGATTGACCTTTTTTTTCATACTAGGGTAGAAACACCTGGAGAACAGGTCCATATGTAATATTATAAAATAACAGACTTCTGAGTTGAGAGCTGGATATAAATAAGTTGTTATAAATAACTGGTGTTATAGGAACAAGGATGGGTTTCAAATGACTTTTTTAGTCTTACTTGATTGTATATTGTACAAATCAATGACAAGGATAGATAAGGGGCTTATTTTTTTAAATGTTTGAATGTGGCCACATTTAATCTACATTTATTTTAAATCTCAAAATCAGTTCATAACTAGCAATCAGAATAAAACAAAGTTTCCTTGGTGTGGTGTGCTTTATATCACAGTAAATTTATTGCAGCTGTGGTTACAATCTGTTCTGATGATAAACATATTAAAACTCAAGAAAGACTTCCTTAAATTCTTAACACTACTAATATTCTAAATGGAAATTTGTTCACCCACTGAGTACTTACTATAAATTAGACACTATGATAAGTACCAAGGATAAAAAGATGAATAAAACATAGCATTAGGAATTCATAATTGAGGGGCTTAGATAATATATGAACATATAAGTATTAGGACTAATGTGATTCAAAATTTACACAGAAAGTATACATGAGTGTACCTATTCATTATATTGTATTTCCAAACTCATCAAATACTTGTCTGAAAATGGGTGTGTAAAGTGAAATTAATTTTGAATTGTTGCATTTTACCGAATTTTTCTGCTCTTTCTCAGCATTCGCATTCTTATTGAGACCAAGAAATTTTTAATTTCTGAAACTTATGATATTGGAGTTTTCTTTGATGTCTCTTGCTGTTAGACTGTTGATTATAAATGATACCTTATTCTCCAGCCTGCTTCCCTTCTAGCTGCCATGACGTCATCTCTGATTTGGCGGGTCCCCACTCCACCATCCCCAGCCCTGCCTCTACCCACTGCCTCCTCCGCTCTCACATTTCTTGTCGTTCCCAAGAC
Organism: Neophocaena asiaeorientalis asiaeorientalis; assembly: GCF_003031525.2. Taxonomy (NCBI): domain Eukaryota; kingdom Metazoa; phylum Chordata; class Mammalia; order Artiodactyla; family Phocoenidae; genus Neophocaena; species Neophocaena asiaeorientalis. Next base: position 7,676,218 of record NW_020175410.1, read on the forward strand.
AAGTGCTCAGATCCTTCCTGTGTAAGGAAAAGTCCTGCAAATCACTGCTGAAAAGCAGTTAGGGATGACCAAAAACAACCTAATTGGGGAGTTTCAAAATCTCTTACAAAATTATCAAAGCCAACTGTCCTGGCTATTCCCACACACAATGATTTCTCTCACTTTAGAATTCATAGCTCATTTTGCTTGTAATATTTCTTTGCCATTTATACTATCTTATGTAATTTATGGTACTGTTTTTTGCTCTTTTAATTCAGAATTGCTTGTCAAGTTTGTTGGCTTTTATAGGTAAAAGGCTGTGTTAGGTAGATATTATGAGACTAAGAAATGAGTGAAACACAATTGCTGCCCTTAAATAGCCAAGAGTATATGTCCTATAGCAGCTAGTAGTACAACATCATCTGCCTAAAAGTTCAATAAGTCTTAAATCAAAGAGGCACCAACTATGGAAACTCAGTGCTTATTCTGCCATACATAACTGGAATAAGGACCAAAATAAAAAATGCATTAATGGATTTATAAAGAAGAACTATAAATTCATTGATGAAGAACTATAAGTTGACAGACAACACGTAGAGGGGTTAAGAGCATAGTGAGAAAATGAATAAGACGGACCTCAGCCAAATACTGGCTCTACTGCTTATAAGCTATCTGATTTTAGTAAAGTTACTTAATTTATTTGAGTCTATTTTCTCATCTCTACAATGGAGATCATAATACCTCACTCACAGAGTAATAAAAGAGAAATGAGATAATGTAAATACAGTAATTTACTCAGTGTCTAGCACATATTAAGTATTTCAAAAACAAGCTTATATTCATTATTCATTTACTCTACAAATATTACTAAATACCTACTGTGTGTTTTTGTAATACAAAAACAAATAATATTTCAATATTCACTGTCAATCACCCTTACTATTCATATTATCAGGAGTAAAGTAGATAAGTCTTCCTTAGCAACATTTCCTACGTATGTCTGCCTTCTATAAGCAACCAAGACATAAACCTAAACTGAAGCCAGTGATGTATGTCATTTAAATTAAGAGCATTCATTCAATAAAATTTTATCTTACATCTAATTTGTGCCAGCAAATTGCTGTGCACTGGAGATACCAGAGATCAGATGCTACCATCTCCTATATTTTTTTCATGTACTCAGAAATTGGTCAATTTCCAGAAAAAAAAGACACAGTGGAGAGTCTTGCCTTCATGGGTAGCTGAATTTTTCAGACTATGCAATGAACAATCTGGATAATTATGGTTTCTTGCATTTGGATCTTCCAAACAGCTTTCTTTGTATTTCATTTTTCTTATATTATGAGACCCAATCATCCACCCACCTCCCCACACTCCACCAGGGAGACTGTCAAAATCATTCAGCCAGTAATGCCCCAAACCCCTTCTTTCATATTCCCACCCTGAATATCCAAATCTCCAGCTCAGAGAGACAGATGGAATCACCATGGATGTCAGTGGGAATGATTTGGAGCTGACAAAGGTATTACATATACAGTACCTCCCCCGAAACTCCAAGTATATGGCTAAGCAAAGAGGTGACTTGAGTGGGAAGGAAAAGATTAGCAGAGATGAGACCACCAAAACTGTAGCCATTGCCTCATGCCTCATGGAAGGTTTCATGGGCTACACAAATCCTTCTATCAACAGCTGGGGATAAGCTGATTTCCAAAGGAGTGAGTTTTCCCTTTGCACCTGAATCCCTCAGTGTGACACTATATAGTAATAAATTTGTATTATATGTTCCTTTAGTAGAATGTGGTCTTAATGGTGTAAATTCAAATTAGGAATAATAAGATAATCATATTCATTTTGTAACCTTTTAAAAATCAGATCATTTTCAGAACAGTCGAGCTGTAATAAGTGCTTGTCCCTTCTCTCTTTGTCTTTAACTCCAGCTAAAAATCCTACCAGAATGTCAGTTAAAAATGTAAATACTAGTTGGAATCTGACCTTATGAAAACTGTAGTAAGTGAGTCACTTGAAAAAAATCTAATAGAGTTTGTTTTTTCCAAAAAGAAAAAAAAAATTATTGAACACTAATTCTGAATTCTCCCAGGAAAAATGGCAGAAGAAAATGAGAATATCCAAAGCAACTTGAAGCGTTTGTCAAGAGTTAAAGGCTAGAGAGATCTTTGACTTCTAATGTCCTCCTGGTATTCCATCTTCTGCAAATAGACTTATATATCAAGAGAGATGACAAAAGCAAAACTACAGTGAAAGCCCAATTGAATCCAACATGGTTAACTAACTGTTGTGTTAATATTACCACTTTTAGTCTACATTCTCCTATGATAATAGTTAACCCTGGCCACGCAAAAGTACATGGAGGGGGAATAGTCATCTGTGTATTATAAGAAATGAAAATAAGAAAATGTCCAATCGTACACCATCTTTCTGATAAAATGAAAAATCCTCTGAAAAAGTTCTTCTATCAGTTTATGGGACAACTTGACAGTTAAGAAAAGTCCCTGAGGAGGTGGATAGACTCCCCTTCTGCATTTGAGAGGGCAAACATTCCCCAGAATCTAGAGGAGAGAAATGAAATATAGATTGTTAGTACAGACTATGCTTAATTGAAAATCCTGCCATTCCTATGATTGAGAAAACAGTGTAACATATTTAAGGGAAATCAGAACCAGAAGCTGAGAGCCTGCATGGATGTGTGTATACCAACAAGGTTTTAAGTCATTTGAGTCAGTCTTAAGAACTGTTTTATGATAGTGCAAAGCCTCCCTGTTCAGAGCTGGCAAGCACTGTAGAAATCATCTAGTCAAACTCTGTTTTATGGTTGAGGATATAGAAGCAACACCGCACAGAGCACCACTGGAGTACAAAGTGGCTTTTTAAAATTCTACCACCAAAACAACTACTAAAACATATATAGCCTATAAGAGTCAGATAAAATTATACTGTAATTTGTATGTACCAAAATGTGTTCAGTTAGGAGCACTTATTTTGAATGAGTGACATGAAAAGATGACTCTGAAGTAAACACCTACTAATAATTCCAGCTATGCTTTCAGATTTCTACAAGAACAGTAATTTCTCTGTACAATCAGCGTCTCCAAACAAAAGCACAGAAACCTAAGAGTCACTTGTAGCATTAAGGAGTAGAGGGATGGAGAAGGACACCTAAGCATGTTTTCCCTTAAGTTGTATAAAAAGGATCATCTGAAGACAACAAACTAAGGTACCTATGTGATCATGGGAGAGGAGGTCACCCAAAGAAGAGATTATTTGAATGCTACTCTCAAAAAATAAGCTCCATATGAGCAAAAATTTATCTATCCTTTTTTTGCTAAACTCTGGTGCCTAGAATATGGACTGGCACATAGTAGATACTCAGACCATGTGTTTAATAAATTAATGATCTTAGAAACCTCCTGAAATTCTAGTAACTGAGGATTAGTATAGTGAATCTTGGCACAACCATGTAATTGAATTTGAACAGATATAAAATATGTTCTAGAGGTATATTTATTGATATGGAGAGATGCCCATGATGGAGGTTTCTCTCTATGATGTAGGTTGAATGACTAAAAAGAGATTATAAAATCATAGGAAGTATGATTTCCATTTATTTGTATATATAAGGTAAATAAAATATATAATGGCTCTATTAACATATAAACACTTTGAGGAGTATATATCAAAGTGTAGCATCGGTTATTTCTAGGTATGGAGACATAGGTGATTTTGTTATAGCTTTTTCTTATTTCTATGTTTTATAATAATAATTTATTGCATGTGGACTTTTCAAATCATTTTTAAAGGAAGCTCGGCCCAGTGAAGTTTTACATGGAAGGCTGATTTGGTCAAGTAAAGGTTGAGGCTAAAGCTAGGAGCTCCACAAATTGAAAGTCCTTCATAGAATGGTGAAAACTTAAAAACTGATTAAAAGAAGTAAAAATCCTCTGGGATTAAAAAAAGAAAAAGAGCAGGGAATGGGGGTGTGAGGATAAATGACCCTATGTTGTTCTGTGTGCCAGAAAAATAATACCAATAAAAAGTCAAAATAGGCAAGACTCTCCAAAAGAAAATTATACTCACTCTCAATAATATATAGACTACACAAAAAAAGTGGATGAGGTAAATACTTTAACCATAAATTATCCATTACAACTGTTTTCAACAATGTATTGAAAAAACGCTTCTAGTGTTCTGATAATGATCAGAGAGTTGATAAAACTCTGATTTGGAAGGGTTTTGAAACATTTTCCTTCAAGTATCACAACATAAGATAAAGACAAAATATGAACTTGAAATGATGAACCAAAGTTACATGTTCTAAAGTCAATCATCCAAAAGGCTTGCAGGTTCAGAGGAATTCTATTTGACAACTTAAAATTACAGAATTCCAAAGTAAATCTCATCTTTTGCATAAATCTTCAATGATTTGTTTCCAACATTTTATCCATGCAGTTTAATTGTGTTTATCTTCTTCACATTTGACCTCATAATTAGTACAATGAATGTCTAATTAAAGCTAAATATTTGCTGCTTTGGCTCATCTTAATTGCTTCCACCTTTGTTGCAAGAGCACTGTCATTTCTCTTTTTCTAGTCATTGCCTATACACTACCGAATAATGACAGGCATGTTGTCAAAACTGAACTGATGGATGTAAGAGAATATTGTCATGTGGCAACGTAAAATATTTATTTAAATGGCAAAGAGAGCATAATGGATTGTAATATATAGACAGGCAAGTATATTTAAAGTCAAACATAAGAAGAAGAGGGCTGCAAAGACCCCACTATATTCTCATACCTCTGGAAGTAAGGTTAGGCAGGTATTGTAGAAGACAAAGTTGAAACACAGAAATTGACCAACTTGCAACAATGAGAAGATGATATTAAAACTCAGACTGCCTATCTTGCTGATTATTGCTCATTCAAAGATACTGAGTCTTTAGATCACAAGACAGTCTTTTAAATTTTATAGAAATCTCATGTGGTAGAGGCTTTTTAAATTGAATCTGCTTTTTCTATGTAGATGAAAATCACCTAGTAAACCTTAATACTTTACTAAGAAGTCTTTTAATTTGTCACATTTTCAGCTAATAATTTCGTTAGGAAAAGAAGAATAAAAGAAGACTTGGAAGTTTTTAATTCATTTTAATCTCAAATTTTGCAGATAAAGCATTAAGAACAAAAGTCGCCGCATAAAATTTTTCTATATCACTCAAAGACTGCATTTTTTTCTCTTTTAAATAAAAAGAAATTAAAATAAATTCACTGCTTCCTATTTGTATAGCTGCCCCAAAATACCAGCAACACAGCTCCTGAGTCATGAAGACAGACACCCCAGGTGAATGGGTTTCACTAAGTATCACTGTCCCCAATATCCAGTTTACACATTACACATCACAGCTTCTCAGTCCCTCCTTAATTTAAGCCCTGTTTACCTATACAGAGAACAGCATGGAAAAGGGGGTGGAGAATAAAAGAGCATTTGGAGCTTCTGTTTCTGGCAAGGTGGCAGATTAGACATCCCCAAAATATCCCCGCTACCAAACACCAAAAATATTTAAATGTATATCTGATTCTGCAAACAAGTAAGAAAAAAAAATAATAGAATAATGAAGTAGGAGTAAAGTAGAAAATTTTAAGCAATAACTTAAGCCTGTGGCCACAATAAGGGTGTCTGCTAGTCCAAGAAATCTATTTCTAATATAGCCAATGAGGACAAGAAACAAGGTCTTGACTCACTTGCAGTAGATGGGGAAACTGGGCACATAAAGCTGGAAAAAAATCCCTCTCTAAAGGGCTACACAATCAGTGAAAAAGTAAATTAAAAAGAATCCACCCTCCAGCAGGCTCTTGGCTGGAGGAACAGACTCCACGCTGCTGAGAGCTGTTCCAGAGGGATGCTGCCAGAGGTCCTGTTGGAGCAGAGGATGACTTACCACTTATGTCTGTTGGAGACTTGTTGCCAGATCAGAGACTGTCTCTCCTACTGAGACTTCTTGGAATGGTCCATTACCCTTTTTCCCTACTTTGACTAAACTGTGTTGTATGCTAATTGTGTCCAGTAAGCTAAGTAATTTGTGATTTTTTTTTAAAACTCCACCCTCCAAAGGGAGATGGTAAGGAATTATTTTTCATGGTCTTGGTTCTGTATGTGCTTATGTGTATGTCTGTGCACATGCAGGGGTGCAGAAAGGCATAGTGCTTTTTGTCTGTGTCAAATAGGTGAGTTCAGTGTAAATTTTTAAATAAAGGGGAAAAATAAGATAAACATTGAATACTACAAAAGGAAAGAAGTTTTTAATGTAAAAATCACATAACAAATAAAAAGCACAAAAAGGATAGCAAAAATAAATTCAAATATATTGATAATCACAATGAGTGTAAACAGACTAAATTACCTAGTTAAAAGAAAAATTTACTCAGAGAGAATTTTAAATTTTTTTCAATCAAGCTTTGGGTTGTTTTAAAGAGATGTATATAAAGGTTAAGAAAAACTCTACAAAATATATCTATTAAATGACATCAAAAGCAAAGAATATAAATATATCACAAAGATGGATTTTAACTCAAAAAAGCATAGTGGTGAAAAAAGTCCTCATAATAATTATGCTTTAATCTAAGACAGGGACATACCAATTTGAAGCTTGTATGTATTTAACAACACAGCTTCAATTATATATAAAGCAAAAATTAATAGAAGTTCAAGAAATTGACAAATTCACCTTCATAGCATTGGCTTTCTGAGTAGGTCCCTCTCTCAATAATTGATAGATTGAGCAAACAAAAGAAAAATGAATTACGTTCAGATGTTTCCAAGGCAATTTACACATTTGATCTAATAAACATAGAGAAAGAAACATAATAAACACAGAAGGCAAGAAAATAATATATATACATATATATATGTATATGTATGTATATATATATATATATATATATATA
>NW_020175410.1:7683283-7742406 GCF_003031525.2 Neophocaena asiaeorientalis asiaeorientalis
CAAACCTGTCTTATTCCAGGTATAAAGATTAATATACCATTATGAAATTTATTAATGCATTTCATATTACCATATCTAACAAGAAAAATCATATGATCACCTTAACAGATTAAGGAAAGCAAATGGGAAAATTAAATTGATATTCATGATCTTCTTAAACTCAGAAATCAGGAATAGCAGAGAATGCCTTCAACTTGATAAAAAATATAACCACAAACAATACAATAAAGCTTATATGCATATTTTCTTAAAAGAAAAGGATGTTCTCTATTACCATAGCCAAGAAAATGAGACAAGAAAATGAAACAAAATAGCTCAAAATAGGAAAGGAGGAAACAATATTGTTGTTAGTCACAGATTATAAGCATAAAAAGCCTGAAATAATATACAGACATACCATAAGAATTAGTAAGAATTTAACAAGATGGCTGGATATGAAATAAATGCAAAAAAAATCAATTGCACTTATATGTAACAGTCTTAAAGAGTTAAAAATGTGTCTCTTGTAAGTTTATTTACAATAAGAAATTAAATAAATAATAGGTACCTAGTAACACATCTAAGCAAAGTGGTGAGAAACCTTCACAAAAAAAAATAAAATCTTTGCTAAAAGACATTGAAGAAGACCTTTTTAAAAATAGAGGAATTGCTCACACTCATGGATAGAATGATTATATTTAAAAGATGTCAGTTTTCCAAAATTAATTGATTTAATATGTATCAAAATCATACCTACAGGATTTTTAAAGGACTTAACAAGATGATACTAAGATACACACAGAAAAGATAAGACGTACACTGTAAGTGTTAGCACTTATTATAAAAATAAGTACTTAGCACTTATTATAAAAATATAATCAACACAATACGGGATTAGCAAAAAAGATGACAAAGAGACAACAGAACAGAAAGAATTGGACCCACAAATACTATAGGTAAACTTGATACATGACAGGTGGAATTGTTGATCAGCAGGAGAATAACAGTGCTGGTAATTCCATTTGGAAAAAAGTCCATAAAATTGTGTAACTACCTTGTAACATACCCCAAAACTCAATTCTAGTTGGATTAAACACTCAAATATAAGAAATAAAAATTTTAAACTTTTAGAAGAAAATACAGAAGAATGACTTTAAGATCTCAAGATAGGGAAAGATTTCTATAAAAAGACAAGGGCTTCCCTGGTGGCACAGTGGTTGAGAGTCCGCCTGCCGATGCAGGGGACATGGGTTCGTGCCCTGGTCCAGGAATATCCCACATGCCGCGGAGCGGCTGGGCCCATGAGCCATGGCCACTGAAAGAAAAAGATTGAAGAAATTAAAAGATGAACCAAAAATCAGAAGGAATGTATCAGTAGTAAGTACATTATGTATCAGCAAGGAAGGATTAATATCTAAAATTTATTTTAGTAAATTCCTACAAATAAATTAAAAATACAAAAAGTGAAAAAATGTGCAAGTGATATAGAGAAGCATTTAATAGAAGAAGGAATATCCATAACAAATGAAAAGATGCTCAAGCTTATTAGTAATAAAGAAATTGTAAACTAAAAGCACAGTGAAATATAGCCTTATACACAATATATTTGCAGAAATTTAAAAGCTTAAAAATGTTGCTGAGGGTATGGAGACTTGCAAACTTTTACATAAGACTTGTGGGAATGTAACAGTTACAATCTTTTGGAAAAATAATTTATCTAACAAAATTAAAGATGTGTATCTCATTACCCACTCATTCTAATCCTATTCATATAAGCTCTAAGAATTCTCCCACATGTATACTAGGAGAAAAGCAAGGGAATCATAGCAGTATTGTTTATAATTTTAAAAGATCTAGAAACCACTCAGATGTTCACCAACAAGAGAATGAGCACTATCTTTATTCAGTGGAATACTCTACATCTGCAAAAATAACAAATGAACTAGAACTGCATTTGCCAGCAAGATGAATCTCACAGAAAGTACAGTAAACAAAAAGGTAAGCTTCCAAAGAAGACAATCCATTTATGTAAAACACATAAATATGAAAAATTAGATACAGTGTTTAGAGATATAAACATTTAGAGCAAAATCATTATGAAAAGCAAGGGAACAATTTGAAAAAAAAAATTAAGTTAGAGGTTACCACTTGGAGAGGAGAGAGGTGTATTGGGCAGTAATACACGGTGAGAACCAACGGTTATTTTACTGTTCTAATTCTTTAACTGTGTGGAAATTATCATATTACTTCTTATACTTAGATATTTTAGGTAATTTATATCTTTTTAAAAAAACTTTATCTTTTAAAGAATGCGACAAGATCAATTCGAGACAGATTGAGCACATTCTTATAAATTCCAATATGGCAGAAAAAATAGATCTTTAAAAAAGAATTCATCAAAAACTGTAATCATCAGAAGAAAGGATGCCATAAACAAGCCAGAAATAGAGAAGAATTTCTAAAAGAGACAATAAAGATGGCACAAGCTAACAGAAAGAACAGTGAGAAAACTTCGACCCAAATGGCCTGAGAGAAAGCCATTGCCAAGGTGAGAACCTTTCTTCCCAAAGGAGCTGCAGAGAAACTCCAAGCTCAGGAAATTTAAAGAGCAGGATAATGGTCAGAACAATTAATTAAAAGACCATCCATCAAACAGCAGCTGCTGTGCCAGTATTGGCCCTCCTTATCTGAGACAAAAGCAAAGCAGCTGGAAACAGGGGCATTTGCTGTCCAGGATAAAGGCTTAAGAATTACTTTCCAAACAAAGGAGAATCTTCCCTGAGAGAGTTTTTAGACAAGATATCCAGGCAGGAGGCAAAAGAAAACCAAATTTCCACAAAGGAAGTTGGAATGTGAGGCCCAGAAGTGAACACACCAAACTTCTCGATCCCCAGAGCAAAGACTTCCATCCTGTTGTTGCCCAGAAACCCCAAGGAAAGCCTTCTATGAACATACACTATTGCTATCACATAAAATGTAATACCAATACAAGACCAAAAGCATTAATGAGATAATATGAATATTTATATTGATAAAAGGCATAATCCACATACAGTTACAAATATTGTAAATCAAACAACATAGTATTCGAAATTAAAACTCTTTAGATATATAAGAAGATATTATCAAAAATTATAATCACAATGGGGCACATTAATATACTGCTATGCAAAAATAGTAAAGTAATAAAATTCCCAGGGGGAGGGATAAATTAGGAGCTTGGGATTAACGTACGTACACTACTATATATAAAATAGATAACCAACAAGAATCTACTGTATAGCAAAGGGAACTCTACTCAATATTCTGTAATAACTTATATGGGAAAAGAATCTGAAAAAGAATGAGTATATGTATATGTATAACTGAATCACTATGCTGTCACCTGAAACTAACACAACATTGTAAATCAACTATACTCCAATAAAATTAAAAAAAGACTTAGAATGAAAAAATAAGATTGTAAAATATCTCAAAAATGTTTAAATTGGTTATATATTGAAATGATAATATTTTGGAAGCACGGGATTAAATAAAATATGATAATAAAATTAAAAAAATAAAATTCTCAAAAGTAAAACTTTATTTTAATACTTATTAATATTTACAATAAGTAGATGTGTTGAGAAATTTTGTATATGACAGAAATTATGTGTTATTTCAAATGTCCTTTGCAATAATTATAATAAAATCTGAATATGCATTAGGCTAATTTTAAAAATCTCACTACATTCATACAAGTGATATTTAAATGATCCAAATTCTAAGATTTACAAACAAAGGCTAACCAGAAATTTTCTGAAGGCTAACATAACCCAATAGCCAAACAGGAGGAGGAAAGCGTGAAAAAGATAGTTTTAGAACATCTATTTTGTACATATTTATGTAAAATTATTAAAAATCAGCAACAATCCACCAGTTTCTTAATAAAACAGTGCATCATAGCCTCAGATGAATTCTCCAAGAAGGCAAAATTATATGTACATATATGCATATATATTATTAAAAACTGATGCCAAAGTAGATTAGCATAAACTTAACACTTATTCCTGATGCTAATCACATTAAGCTAGAAATGAAAGGAAATTTCCTTAACTTAAAAGATATATTCCCAGACATCCATAGCAGAATACTAGGAATATTCCCATTAAAGTGAGTAAAAAGAAAAGGATTTCTGCTACTACAGTTACTATTCTCCATTGGTTTAGATATCCCAACCAATGAAATAAGACAAGAAAAAATGAGGAATAAATATGGAAATATGGAACTATAAAGAGAAGTCATTATTTGTTGATGATAATATTGCCTATCTAAAATAACAAAGAAAATCAACAGAAAACTTTAGAATTAAAAAATTCAGTCCGGGGCTTCCCTGGTGGTGCAGTGGTTGAGAGTCTGCCTGCCGATGCAGGGGACACGGGTTCGTGCCCCGGTCCGGGAAGATCCCACATGCCATGGAGCGGCTGGGCCCATGAGCCATGGCCGCTGAGCCTGCGCGTCCGGAGCCTGTGCTCCGCAACGGGAGAGGCCACAACAGTGAGAGGCCTGCGTACCGCAAAAAAAAAAAAATTCAGTCCGATGGCCAAACAAAAGACAAAATTAAAAAATAAAAAAGCTTTTATACATATTTTCAGTTACTAATTTTTAAAACATTTAAAATTCCCAGAGGGAACCAGTAATGCACTCCCACACTCAAAAGATCTACCAAATGAAGGGAAAAAATGCCTACCTAAGGCATATCATTTTAGTTTAAGAATGCCCAGGATTTAAAAAAAAAAATCTTAAAAGATTCCAGACAGAACTAAAGGGCCACCTACAAACAATCTGGAATGAGAATGACATCAAACCTTTTAACAGCAACATTGAAAGCTATAAAGTAATAAATCAATATCTTTAAAAGTTCAAGAGGAAAATGACTCACAAATTGAATGCTGTCCTCAAGTATGAGGTAAGAATAAAGATACTTTTAGTCCTGCAAAGTCGGAGAAGAAAAGGTACCTCTTTTAAGGAAGCTAATTGAGAATGCCTCAAAATGAAGGAAAAAGAAATCCCAGTGGACAGAAGCAAAAGGAATTCCTATAGTATGAAGAAGAGCCTAGGGATAACATTTGTACTGTAGACCTAGAGAGAGGAATGGAACAGGAAGATGGAGGGCTCCGGAAGGAAAATCTCCAAAGGGAAAGAAATAAAACTTATACTAACTACCCAGTGTGTTGGACTTTATTGAGAAGGGTTTCACATATTTGGTTGTGAGTATAGGCAATTCACAGAAAACTAGGCAGAGAAAAATAAACAATTATTAACTTGAATAAGAATGAAGGGATTGTATAAGAATGGAAACAAAATTATAGTATATAATATAGCTCATGTGAAAATTTATAGTCATAATATTGTGCCTTAATAATAAATTTATTTAAAATGTGATGCAACTATAATGTAATGGGAAGGAGAGGCATGTACATGTAAGAAAGTGAAGTTATCACCCAGGGTAGGAAGTAAATATCATAAACAATGTCTAAAAAATAAAAAACACCTTACCAGCAAAGCATGATATTTAGAAACAGATATATATAGCTGAAGATATTGCTAAAAATGTTGAACATTGTTTCTGGGGGTGGGAAGTGGAGTGGAGGAGTGCAACTCCAGAAGTAGGCTGGTAAATGCTTAAAATTTGCTCTCTCAAAAAAAATCAAAACCCTGATTTGCAGCATGTGACAATTTTTGTGTTGGAAATACTCTCGCTGTGGCTGATTTAAAGCTACCGATGTGTTGTCCCTGAACACAGAATTGGGGAAAAGCCCACAAAAACTGGCTCCAGTACATTGGTGTTCTAGATACAAGGATAATTATTTTTTATTTGATGTTAAAAGTCTTTACATATGTTACTTTAAAATAATAAATAAGTACTTAAATAGATTAGTCGGTATGATAGCTTAAAATAAAAAAAGTATTATAGGGCTTCCCTGGTGGCGCAGTGGTTGAGCGTCCGCCTGCCGATGCAGGGGACGCGGGTTCGTGCCCCGGTCCGGGAAGATACCACATGCCGCGGAGCGGCTGGGCCCGTGAGCCATGGCCGCTGAGCCTGCGCGTCCGGGGCCTGTGCTCCTCAACGGGAGAGGCCACAACAGTGGGAGGCCCGTGTACCGCAAAAAAAAAAAAACAAAAAACAAAAAACAAAAACAAAAAAAAGTATTATAAAAATGATCTCATTATCATAAATAATAAAAATTATAAAATACCTAGGAATAGATGTTATTGGAAATGTTAAAGATACACATCAAGAAAATTAGTAAATTTAACTAAAGATATTTAAAGGCCAAAAAGAGACTTTGTTCTTACATGGAAGACTCAAGTAATTAAAATACTAAAGCTTCACAAATTAATTTTTTAATTAATTGCAAGCTCAACCTAAATAGTTTAATAGAATTTTATATGCTGATCCTACATTTAACATAAAAAGAGTAAGAATTATATGAGACTATCACGTAAAAAAAAAGAGTTAGCATGTGCCGTACTATGTTAAAACATACCATAAAGCCATATTTATTTAAAGATTATATTGTTGGCATAGGCACAGAATATACAAATACACTAATAAATGTAATATGCAAACCAGTGAGGTGAAAATGGACTACTCAAAAACTATATGAGGACCACTGGATATTCTTAAAGGGAAAATATTAAGCTGAATTATTAATTTAGATTTCTACTTCATATAATATTAAAAAATCAATTTCAAATAAAAATCTAAACATTTTTTAAAATGTTAAAAGCATTTAAAACACAGATATTTCTTTAAATTTGGAGTTGAGAAGATCTTCCTAAATTAGACATAAAACCCAAAGGCCTTAAAGGAATGAATTCACACTGACATAAACAGTAATAACTTCTATGGATTAAAATAAAACAGAATCAAAAATTAAAAGGCAGGTAACATTGGGAATAAAGGTCTGCAACATACATTATGAATCAATATCTATATAAAAAGAGTTCCTATAAATCAATAAGAAAAACACAAATAATCCAGTAGAAAAGTAGTCAAAGCATAAGATCAAACAATTCACAGAAGTTAAGTAAATAGTCAATAATATAAAAAGGATGCTCGGCCTCACTAATAATTAATGTCAATGAAAACAATGATGAGAACAATTTTTAGCCACCAAATTGGCAAAAATTAAAAAGGATGTAGAGAAACATTTTCTTTCTTTCTTTCTTTCTTTCTTCCTTCCTTCCTTCCTTCCTTCCTTCCTTCCTTCTTTTGCACTGCTAGTAATAATGTAAATTGGTACAATCTTTTGGAGGAAAATTTAGCAATATCTTTCTAAAGTAAATGCTTAGGCCTTCTGTCATAGTGTCTGGGGTCAAGGTGTGAAAGTCTATTTGCATACACAGAATCTAATTTACCAGATAATTCCTCATATGTCCATTTGCCCGTATAGATGCAGCTATCAGACAACAATTTTTCTAAAATTAAACCAGTTCTAGACAGGTCTGAAGTTTGATAATGTGATATTACAAAAGTCAGAACTCTCAAAATATTAATTCCATCATTAATTAGTTACTAAAGGTTTCATTTTTAGATTATATAAAATTTTAAAAATAATTATGCAGTTATTTTTATGTATATGTAGCTCTCACAGAAAAAGAAATGTACCAATCACTTATTGACAGCTTGCTCCATGCCAAAAACTATATTAAACACTTTATATAAACTTCATTTCATAGTTTTAATATGTTTATGAGGCAAGTATTATGATCCTCACTTTGAAGATGTAGTTCAGAGAGCCTAAGTAACTTATCCAAGGTCACACAGCAACTTAGAGGGTAATTCAGGCCCACATCTCCAAAGATCTCAACCCCTATGTCATGATTGTAAAATATGAGCAATAAAAAAGTTGCAAAGGATAAAGAATAATGCAGTCAAGACTGTTAAAGTATGAATTTTTAATCACATAGAATTAACTATAGGATCCACTGTTAAAGTCATACTATTGAGACATTTAAAAAATCATTCACTGAATTAATATTCACAACCCTATACAGATAGAGCAAGGGAGCTTTTTTTTTTTTTTTTTTGCGGTACGCGGGCCTCTCACTGTTGTGGCCTCTCCCGTTGCGGAGCATAGGCTCCGGACGCGCAGGCTCAGCGGCCATGGCTCATGGGCCCAGCCTCTCTGCACCATGTGGGATCTTCCCAGACCAGGGCACGGACCCATGTCCCCTGCATCGGCAGGCGGACTCTCAACCACTGCGTCACCAGGGAAAACCCGAGGGAGCTTTTAATGTGCTCTTTTCTCTCCCTCTTAAGAAAACCTCAAAGTGTTTATCTATCCAAAATTACAACTACTTGTGAAAATTATTTATGATACCACAATCAATCCCTACATAAGGCAGTCATTCATTCTACTGATGCTCCTTTAAAGGTTCCCACTGTAGATTACAACTTCTTAATATAATATCTTACATAATTCCTTGGTTTGCTGTTATATTTAAATAAGAATAGCACCAGCGGTGACTAATATGCAAACTTCAAGAGACTTCCTGGCAGCAGGAGGACTCTAATTCTCTCCAGGGATTGCTGGCCCACAGTGAATGCAAGCATCTACAGACGGGTGGTCTCTCTGCTTTTTCTGATACGTCCATGACAATGAGCTTTGTAGTGCCAATTTGTGTTCCTAGCTGTCTGACACGGTTGCCAAGGTGTTTGTTTGCTTTTATTAGTTCATTGTAGATGCTGGCTCTCCTCCCAGATTTGCTGCTTTGTTTTCCCAGCTCGTGTTTGTTTGGACCATCTGCTTCACTAGATCAGCATTCTCCTCCCCAGGTTCTTCATCTCTGTTGCTACAAGTTGGGGTATTTTCTTTTCAAAGTAATGGCCACCTACACCTTATCCATTTTTGTATTCAATGCTCCAATGCTCTTCAGCAGACTTTTCATTTTTGGAGAAGTTTGTGTTATTCAATTTGAGAGTCTAGAATGGGATTTCTATTCCAGGTATGGGCTGAACTTGTTCAATGCATCTTTGTAACCCAATACCACATTTAAAATAAATTCCTTTGATTTGCTTTATATCATGTCACTAGAGGTCCTCCTATTAATATTATATTTACCTAGGTAGATACCCTATTTCTTTTCTGTCTTAAACCACATACCTAACAGAAATACCAATCTCTATTTTGGCAATAAATTCAATGAAGCTGAAGAGCATGTGAAGCACTGTGAGTTCATTCCACAAATTAAAACAGGTTAGAGTAGCTAAAAGCCTAAAAGATGACAGGCACAATATCTAAATGACAAGAAGCTGTCAGAGGAGCAGATCAGTTTGTGGTAAAAGCTCACCAGGGACAGTCCAGCCTCACTGGCCAGAACAGGAAATGAGTCAGTCTCAGCAACAGGCAAGATGAGGGATGTAAGGTGTGAGGGACATGGTTTTTAAGGGATTGTAGCCACACAAAAGGCAGAGATCCAGAAGTTCCTTGGTTTGTGTAAAATATCACCACATGCGTGTGGTCTGTGCCAAGTCTCTGTTCCCTAGAAGGAGAGGGCAGACCAAAGTTAGCACTGGAGTACGATACACAGGGTTCCCAGGGAGAGGAAGCCAGGATGTTCACCTAGAACTGTAACCAAAATAAGGTTATGTTCGTAACATCAAAGCCACATCCCTCGTTTGAGAACTTGAGGACCAAGTTAGCAAAGCTGGCCTGTTCTTGAACCTTCAATTATTACTCCGATTCTAAAATTTCACTGATTTTAGGTATCCAATGCCCTTAGAGTCTGATGAATTGAGTATTCAGTTGGGCCTATGTAGCCCAAATTAAGGGAAGATGAATGATGTAGATCAGAAAACCAAACAGGTCACTATGATTGTAGGCCTTTAAAACCTGATGTTGAGGACTTAAGCTAGAGGTGGAATATGTCAACCTTAGAACATATGTTCAAATACGAGACGTGCTATCCAAGGCCATGGCAGACATCAAAAATCAATCACAGCACGTTTGCCCACCGACTGCAGATACATTCTCATCGTCTCAGCCTGTAACTGATTCCACATACTAATTGATTGGAATTGGCGTTCCATTGGAAGTGAAATTAACTTGCCGTCCTTGATTTGCCCTTTCCTTTTTAATCCTTTGCTGTTCAGTTTTTATGGAAAATTTTAAAGGAATGTCTTTATCTCCTGTAGGCAGATGTAGTTTCTTTACCTAGTAACGTGGGAAGTTGTCTTGAAGACATCAGAGGCCCTATTGGAAATTCTGCTGACTGACGAATACTTTTGCAGTCCAAAAAGTATTTTTTGCATCTTATCTGGAAGAAAGTTCTACAGATAAATTTCTTTAAATATTCTCATAGTGTCCTGAGTTAAACTTTTGTTTAAAGGGAACACAGAGAAAAACACAAGGAGCTTTCACTTACATTTACCCAAATATCCCAAAGGGCTGTGGCTGGAGTTTGGCTATTGAGTGAAATAGTCTCCTGAGTCTATAAGCTCAAACACCATTCTTTTCAGGGTGTAAATGAAGCTGGGCACAATTAGGCAGAAAATTATATCTTTAAAGGAAAAAGAAAGTCTATGCAGGCTGCAGTCCAACTTCAATAAAAAATAAATGGGAGAAAGAAAAGCCTTACCCTTGGATAAATAAAGTGACCTTCAGCGGGTATAAGTAAGAAGCATTACTTTTAAGCATCTTATTCCTTGGATTCTCTCTTTCTCTCTCAAATAACACTCTTTAACAAATAAGAGATAAAATTAATACACATTTTAAAACTCAGTTAATTCAAACAATTGGGCAACCTCTTTGTTGGACCAATATTTTTAACTGTTCAAAAAAACTGTTTTATCTTTTCATTGGTTAAAGACTTAAGATAAATGCTTCCAAAACACAATTCAGTAGAACGAGATACAATGTCCACAGGGTGTTGATTTCTTTTAATATTTTCTTTTACTTATTTAAATACTACAAATGTATTTAGACCTAATGTTGCCACAGTCACTCTCCAACATTCCAGGAGATAACTGAGCAATGGTTCTTCATCCAAATTATCTAGCTTGATATGTCTTTATTTTCTTTCTTCTATGACCATGGCATTGCTCTTAAGATTTAACAGCCATTTTGATAATGAAGGAAGTCTCAGAAACCAATTACTAAGATCTCGTAGAATTTAATAGAATAATTCAAATGCTGCCCAAGAGACTGAATGTATTTATAACACCAAAAGGAGAAAGGTAGAAAAAAACTTGAAAGAAACTCTAAAGTTCTTTTGAGTCCAATAGCTGTCTAAATAAATGGAATGTGACTTGAGATTTTAGGGCAAAAGGCAGCAAAGGCTGCTGTGTATTAGTTCTTAAAGAATTGTACCTCCAGCCTGCTAATAGCTGTTATTCCCATAACCTTTGAAGAAATGCACATAGCACTCAGGCTCCAAGTTTCCCTTCACCTCAATGACAAAGCATTTTTTCTATTTGCAGGTCTTATTCAGCATTTTAGGTTGTTTGTAAAAAAAACTGCCTACTGGTTGACTGCTTCAGATAGATAAGACTTCTAGACTGCTTTTGACAAAAATAACTACAAATCACTATTTTGACAAATTCCCAACATTATAACTACGTCCTCAAAATATTGTTTGTGCTCCAGTAATATGCTGATGATAGGAAGCAAAAGAGTCATTTCTACATATGGTAGAACGTTATAGAGAAATTACTAGGTATTCAAGTAGTTCAAAAGTGCCTGGCGAAGGACTTGGAACTTCTGCATTCTGGAGTTCTCAATACTAATTCTTGGGAAAATCATCAGATATTTGGACCAGAGATGAACATTTTGTGTCTTCTTGCTTTCCTAATAGGTAAGCAAATAAATATAAACCCTATCGTTTCCTGGTCCATTTTCATTTCAAAGAAAATCACTTAGTGAAGGAGAGGCAGCTCTCTTTGGAAAGAAATCTTCTGGACAATCTCTATAATGCAAATGACTGCAGAAGAAAGATTTCACTCCAAAAGATTTCATTCCTATAACCTTGTAAATTAATACAGACGTGGCCACGTCTTGGGCCCAAAACACTCAGACAAGTGTGATAGCAAAGCAAAACAAACTTTATCGTTATCAGGGAAAATATAAATAAATAGGAGTTATCATGAGACAGATTTCAGCCATCAAACTCAACTTTCAAACAATTAGAATTGCCCTATAATAGAATAAACATCTCCACTTGGGGGAAAAAATCCCTATCTACAGATGTTCTTAAGCAAAGACTTTTTAATAAATAAGAAAACTGGGCCCAGTATGTAACCTAGGAGTTCAGATTCTTAAGCAAATAACTTCACACACAAAAATTATTTATCTTTAGTACAACCTGACAAGCCACTTCCACCTGTAGAACTCATTTTTTCATCTGCAAAAAGAAGGTTCAACTGAAATGGGGATTGTCAAATATGTGCATTGTTGTCAGTTCACACAGGGCCAGCTTGATGAGCCATGGACTGTATACAAATCACAAGTCTTCTCCTCAGTTCTTATGCGTAATTGGCTGGAAACTTCTTTTTACAAATTACTGAAGCCTACTAAATATCCTTTTGAATGGTTTATTAAATGTTTCTAAAATTTCTGAAGTTCCCAGTTCATAAGCAAACGTTGGCTCATTACTAGAGCACGTTGAGGCTGAAATTAACTCTTCTATTAAGAAATTTGGTTGTCACACAACACTGGGGTATAAGGTGTATGCACTTTCACATTCCCACAATTTTGGGGAAGGAAGCTTTGTTGTCAGATCAACAGGAATATCTTGAGCTGACTATAGCTTTCACTTGCTGTTCTTATTTCAATAATACGTTACGGTTTTATTAATTTCATTATTATTAATTGGGTTCATGTGAGTTGTTTGGTTGCATGTACAAGTGCACGGATTCATCATTGGTAATGTCTGTAAAATTTTATTAATTAGTCTTCCACTTAGTAGACACATAAATCCATGACATTTTGAAAAAGAATCATCCAGACATCTATGACCAAAGTGATGTAATATTGCACAGAGCAGTAAAGAATCTTCCGCAAAATATATTTGCCTTGTTTTCTTTTCATCACTAGGTACTCGATCTACAAGAATGAGGATCTAAATAAAGTGTGTCTCAAAAAAATTATATATTAAAAACTTTCTAGCAAACTGGAAGATTTCTAGGAGCCTTCAGAGCCCTACTTTACAATTCCAACTCTACACCATGGAAACCCTTCTCATGTTGGGAAGGAAGGCTTAAGGGTGAGTTGAAATGACGCAGTGTTAACTTAGAAGAAAGCTAGTCACACAGCTGCCATATTTGAGGAGAGCACTTTCTAGTTCAGAAGAGCCACGAGGAATCGAGAACAGAGAGATTTCATGTGCCAGTCACTGTTCCAGCTGCTACATTTGGGAAACAAAAGGATGCTCACCATTAAGTGCGTAAGTGAGAAAAATCAAAGCCTAGCACCTAAAGTGACTGATATCCTACTCACCTCAGGTAAGCTTCAGAGTAGCCAGAAGTGAGGCTTTCGGAGAAAAAGACTTATAGACACAGAATTATAGGTAGACTTACACGTACACAGGTGAACAACAGGACCAAGAACATCAATACCGAAGTCAATAGCAATTTTAGAAAAACTACTGCCAGCCATGAGATAGATGAGCCATGAGATGTTTTATATTTTAAATAAATCTTCCTCAAGCTAAAATTCTTTGCTTAGTCACCATCAAGAGATTTTTCTAATTTGGTATATTTATTTTAAATAAAGAGATTAATTAGAAGGCAGAAATTTTCAATTATGAGTAAATCCCTGAACCCAGCTACCAGTCCCTGGAGAGAAAAGGAAGTACAAGGCAACTTTCCACTTTGCTGCAGCCATCTGATGGCAGCTCCTTGAATGGCAGGTACAAGGTCTCAGGGCTTACGAGAGTTCTTGCTCTTTATGAGTACTGTAGATATCTCAGGGTGCACTAAAGAATATCCTGTAACCTACACATGTTTGAGCGTGTCCTCTGTCAGACCACGGGATGGAGGGCATTTG
This sequence comes from Neophocaena asiaeorientalis asiaeorientalis, assembly GCF_003031525.2. NCBI lineage: Eukaryota > Metazoa > Chordata > Mammalia > Artiodactyla > Phocoenidae > Neophocaena > Neophocaena asiaeorientalis. Next base: position 7,697,293 of record NW_020175410.1, read on the forward strand.
TACTATGAAAGATGCAATACTCATTTTGATCAAATACATTTGAAATAATGCAAACACATTAAAATTACAAGTATGATTTTCATGTCCTGACTGTAATTGTAAGGTATAACTTGCTTCTAACCAGAGAACATTGGGAAAGAATGGAATACAATTAAAATGAGTTAATACCTGGAATATCCAATAATCCATGGCCTTGTTGATGCTGACCACAGTACTTGTGAGTAACAATGCTGGGATGACAGAAAATTGTTAAAGTGCTTGTGAGCAGTAATTTCATGTACACACTAACAAAACAGCAACTCAAAGCAAAGTAATTGAAAGTGAAAAGTTGAAATAGCACTAATTCTATTAATAATGGCATGCTGGAAAAAAAATCCCTGCGTTTGTACTTTCAAACAATAAAATGAAGTCAAATCATGCATAATCTTCAACAGTTTGACTTTGTTTGGCTCAACATCACGGGCAAAAAGAGAACTGAAAAATTCAATACTCATAAAAATCTGTTCAACGTTTTTAAAGAGAGTGGGCATATTTCTTTTGGTGGTAAAAATGACAACTTACTGAGAACGTTAACTAATGACTTTTATTACCTATGCTTATAAAATATTTTTATAAATATCCTGTCAAACTGCCTAGTTCTTTTTGCATTACTTCTTCAAAATATCTGTTTGTTGTTTTTTTACTTTGGTCAAATCTTAGATCATTCATGGGAATGCACTGCATTTGGAACAACGTTCAGTATTAGGCACAAAATGCAGCATTAAATGTCTTGAGAACAGTGAGTAATTACAAAACATTGTAAAATTTTAACGCTTCAGTTGGCTTTTCATTCAGTATTGGATTCAATTTAACTCAACCCTTATAATTTTAGAAAATTTCTTAGTAGTAGTGACTTTGTATGTGAAGTCTCTTATCTATTACAATACTGTTATATCAGTGTGATGCTACAGAACTACTCTCAGGAAGCCCCTTACAGCATGAGTTGTTTCTTTCTAAGACTTAGGGGTGAAATGTTGGGGAGGGAACTATTCATCAACCCCCCCCATCTTGGCTTTTTTAGCACAGTACAACCAAATCAGGCAAAGAGATATATAAATGTAAAGCTATTATATAGGGTAATCAGGGCAAGCATATCTAATTCTCAGAGAGAAGTGTTGTAGGACTTAAATTATCCACAGTGACTACCTAAGCTGATAAATGTACCAGATAATTTCTAAACTCTCTACTTCACTTTGTCTATGTAGCTACAACTGTGTTTAGAGTTCTCCACACACGGCTTTAAACTGACTCATTTGTAATATACTGCAGATGGTACTTCCTTTCATTACTGAGTGTTGCTCTGCACTGTGTCATAACTTCAGCCTTTGGACAGCAATTTGAACATTTTTCACCAGAGCACCCTACGTTATAGACAATAAATACTGTGTAGTTATTACCTACGTATATAAAGAGCAACTTCAGTAATTTCAATGAAGAGCTTGTAATATTATTTCATAGAGCAAAGTTAAAAATGAGTTTGCATTATTTTCAACTAGCTCTGAAAACCTATCCAAAGATTTTAAATGAAGTGGTATCTCCCTCAACTGCACATAAGTCATTATAAACCTTATGTCAGAAAGCATTCATTATGGCTCCTACCAATTAAACTTTTTTAGCAATTATAAAGTGGGTATAATTTCTAGAAGTTGTTCTCAGTTCAATAAACTTTCCAGAACTATGCTAACCTTTTTTCAATGTCCACGCACTGTAATTTTCAAAACTCTTAACTTTAAAAACTGGAAACTTTTGTGTATAAAAGGAAAACTTAAGAAACAAATGTATAATGTTTTGCATTTCTCTACTGGATTTTCATAAATATATGATTAAAAATTTTCTGTGACCATAAGATTCTACAATAATATGTATAAACAATAATCTTTCTTAGAATTGTTTTGATAAGGCAACAGTATTTCTGAAATAGAATCCCATGTATTTGATTTGTTTTTATTCATTCCTTAGTTCTTTTTATTCTTTCCTTCCAAAAACAGCACAAAGCTATTAGAACAGTTCACTAGATTTGTCTTAAATTTTGCCGAGACTTAGAATGCATGTGGCCTTGACCAATCTCATTAGCCTAATGATAGTGAGATATATGAGGTTTCGTCCTCCCATACCATATGGGGTCTGGCTTCAAGGGAAAATGCAGCCATTATAAAATAACCTGGGCAGCTAACAACTGTAACACAGTCTGTTCAAACCAAGACATCAAATCTCTGCTAAATTTACACATTCCAGTTCCAAACTTATGTTCTTTGTTAATCCAGGAAACAGTGATTTGCATTTCTTTTTTATCCTAATCCAATGACCTTTTTGTATACCACTCAAGAGCATACTTGAATCTCCCTGAAGATAACCTATGCATTGTTTTTTGGCATATGAATAGAATCATTTCTTTCACATCCCATAGTTCTTAGTCCCCTTTCTTTACCCTTACACAGAAAGGCCTCATTTAGGGCTTCCCTGGTGATACAGTGGTTAAGAATCTGCCTGCCAATGCAGGGGACATGGCTTCAAGCCCTGGTCCGGGAAGATCCCACATGCCACAGAGCAACTAAGCCTGTGCGCCACAACTACTGAGCCCGCGTGCCACAACTACTGAAGCCCACGTGCCTAGAGCCCGTGCTCCGCAACAAGGGAAGCCACCGCAATGAGAAGCCCGTGCACCGCAACGAAGAGTAGCCGCCGCTCGCAGCAACCAGAGAAAGCCTGCACACAGCAATGAAGACCCAGTGCAGCCAAAAATAAATAAATAAATTTATTTATTTTAAAAAAGGCCTCATTTAAGTCAGAGGAAATAAAAGTTCTAGTTTAACTAGTAAATTTTTTTCAATCATATTACCAGAAGTGACATTCTTGCCACTGACGTTCCTCTTTTTTAAAAAGTTTGTTTTGTTGGCTTTGAGTTCTTTTTTTTTTTTTTAATGTGTGCTATTTTGTTTATGATGACTCTTCTGACCTTAAATTATCAAGGAACAATGCCTAAGTGCCTCAATGTTCCCTACCTGGTTGAATCACTTAGAACCAAGTACTTGCGTAGAATTTCACTGAAATGTTTGAAGACAGATGACATCTAACTCTGTAATACATTAGTGATGTTTTTATTTGCACCGTCTCATCTCTCTTCACTGTGAAAACCTTTTGAGGAAATATTCTCAAGTTGTCAAGTCATCCACATATTCTCCCTTTACATTTCCCTTACTTTGATTCAGGAAAAAAAAAAAAAAACATATTCCTTATGATAAAAAAAAAATAATAACTTCTGAATACTTTAATGATTCTAGCTGTCATGATTTCTCATTTTGACTTCGTCAATTATCTCATATATACCCAAGATAACCTATCCAGTCTAGACATTACTTCTTCCTTGTCCTCTTTTCATAAAAATACTTTATATCCGTGCCGTGCCTTTCATCTTAAGAACCCAAAGTGGTTCTTTTTCTCTAGTATGCCTTTATATTCTTTAGAGACCAAAGAGGCTTTTTTTTTTTATTATTATTTTTGTAGCTCTAGCCTTCTTTTATGGGTTAAAAATCTGGTCTGGTTGCTAAGCATGGATTTGAATTCACTCTCTAGCAGCTTCTACCCTTTCAGTTTTAAAATGGTTATTTTTTTTAATCCATTGAAGTGCATTTGACTATCATTTTTTAAAATCTCCTTTTAAAAGTCAAAACGCACCTCTCTGGAAACCAATGAATCTCATTGCCACGGTATGGTAGGTTCTCCTGCTCCAAGATCTATAATCATTTCTTCAGTGTCAGTAATAAAATGCTTCAGTAACCTCTCCCAGCCCTTTGGCAGTCGGCCTACTAGTGTCAGGCCATTCTCCCTGCAATCCTACTACTCAAAGAGCCAAGACTGATGGTGCTGCTACCATGGCAACTTGGAGCATTGAAGGTCTGGAAGTCTTTTCTTTGTTTTATATGAGATATTAGCTAAAGAATGTATATTGCATAATTAAGAAGCTTATTTTGTTGACAATTTCCCCAAGTATATTTTCCACTCCCATATATACTTACTGATATATATATGGCCTTTATTTCTAGACTAACAAGTGGTTCCTTATCCTGCTTCATTTAAGCAATGAGCATTCCCTTGTTACCTTGACCAAAATCACACACAAGTGCCCGGTTACCCAAAAAAATTACTGGGACACCAAGTGTACATGAAAATTTGCATAAGTCGGCAATTTTATTCTTCCTTCCAAGTAGGCCAGTTCACCTTAGCATGGGTTAATCGATTACTGTGTGCCAAACACTGTGCTACACATTAGAATACAAAGATTAAGAAAATCCTAGCCTTGTTTTCAAGGAGAAGATAGATAGGATGTAGATGGAAACTCAAGTGCTTGCTCAAGGGTCCTCCAGGGCAGTGAAAAAGTCATGGATTCTAAGCAGGTGGCAAGTTACCCTCTGCAGATAGAAGGACCTGGACTAGAGAAAGTATTAGAAGTTGCCAAAAAGAAAGTAAACTGCATGACAATGATTACATTCTTCTGAAATGTCAGATTGACGCTCTATGAAATTCAACAAAGTTGCAGGTCACAACAGAGACTAGGACCCAAAGCCATGTAACTCATTATGCTTGTCCAACCATGCTGCATCACACCCACTATGATGTGCATGCCAGCACTTTCTTTACCAAAAGTTTCTTGCTCTTTTCAGGATTGATTTTCCTTAACAGCTTTAATGCATCCTTTGTTTGCAGTGAAGTCTGGTGTGCTTAAAGAGAAAGAGGTCTCTTAGCAGAAATGTAAAGAATAATGGATCTCCCCAAAACATGAGAAATAACAGCACCTTGCATTTCCTATACTCCTAAACCAACAAAAAGAAAAGCAGTGTCCATATATCACAGAGAACAGATTCACAAACCAAAAGAAGATTATGCAACTAATTTGAAGGTCATAGAGAAAATCAGTCATCTCAAGATTAGAGCCCAGGCCACCAACTCAATGTTTAAAATCCCCCATTATGTCACTTATCTAATGGAATGTGGGTTAATCTACAATTGCACTTTGCCAAAATCCTTTCTAAAAATCTTTAGCTTGACATTGATCTAGGATAACAGATGATGCCTGAATCATAAGAAGCATTTCAGACTTTTTATCTCTTTTTGTGATAACAAAGATCTGAAAGCTTTGTTAAGAAAACTGGTTATGAGCCAGTTTCTGCTCAAGCCTCTGGTAAATGTTCTGAGAAACAGGGAACTGTAGAGTTAAAAGGAGTTGGTAGATTTCTAACACAACGCTATCCTCTTCAGAAGATCTGCAATTCATATATTTTAGAGTTTACTGGAGACTATGTTCCACAGCATTTCTTTTAGTCACTGAGAGCTCTGGCAGAGGTTAATTGACCAAAGAAGGCATTTATCATTCCAGGTTCATCATTTAAGCAGAATGGTACCATCCGCATAATTTTTTTCTGCATTTTTGGACCTAATATGATGTACAATTTTATAATGGAGTAGGGAAAAGGTACAGAGTTTTGCGTAGGTCTTCCCCTAACTTCTTACTAGAAATAGCTACTAATGCATAGCCACCGATTATGACAGGTTCTTTTAAAAAAGAAAAACCAGAATCTTTGATAGTGGAAATTAAAACATAGTTTTGCAATTCAATCAAGTCACATTTTGTTTATATCAAAATATTGTATGGATATATGTATTGACTATTTCAATAATTGATTATAAATGCATGAGTTTGCAAAAAAGAGAGAAAAATATTTCTAATCTTACATATGGTCTCAGTGGTCAACACAATTATGGACACATAGGATTCTCAAACTGACACCATAATATGAAACTTAGAACAGTCCTGTCTACATACTCTTTTTAAAATATAAGGGCCAATAGAATGTGAGTGTTGAGAGAAATACTGTACATCACTTAGTCCAACCACTTTTTTATGGAAATAAAAATTGAAGCCCAGGGAAGTCTTTTATGAGTTAGGAGTCATGACTTGAACCCAGGTTTTTCTATCTCCAAGCTGCCCATAGGAGCCATCCTCAACTCAGCTTTTCTTCTCAATACTGACTTGTGCTTCCCCAATGACCACTGCAATATCCTCCCAGAAACCCCTTGTCTGAGTTTAAAATAACCTCTTAAATTTCTTAACTTCTAATCCCAAATGCCTTTTTGTTAACTTCCCAATTTTCTTAAGTGCTCTGTATCTTTTGACTCTGATGAACTTCACTCCTTTGTAAAACTCCATTTATCCATTTGTTCAGAAATATTTATGGAGTGCCTGCTGTTTGTCATGTCCTCCTTCAATTTTTCCATGTGACACTAACCTATTTCCTTCTGACATGGCCTGCTCTGTCTGCTCTGTGGCCACCACTTTTTCTTCCCCCCACCTAAATTTCTAGGCATTTCTCAAGACTTCTCTCAGTTTCCCTTTTGTATACTCCCTTACTCCTAACTTGCATCCAATTCCATGATTTCAACATTCACCCTCTGTGACTAAATGACAAAGTGACATCTCTGGTCCAGCTCTGTCTCCTCAGAGCTTGGGCCACCTTCCACAGCAAGTGTTCACCTGGAAAGCTCAGATTCACTCAAAACTAAACCTGAAACTGAATACATACTCTCTCCTGAATCTAAGTCCCTTGAAGACTTTCCTGTCTTTATATAAAATGTGACCACATCCAATCAGCAAGGCCTTAATGTCACACTCATGCTTAAGAGAGTCCTCTGATGCTCTGGGTTAAACAAATTGCTGAGAGTTGCCAATTATCTCTGCACATCTGCTCCTTTTCCACTCATACTGCATCTGCTTTAGGCTCCAAGGCCTGATTTATTTCTCTTTCTCTTTGGCTCAATTATTATTATAAAAATCTTCAACATACCGAAAAATTAAAAGAATAACACAGTGCTCATCTGTATACACACAAACTAGGTTTCATGATTTGTAACATTAAATCATATATATATATCATATATATTTTCTTTTTCTGTACCTATATCTGGATCTAGCTATAAGTATAGGGATAAAGATACGGATGAGTATGGGTATAGGTATAGGTATAGGTGTGAATATACATATAGACATAGACAAGATGTAGATAAAGATATAGATACAATACAGATATACATATGTATATATACATTATACATACACATATATTTTCCCAAGCAATTTGAAAGGAAGGAGCAGATATTAAGAGACTTCTCAGCACACATCACTCATCTCTTAAGAATAAGAACTTTCTCTTACATTACCACAATATCATTATCAAAACTATAAATTAACAACAACCCACTAATGTTATCTAAAATCCAGCCCACATTCAAATATCCCCATTGATTCCCCACCAAATGGCTTTTATAGCTATTGTGGGTTTTTTTTTTAACTATGATTCAATCACAATTTACAAGTTGTAGTTGTATTTAATTATCCTATTTCTTTGATCTCCTTTTTATTTTCTTCCCTCCTGTTTATTATTCATGACAGTTTACTTTGTCTAAGAGAATGTCAGATAACTTGAGTATATCTGATTGTTTACTTGAAATGCATTTGTCTTTTACCTCTTCCCCTATAACTTGTAGAGGCTAGATCTGTTCCAATCACTTTCTAATGGGTCCTCATTATTTCATCTAATTTCCCCAATCTCTTATATACTGAGTGAGTCTTTATCTCCTCCCCCCTCATGTTTTAATTCCTTGGCTAAAATCCTCCCTGTTCCCACCCCTCTGCACCAACCCCTCCCAACCACCATTCCCCTCCTGCATCATAAAATCTTAGTTTTCCTTTTAAGACCTCCTCAGGCTGGTCTAACTGTTCCCCTGGTCTAACTGTTTATCCCTAACTGTTCCCCTACTTAAACCTTGGTTTCAGACAAACTGCTCCCTGGAGCATACCACGTACTTCCCTATTTCTCAGCTTTTATTCTTTCTGATTTCAGCATGCTTTCATCTCTTTGAGTCCTACCTTCCAGACTTAGTTCAGATACTTCTTTCATGAAGGTTCTCCAGACCACTCCAATGCCTACAATTATTTTCTTCCTCTGAACTCATAGTCCTTAATATTCATGTGACATCATTCATTTGGCAATTAGTTATGTACTGCCTCAGAACAGTTGTTTAATACTTTCTCATAGATCATGCATCTCTTGTACCATATAACTGTTCATGTACTGCTGTATAACTTTCCACCTGGTCCCTTGACCATATTTTAAGTTCCATTAGCATAGAGTTCACACAAAGTTCTTTTTAAGTTGATGCATAATATTACTTGAAAACAGGTACTCAATAAATATTTGTTATCTGATTTAATAGATTATTAAAAAACTAACCAAATGAGAATTCCAAATGAGAAGTACAGTTTGAAAGAAGATTAATCTCTGTCAAATCATCACTAATATTCAATAAGTACTTTGAATTTTTATGCTAACTAGTAATAAATCCAAATGTCAAATTTCAGAACCATATCCTTCAGCCTACTGGTAGCCTAAAGTAATGGAAAAGAACTGGAGGTTAAAGGGCCTGAGTTCAAGTCACAGTTCTCGCCACTCTAACTGTATGCTCTTAGACAAGCTACTTAAATACTTTTGATCTCAGTTTTATTGTCCATGCAATGGGAGTAATAATGACAGTTACCTTCCCTGCTTGTTGGAGAAAAATGAAATAATAATGATACAAGTGCATTAACTCAATCCCTAGCTACTGTGATGTTCTCAATAACTGTTGGTTGAATCTAATTCATGAGATTTCACTCTCTTGCTTAAAGTCTAGAAGAAATGACGATGCATTTCCTGTTAAAAGAGAGGCTCTTCAAATGCTCAAAATCCAGTCACTCTAAGAATGTGTAGATAGTCACTCTGAATATTAAACGTGCCAAAAATATGAATACTCATTGAACCGTGAGAGCACAATTATCGACTAGCTTGTACGAAGTGACTGCTCTGTTTGTATGTCTTAGAGAGGAGAGGGAATTTCATGACCAGAGCAACTGCATATGTTTCAGAGGCATACTAACCTAGTTGAGTCTGCCTCACCCACTCACAGGTTTGGTAAACAAGTGCAACTCTAAATAAGTTGTAGACAGCAATAATAAGTACCTCAAAGGTACTAATATTAAGTAAGATGATCCATGTAAAGTGTTTAACCTAATACCATCTGTATAATAAGTGCTTAAAGGTTGCTATCATGTTGTTGTTTCTCAATGCAAACCCTAAGCAACGAGTTGTTCTCAGAAGTAACAGATGTAATTTTCCAAGCTATTTTTCCTCACCCTATTCATCTGCTGCATCCCATCCTGTTTAGTCACACCTTCCTCCATCACCATTCTCTCCAGCCTCCGAGTCCTTGCCTGTGCTATGCTTCAGCTCTTGGAAGGACTTCTTCCACGCCACCTGCCCAAATCCTAAAGATTTGACTCTAGCCCTGTCTCTTTCATGGAGATTATCATTTTTCAATCTTTGATGGCCTTGCTCTGCTTTGACTTCTCCAGTGACACTCATATCACATTTAGTTATATACTGACTTGTATCTACTTTTGTTTCCACAATAAACTTATCTTTTCTACCAACTAAATTACAAATATTTTGAGGGCAAGGATGATGTCTTGTTCTCTAGCCTAGTTCAGTGCCATGACAATAATTATTTGTTGAATTAATACAGGTAACTGACTGTGACAAAAGCCCCTTCTGGAAACTCACAGATTTTGTGAAACTTTGAACAGTGATAGTTTTTATTCACAGGTTATGAATAATCTATCCAGAGGTAGATGAAAAACACAAACTGGAAGAGATTAGATTAAATGGCAACGTTCAATTCTAAATCTCTCCTGTCTCCACAAGGCCCTTAAAGTGACAAATCAAAAATTTTAACCACTTGTGAAAGACTGCAGATGACTTTTTGTGCTGTTTGAGCAGAAATATATTAGGATTCTTCAGGCTTCAAGTGACAAAACAACCTAATCCAATTATTTTAAGGAAAGGGGGAATTTTTTGGTTCATATAACTCTAAAGTGCAGAATTAGCGTGGGCTGTTTTGACATCAAATGATATCAGCAGGGCTCAGTTTATCTCTCAGCTCCCCTCAGCTACAGTCTCAGCTTCAGAAGAAGTCAGGATGGTGGCAGCAGCTCCAGTCTGTGTGCTTCCTGGTTGAGCTCCAGAAGGGTGGCAGTATTCTCTTCCCAAAAGTCACAGAGAAATTCTCTCTGGTTGAATCCAATCACCAGGACAAGAAAAGACGGCACACAGACCTACTGAGGCCCACACCTCCATGCATGCCCACACCTCTGGGTCACTTGTATTGTTAGTTGGCTTCCTGGGGCCACACAGACTGAGAGTGAGCCGGGGTGGCTCCTTAGAGGGAAATGAATACAGGTATCAGAGGGTGACTGAATGCATACTGGAGGAATATTTCCAGAACTCACGGACTGTTATGCACATAGTAATCTTTCAATAAGCTCATTCACTGACTTAAGCAGGTTTCTCTTCTTCCATTAAGTGCTAAGACTGTGCTTCTAAGCTTTTTTAATGTCACGGTATACAGAAAATAATAATAGTCCTGTGTTACACTAAATGCGGAGAAAGTCAGTGTCTCAACACTGCATGAAGAGCAACCTGTGAGTGGGAAAGCTCTGGCCAGGAGGCAGCATGATTTTGCGGAAAGACCACCCAATCAAGTGAAGTCTCAAGTGTTGGCTTTTAGATCCAGATTTACCACTTACTTATTGTAAGTAGTTGAGGCAAGTCTCAATTTCTCTGTACTTCAGTTTCCTCATTGGTAAAATAAGGATAATAATACCTGCCCAGCTTACCTCACAGAATTGCTGGGAAAAAAGTCACATAACATAATGCTTATCAGTGTATTTTATAAACTACAGAGTGTTATACAAATGTGAGACATTATTCCTATTTTCTGGGACTTGGTTTTCCCATTTGAAAAATAAGTTGAGAGACAGGAGATCTCTCCAATACTTTTCTACACTGAGTTTATACTATTACCTGATTTTGCTTCATAGCTAAATGAATCCATAGGTGTCAATGAGGTTGCTCAATGTAGATACAACTAACACTATGAACACATGTTGGTCAACAGGGTCAGCCAGGATATGCAAACTTATTAAAGCTTAAATTATTGATCCCATTACTTTAAAAGATATCTGCAAGAACACTGAGCCTCATTTGCCTAAGCAAACATAAACAAAGTAGGACCAGAATTAACCAAAACCATAGTAAAGTGTTCACAATGGACATATAATTACAAGCTTCAGCCCCTAAACAGGAACAAATGTTAACAGAAACATAGAAGCAAATTACAGAAGTTAAGTGGGGGGAATAGAAGATTTCAAGGGCAACCTGGACAAGGAGACAAGACAAGGAGTGCTGACTATACAGAAGGCCTGATTTCTTCTGAATAGAAATTAGTGCTCCGTCAAAATGAAGAACTATGCCATGAACATGTGGCATATGTAGAAATGTTCACCACAGCAGACACAATCAAGCTCAGTGAGTTCTCAACTTCCTTTGCAAAAAGAGAAAATAACCAACTGATGCCACAGGAATTCATTAATCCCACCTCTCTTATTCCTGCTAAACTCTTGCTGCCTAAAAATAGTAAAATATAAAATGAAAAGATTTGAATTTTACAATTTTCCTTTTCTACCATACCCCTGCTGTGAAATGTGCTTTGGGAGAAGAGAAGAAACTGGGTCCAGATAACTTCAGTTGAGGTACACAGAATTAGACATTACTTGAATTCTGAGCGGCGTGCTTAGCATAAATTCAAACAAATAAAATAGAAAAAAAACAATACATAGAAAGAATACAATGAGTTCTTCTTACGCAGACTCAACATATAGTAATACAGAATTAAATATCTTGTATAATCTCAGGAGGCCCTCAAGATGAAAGAATGATACAGTGATTACACTTCTGGGAACAATACATTAGCAAAAGGCTGAATATTGACTCCTCATTTGCAGCCCCTCTCCTAGTTTGCAAGCAATATTTAAGCCTCACAAATATCTCAGTGCCTAAAAGTTTGCTCCATTAAAAAAATACAGCTAAATTGGCCTCTTCCTGTCAATACAAGGACATAAATAGAATGAAGGGAAAATGCATGTGGAAGTGTTTGAGCTCCTTTATAAAAAGTTAATAAAATATTTAATTATATAGTCAGTCATTAGTTGGACATCCAAATTCTGCTAGAAGAGTGTTAATGTTCTCAAAGGATGGATTCAATGGCTATTTTGACCTTCGTTGCTCTGAGAATCAGTGCCACACATACCAGCCGTGTGAATACAGTCAGTGACTCAGTGACATCAATTAGTTGAGTGAAATATCAAACCAAATGTTATCATTCCTAACCTCCATACTGCTACCATAAAATATATCCCAAATATCCACATCCCAATCATAAAGTACAAACATGATTAACCATTCCACCTTTTCAGCTGGTGGTGCTACTGTCAAAGACAAGAGAAGACACAGGATGGACAGAAACCAATGATCCCGTATGGGCAGAATAACCTAGTAGTATTATAATTCTACAGTGAATGATACTTTTATCCATTTAGTAATGCAAGCCCCAAATCTAGGAGTTACCCATAATACCTCCATTCCTTAACCCCCATATCTACTCCAATGAGTTTTTACCTCATGCACCTCTAAAACAGAGTTTCTCAGTTCTCAGCACTATTGACATTAGGGCTGGATAATTAATTCTTTGTTGTGCAGACTGTCCTGTGCATTGTTGAGTGTTTTGCAGCATCCCTGCAAAACACTAGGTCTCTACTTGCTAGATGCCATTAGCATCATCATCACCCCTCCCCCCACTCAACTGAGATGACAAAAATATATATAGCCAGATACTGCCAAATATCCACTGGGAGGCATAACTGCTGCAGCTGATAACTACTGGTCTCAAACCGTCCACTCCTCTTCTGATCCACTGAAGCCCTGTGTAAGTGGCCACCATCTCTTGGACACACAACTACTGTAACAGACTCCTAATTGATCTACCCATATCCACTCTGTTCCTCTTCAACTTTATAGCCACACTGTAGCTAGAGTGAGGTTTTTTTATTTATTTTTTGTTTTTTAACAAAAATTTAATCATGTTAATCCACGCCCTGCTTAAAATCATTTAGTAACTTCTGTTTGTGTTTAGGGAAAAATCTTTTTTTTTATTGAGGTATAATTGACATACAACTTTATATTAGTTTCGGGTATACTACATAATGATTTGATATTTGTATATATTGCAAAACGATCACCACTATAAATCCAGTTAACATCCATCACCATACATAGTCACAGAATTTTTTTTCTTGTGATGAGAACTTTAAAGATCTACTCTATTAGCAACTTTTGAATATGCAGTACAGTATTATGAACTACAGACACCATGCTGTACATTACATCCCCATGACTCATTTATTTTATAACTGGAAGTTTGTACCTTGTGACCCCTTTTACCCATTTCAAAGTCCATCCCCCATGTCCCACCTCTGGCAACCACCAATCTGTTCTCTCTGTATCTAAGAACTTCCTTTTTTTAAATTCCATATGTAAGTGAGATCACATGGTATTTGTCTTTCTCTTTCTGACTTGTTTCACTTAGCATAATACCCTAAAGTTCCATTCATGTTGTTGCAAATGGCAAGATTTCAGAAAAATTCTTAACAATTGCGTGAGCCAGTCCTTACCTACCTTTGAAGTCTCTATCACTCCATAATCTCTTTTGTTCTCTCTATTCAACAGCAGCCCTGTCCTTCCCTTAGCTTGTCTTAGCCGGCATTCTTCCACCTGCTTGGGGCCTTTGCACATGCTTCTCCCCCAGTTCTAAATACTCTTACCTCCATATCTCTTCATCCTTCATTCATTCTTCAAATACTGAATGAGTGCCTAATCACTTTCAGGCACTCTTCTGCAAGCTGGGACTTCAGCAGTAAACACAAACCCCTGACCTCTTGGAGTTTTCAACCAGTTGAGTAGAGATGGGGAAGGAAAACCAAACATAAATAAACAGGTAAAATTATAAAATGTGAAATGGCAGTAAATACAGTGTAAAGGTGATGTGGAGTGCTGATGGAGTTAAAGTTACTGTTTTGAGTAGGGTCATCAGGGAGGATCTCACTGATGAGGGGGCATCTGGAGAAGAGTGTTTGGGGCACAGAGCAGCAAGACGAGAGATTCTGAGGTGGAGTTTACCTGTGTCTTCAGGGAACATCATGGAGGCCAGTGTGGCTGGAGAGGAATATGCAGGAAGAAAGTGGAAGAAGATGAGGTCACATAGGTAGCAAGAGCCAATCACATAGGGCTCTATAAAGCCAAGCTAAGGACTGTGAGACTCACTCTAAGTGAGATGAGAAGTCATGATGAGAAAGATTTGAGTAGAGGTCGAATGTAATCTGGCTTTCATCTTAATGGGATGACTCTGGCTTCTATGTGGAGGACAGACTGTAAGCAGCAATAGCAGATAGAGGGAGACTATTTAAAGGTCTACTGCTTCACCTATTTGACTCCTATACTTTCTTTATATACCTGTTTCAATTCCTCAGGGAAGTCTCTCTAATCTTCTATATACTCTTGTAACCCATATATCTGTCATTAACATAGCACTTGGCATCCTTGCAATTCTGTATTTATCTGTGTGATTATCTGATTAATATTTTTCTCCTCCACTAGTCTACGAGTTCCTTCAGAAAAGGGATTCAATCAGTTTTTCCTTCTCCAATGTCTAGCAGAGTATAGAAAACAGGTGGTGTACAATAAATAGGAAGGAAGGAAGGAAGAAAGGAAGGAAGGAAGGAAGAAAGAAATAGAGGGAGGGAGGGAGGGAGGAAAAATATAGATACAAGAGTTATTTTGCCAATTCTGGTATGTTTGCTTCAAAATGATGCAATAATTTGGGGCAAACAGAGTAGGAGTTTTTGCCAAAGATACAGGAAAGGTTATGCCCTACCATCCGAGGAAAGTGTGGTTCACCAAGAGATATCAGTAAAAGCTAACATTTATTGAGAGCTTACTAGGTCTCAAGTACTTTATTTAAATTACCTTGTTGAATCCTCTCAACAGCCTTAAGGAGTTTGTATTATTACATTTTTCAGATGAACAAATGTACACAAGAGAGGTTAGTTACACAGCCAATAAGCTACAGATCTTAGAGTTCAAACCTTCCTGTTTAGCTGCGATGTACACTGCCTCCTGCAAGGACAATCAATAGCAATTTTATTAAAGATTTAGCTCCTGCAATCCCATTTCTGAAAATCCATTGTGTCAAACAAATAGCAGGGTTCAAATACAGATGAAATTCTGCCGCACATCTAGTGTGTACATTTCCCCCCAAAAGAAACAATTCCAATCAGTGTCATACAGTTCCATTTGAAATTTTAATGAGGCACAAGTAAAAAGGAGAAAGGGAAGAGAATGGGAAATCAGAGCCACCTAACAGTAGATCTAAGAAACTGTATTTGCTGCAGTATTAAAGCACTAAACAGAATTTTTCATCTCAAACACCATTTAAAAGACCTTGGTTTGTTTAATATATTAACAAAGAATATAATTTAATGTCACTTTGAGGCATAGAATAATTCTTATTTCAAAGTGTTCAATAAGAACAATAATTGCCACAAAAATGAACCTCTCCTTTTGATAAATCTTTAGAGAGAAATAGGAAAAAAGTTTTAGGCTATACTTTGGAATTCTTTCATCACAGCTGCATAATGAAACATAAAGTTTCTAAAATATTTATGGAAACTTTCATTATTTAAATATTTCCAGTGAGTTTTATTTTCCCAAGGAGAAACTTTCTTTTTTTTCTTAAAAAATACATGTATATGTATATATATGGTTAGAGATAGAGACAGAGATACATATGTATACAGGTATGTATATGTCTATAGATATGAATACATATATAGCTTCCTCTCATAAACAGCTGGCAGGAACATAAACTGGTTCAACCTTTTATAAGGCAATGAAACATACACGAATTTTTTATAACTTTCATATTCTTGATTCAATAATACAATGTCTATGATACTATACATAGAAAATCCTAAAGATGTCACCAGATAACTACTAGACCTCATTTATGAATTTGGCAAAGTTAGGATACAAAATTAATAAACACTCTTGCGTTTAAATCTTTTGCATTTCTATACACTAACAACAAACTAGCACAAAGAGAAATTAAGGAAACAATTCCATTTACCACTGCATCAAAAAGAAGAAAATACCTAGGAATAAACCTACCTAAGGAGGCAAAAGACCTGTACTCAGAAAACTATAAGACACTGATGAAAGAAATGGAAGATGACACAAACAGTTGGAAAGATATACCATGTTCTTGGGTTGAAGAACCAATATTGTTAAAATGACCATACTACCCAAGGCAATCTACAGATTCAATGCAATCTCTATCAAAATACCAATGGTATTTTTCACAGAACTAGAGCAAATAAATTTAAAATCTGTATGGAAACACAAAAGACCCTGAATAACCAAAAAAATCTTGAGAAAGAAGAACAGAGCTGGAGGAATCATGCTCCCTGATTTCAGACTATACTACAAAGCTACAATAATCAAAACAATATGGTACTGGCACAAAAACAGACACATAGATCAGTGGAACAGATTGCCCAGAAATAAACCCATGTACTTATGGTCAATTAATCTCAGCAAAGGATGCAAAAATATACAATGGAGAAGGCAGTCTCTTCAATAAGTGGTGCTGGGAACACTGGACAGATACATGTGAAAGAATAAAATTAGAACATTCTCTAACATCATGTACAAAAATAAACTCAAAATGGAGTAAAGACCTAAATGTAAGATCAGACACTGTAACACTCTTAGAGGAAAACACAGGCAGAACACTCTTTGACATAAATCACAGCAATATTTTTTTTGGATCCATTTCCTAATGTAAAGAAAATAAAAGCAAAAATAAACTAATGGGATCTAATTAAACTTAAAACCTTTTGCACAAAAAAGAAAACCATCGACAAAACGAAAAGACAACCTAGTGAAAGGCAAGAAAATATTTGCAAATGATATGATGGATAAGGGTTTAATATGCAACATATGTAAACAATTTGTACAACTCAACATCAAAAAATCAAAGAACCCAACTGAAAAAATGACCAGAAGAACTGAATAGACATTTCTCCAAGGAGGAAATGCAGATGAAAATGTGCTCAACATCACTAACTGGAAATGCCAATCAAAACCAAAGTGAGATATCACCTCACACCTGTCAGAATGGTCATCATCAAAAAGAACTCAAACAACAAATGTTGGGAAGGTTGTGGAGAAAAGGGAACACTTGCATACTGCTGGTGGGAATGTAAATTGGTGCATCCAATGGAAAACTGCATACTGTGGAAAACAGTATGGAGGTTGCTCAAAAAACTAAAAATAGAACTACTATATGACCCAGCAATTCCACTCCTGGGTATATATCTGAAGAAAAAGAAAACACTAATTCAAAAAGTTACATGCATCCCAATGTTCATAGCAGCATTATTTACAATTGCTAAGAAATTAAAGCAACCTAAGTGTCCATCAACAGATGAATGGAAAAAAATGTTTTATACACACACACACACACACACACACACACACAATGGAATACAACTCAGCCATAAAAAAGAATGAAATTTTGCCATTTGCAGCAACATGGATGGACCTGAAGGGCATTATGCTAAATGAAATAAGTCAGAGAAAGAAAAATGCTGTATGCTATCACTCATATGTGGAATATAAAATATAAAACAAACTAGTGGGCTTCCCTGGTGGCGCAGTGGTTGGGAGTCTGCCTGCCGATGCAGGGGACGCGGGTTCGTGCCCCGGTCTGGGAAGATCCCACGTGCCACGGAGCGGCTGGGCCCGTGAGCCATGGCCGCTGAGCCTGCGCGTCCGGAGCCTGTGCTCCGCAGTGGGAGAGGCCACAGCAGTGAGAGGCCCGCGTACCGCAAAAAAAAAAAAAAAAAACAAAAAAAAACTAGTGAATATAAGAAAAAAGAAGCAGACTCACAGATACAGAGAGCAAACTAGTGGTTACTAGTGAGGAGAGGGAAGAGGGGTGGGACAATTTAGGGGTACAAACCATTAGGTATAAATAAGTGACAAGGGTATATTGTACAACACAGGGAATATAGCCAATATTTTATAATAACTATAAATGGAGTACAACTTTTAAAAACTGTGAGTCACTATTTTGTACACCTGTAACTTATATAATACCGTACAGCAAGTGTACTTCAATAAAAATAGTAATAATAATACATTGTTTAGTCATTTATCTTATGACTATACAGAAAGATTTAACTATAAGTGTACTTATCCTGGTATTGTTTACAGTAAAAACAACAAAGATATAATCTATCTAACTAGAGACAACCAGTCATAAATTATGGCACATCCAGATACTGGAATACTATTCAGCCCTTAGAAATGATGCTGTAAAAGCACATTTGTTGACTTGGGACTATGTTAACAGTACATTATTAAGTGAAAAAAAATAGTTTAAAAATAGTAAGCATAGGAATTCCCTGGCAGTCCAGCGGTTAGGACTCTGCTCTTTCACTGCTGAGGGCATGGGTTCAATCCCTGGTTGGGGAACTAAGATCCCACAAGCCACGTGGTGTGGCCAAAATAAATAAATAAATAAAAATTTAAAAAAAATAGTAAACATGTTTCCACTTTTATAAAAATGTACATGTTATACACAGAAATAAGTGTGAGAGAACAATTATCAAAATAATACTAGTTGTATATGGAAACTGAGATTATGAATTATATGTGTGTGTGCTTATAATGTATGTATGTGATGTATGCCTGTGTGTCTATAGATACAAAGATAAATATAAATGATTTTCACAATTTTCCAATGAAAAAAATTGGCCAAGGTTTACCTTTCTGTTCCAGGAAAAAAAAAAAACTACAAATCTTAATTTTTACAAATTGAATCCTTTATAGCCAGTTAAAAACTATGAGAAATAAAATGTATACAACAAAGTCAAAAGCTTAAGATATTTAATAAAATGCAGTTAATAAAATAATATTTACCTAACAATGTCTCCTAACTATATATTGAACCATACATAAATAATGGTTACTTATTCCTTTTTACAAAAATATCCTACATTAGCTAGTCATTTTACCTCATCTGCATTTTCCTTAGGTCTTTTTAGAATGTTCAGAAGCTACATAAATTGCCTTTCTATAATAAAAATACGACTCTGTTCCCACTCAGCTTGTTAAGAAATCAAAGAAAGAAATTAAGTTAGTTTGGCATGATTTGTTTTTGATGAACTCATGTTGCCTCCTAATTATCACATTATTTTCCTCCAGATGTTTGCAAATTGAGTGAGCACAGAGATTCTCTTTGTTGACATGCACCATGAAAGCCCTGGACAATAGACTATGTTTGAAAGCTTTCGAGTTACTGAGTTTGCTAGCATTTAAAATGGCTGAAGAAACAAGTGTGCACATACTTTAACACATGACTATAATTATTAAAATTGGTTATGTAAAAATAATGAGCTAGCATCTCACAGGGAGATCAGCTCAGTGCTGTGTGACCACCTAGAAAGGTAGGATAGGGAGGGTGGGAGGGAAATGAAAGAGGGAGGAGATATGGGGATATATGTATATGTATAACTGATTCACTTTGTTATACAGCAGAAACTAACACACCATTGTAAAGCAATTATACTCCAATAAAGATGTTAAAAAAAAAAATAATGAGCTAATGACGAAAAACACCTCTGAAACCTATACACTAAGGAAAACGCAGGATCATGTGCTCTTAACCACCTAAACAAATACAAAGTAATAGCAGCATGAAAATGCAAACATACAATTATATAAACATAGACACATATCTATATAGCTACAGGTAAAAACACATACATATCTGTAATTTGGCAACACACTGATCATCTTTATTATGATTTATTCAGTTTATGCAGTTTCATTGCAGCATATAATCCTCTGGTGCATAATTGAGGCCTAACTTCGGGCAAAGTAGCAAGGAAATAAAGCTGCATTGTTTCCAATACTTTTATCTATTATCAGCAATAACAGTGAGTGGACAGAACATCTGCCAAGACTATTGACCTCCAAGTCTCTTTATCTACAAAGCAAGGTTAATGATTCCAGACTGGGGAAAGGGTTTGATGAATGAACGAGACATACTGTAAAAACAGAATACTAACAAATTAAGTAGTAATCTAATATGAAAAAAAAGGAAAAATCAAGACATAAACATATAATAATTTAAATATTCCCTTTGAATTGTAACAGAAGTGGAAGCACGAGTTACTGTGGGGCTGCAGAACTGATTTGTTTGTTTTATAACCTAAGAAATATAAATGCCTATTAATTTACTCTTGGCAAAATTGTCCAAGTCAATACTTTCATAGATATAATGTGATAGCATTGGAACACTTATGAAATTACAAGGCAAGGAAAGTTTCTCTTTAGTGCTCCTATAAGCCATTACTCTATCTCCTCTCCTCACAGCTATTTTTGAGAGAATGACAGAGAAGCAGGAATTCACCAAAAAATCCTTTATTACAGCCAAAATCCCTGAGCTGGTTGATTATATCACTATAAATATTCAAAAAGGAAAAAGAAGGAAGGAAGAAAGAAAGAGCGAAAAGGAGGAGGAAGTAAGAAATAGAAGGGAAGGGAAGGGAAGGAAGGGAAGGGAAGGAAGGGAAGGGAAAGAAAATAAAGAATATAAACTCAAATGATCAACATGCCTATAAAATAAACTCCACATACTCGCTTACCTTTGTAACACCCTGGATTCCCAGGGGGTCATTCTTGTTATTCTTTATTATCTTGAAAACTTCAAGAAATTCACAATCTTGAAATGTTTATAAGTACATCCGACTTATTCTGCAATTACATTCTCTTCCTGAGTAACATGTGTGCTGGGAATTTCC
The DNA here is from genome assembly GCF_003031525.2 of Neophocaena asiaeorientalis asiaeorientalis. Lineage (NCBI taxonomy): Eukaryota > Metazoa > Chordata > Mammalia > Artiodactyla > Phocoenidae > Neophocaena > Neophocaena asiaeorientalis. The sequence continues at coordinate 7,718,240 of NW_020175410.1, forward strand.
TGACACCACAAAATAACTTTCCATATTATTGTAGACTTTGTAGTACTAGGTCAAACAACAAAACCCTGCTGAGAAGCAGACACTGAGCGGTTGGTTAGCTGCATCTACTAGCTAACCAAGGCTCCCATCATCACTTAGCCATGAATTTCATTTAACTGTAACAAAATTATAAATTCCCATATGAGTGGAATTTATAACTAAGTGACCACTTGGAATATTGAAAACATATTTCTTCATTGTGCCACAAAGATCAAGGCACAGAACATAGTCTTTATTTTACTTTCCCTTTTTTAGCATCTTCCTTCACAAACTCCCACCAAGCATGTAGGATTCTCACACTGAATCTTGGTGACTCAGAACCCTCCACTGCAATTCCTTCAACTAACCACTACTCATAGTGATCCACCATGCACACCGTGCTGTCTTCTTTCCTCTGTCAAGATTCTTGTTTTATGCCCATTTCTTCAGAGATTCGATTTCTGGCAGGTAATCTGTGTATGATGATTGTCTCTCCCATGTAACACATTTATTTTTTTAAGATGCTTTCTGAAGACAAAATTATTTAACCCAAAGGAAAATTGGGGATGGGGGGACCGTAAGCCCTCGGACTGGCTTGTAGAGAGAGATTTGGGGTAAAAGGGAACTCACAGAACCCATCAAATCATATCATGTAGATAGCTATCTGGCCTTCAGTCAAAAAGTTGTAAGTATTGTGCCTGTACTCCTAACAAGTCAAGGGTGATATAATCATGGGAATGAAGATTTGGAAATAGATACTAATGAATTAAAAACAAATGGGGAGGGGCTTCCCTGGTGGTGCAGAGGGTGAGAGTCCACCTGCCGATGCAGGGGACACGGGTTCGTGGCCCGGTCCGGGAAGATCCCACATGCCGCGGAGTGGCTGGGCCTGTGAGCCATGGCCGCTGAGCCTGCGCGTCTGGAGCCTGTGCTCCGCAACGGGAGAGGCCACAACAGTGAGAGGCCCACATACCGCAAAAAAAAACAAATGGGGAGAATGTTTATAGGTGTATAAAATGGCATTGAAATGTAAATTACTATCTAATTCAACCTTCATGTTGTACCATGGAGAGTGCTTGAATCACATACAGCTGTATATCTCAAGCTATGCTTTGGTTCATAGATAAGCACTCAGCTCTTTTTAGAAAGTTCAAAGAGAAATACTTGCCACCTCCCATAATTGGAATCATCTCTCTTAATGCTGATAGCCAAATGTGAAATTGCAACCAGACTGTCTCAAAAAAGCTATAAAGTACATTTATTACTGTTAGCAATATTAAAAAAAATGTTACGTTCTCTTCAAAGCTATCACTCTAGCAAGCAAATAACTCAAAATTAAACTTCAAAACTCGTACCATGTCCAACAGCAATACTTCTAAATCAAACAAGTAAATTTTAATAGTGCAACACCTTCTTCATCAAGGGATTTGAAAGTCTTTATGGCAAAAATAATCATCCTCATTTACTTTAACTGCAAAAATGTTTTTCCTTTTCCTAGCATAAAGTAAAAGACAAAGATAGTTCTCCCTTAGAACTGCAAAATCAGAAAACTACAGTCTCTGTTATGAGGCATTAATAGAAAAACTAGCTCTCAGAGCTTAGCAGAAATTGTATCACGTAGAGCTCATTCTTGGCTTACATAAAATCATGAGACCAGTAAAATCCAGGTACACAACGGAGGATTACACAGGTGATAAGGATTTTCCTTTGTAATATTAGTTCAAAGGTAACTGTCCAAAATGTCACCAATAAGAATGTACTTTGGACCATGAAACATCTTTGCCCTTAAGCCCTTCTGAGAGTATCTCAAAGTACTGCACAGTCACAACCCCAGTCTCTTCCCCCCTAGAAGATCTGTTTGCATGACACCAGCTTCTTGTTATTTGAGGCAATTCCATGAATTAGCTTAGGCTTGTGTTTCTCTTCCTTCCTCCTCCCACTGACAATCTTTTAGACTGTTTCCTAATTGTTACATTCTCCATCTACAAAGAGAAGAGCTGTAAAGCTCTCATTTATGATGACTGCCCTAGTTTTAGAGTAAAAGGTTGAAGAATCATCAAAAGGATGTTTTTGGTTTTTTAGTTGCTTACATATGAGTTTCTATGCTTTTCCTAGCTTAGCTAGCATGGACATCAACTATACCTAGAAAGATTAGAAAGCCTGAGTTATATCTTTGGACTGATATATGGTTAAACTATACATACATATAAATATAAATAATTTAGTTGTAAATAAATATAAATAATGTAAGATAAAAATTAATAAAATAAAAAAATATATATATATTTTAATTTCTCTGGCTCTCATTTTAATGCTGTATCACCTATACAAATGATTTTTAAATGTGACCCAAAACTCCCCTAGTGTAACTGTCAATCGCAAAATATGACTCATTGGATTTATATATAAATTACTAAAATTATTTGTAATCATTTGCCATTCATATCACATCAAAAACATATTTTTATTTGGGGTTCATTTTCTCTGAAGTTTGTGGTAGTTTTATGGTGGGGTAGTTTTGTCAACAGCAATGTGTAATGCGTGAAAAACTTCCAAGTTTTCAAATTGGCATATCAAAAAAGACAAAACCGGGCTTCCCTGGTGGTGCAGTGGTTGGGAGTCCGCCTGCCAATGCAGGGGACGCGGGTTCGTGTCCCGGTCTGGGAGGATCCCACATGCCGCGGAGCGGCTGGGCCCGTGGGCCATGGCTGCTGAGGCTGCGCGTCCTGAGCCTGTGCTCCGCGTCCTGAGCCTGTGCTCCGCAACGGGAGAGGCCACAGCAGTGGGAGGCCCGCGTACAGCAAAAAAAAAAAAAAAAAAACAAAACCCCCATACATTTTAAAGGCACAGAAAAGGCTTTTTCACTTGAATAACTTACTCCAATTTCTGTATTTTAATTCTACCTCTGTCTCTCCGTCTCTTGCTCCTTCCTTGCCACTACCCTCATTTCTATTACTCTGATATAAATCTCACTCATTTTTGAGAGTTTGTCCTGATGAACAACATGACTTCTGAGTCTCTCATTTATCCCTGAGAATAGCTGAGCACTTCCTCCTTGCTAGCTAAGCAGTTAACAATTGCTGGTTAACAATTCAAGTAAGAAATCTGGATTTGTTTCCTCAGGCTGCTGTAACAAAGTACCACAAACTGGGTGGCTTAAAACAACAGGGATTTACTCTCCCATAGTTATGGGAGGTAGAAGTCCAACATCAATGTGTTGACAGGGCTATACCCACTCTGAGACTCTGGGTAGAATCCTCCTTACCTCTTCCTAGCTCCTGGTGGTCACTGCTAATCCTTGGCACTCTGGATTGCAGCCATATCACTTCAGTCTCTGCTTCTGTCACCACATGGCATTCTCCCTCTGTCTCTTCTCCTCTGTTAAGTACACTAGTCATATTGGATTAAGGGTCTACCCTACTCTAGTATGGCCCCATCTTAATTTACATCTGCAAAGACCCTAGTTCGAAATAAGTTCACATCACAAGTACCAGGGGTTAGGACTTCAACATATCTTTTGGGGAACACAATTCAACCCGCCACATCACCTCATAAAGGAATAGTCAACCATAACAAAACAAAGTTGTCTACCAAAACAGTTCCAAAGGAGAGTGTCAAAACTACTGCAACTAGGTATGTGGAATATCCAAAGTATTTCCTGGAGGACTTAATGGTGAGTTTTTTTGGTATTTGTTTTTTGCGATACGCAGACCTCTCACTGTTGTGGCCTCTCCCGTTGCGGAGCACAGGCTCCGGATGCGCAGGCTCAGTGGCCATGGCTCACGGGTCCAGCTGCTCTGCGGCATGTGGGATCTTCCTGGACTGGGGCACGAACCCGTGTCCCCTGCATCGGCAGGTGGACTCTCAACCACTGTGCCACTAGGGAAACCCGTGATGGTGAGTTTTTAAAGAGAAAAGCCAAGGTTATTTTCAGAGCTAAACCAAGTTCTTGTCTTCCTAGCCAGTGATCCTAAGAATAAGTTGCAGAAGTCTATTGCATTAATAACCAAGGGCAAAATGTAGTATGTAGTAATTATACTGATAACATGATCAACTAATGAAGTTCATTAGTCTAGCTGATGGAAACAGGGCTTTATTGACTTTTTTATTTGTCACTGGTAAATGAGTACTGTAAAGACAGACACCATCCAGGCAAAGTAAGAAACAAAATGCATTCTTTCAGCATCTCACTGGTCTTAATTAAATTGTGCTTTTAACTCATTTAAGCTAAAATTATCCAGAGCATGTAAAATTTAAATACCTATTTAAGCAATAATACATACAAGTATGTATTAATTACAGACAGGTCAATCATTTTTCCTAAATTTAAAATGACCCAATGTGATTTCACACTGCTCAGGTTCAAACTTCTTTGAATTAATTTTATTAATATTTACTATATCATTAAATTTCTTGGTCCCAGAACAAACCAGAATCAAAGCCCCAAGTAAAATTTTTCAATAAAATATGTCTTCAGATTATTAAATTTACTTAAAATAGATTATACCCCCAAAACACAAGAAAATAGTCATTAAAGGCAGCATTCTACTTCTCAAGATAGAAAAATATCTAAGAAAAGGAAAGCTGATCTTCTTCAATATTCCAAGGACCTACATGTTCTCCTTGTGTAATCACAGGTTCTTACCAACTCTATGACCTCATAGGTTCTTCAAATATTGTCATCAGTATCACTTCTTGATTTACACATACTATTCTATACATATTCACTGATCAAACAGGATATACACTTAGATTTGAACTAAGGACCCTGTGTAAATATTTCAAATTTCTGTATAACAGAGCCAATTCATTTAACAAGCTTTGAAAAGGCAGAGTGTGAGAGGGCAGCAGTCCTGTACATTTGCCTATTATAAAGAGGGACAAACACCATGTCTTAGCTTCCAATGCCTGTGAGGGATTTTATGTTGTGCTTGTACCAGACTGTTTTCTTGATCCCCATTATACTGTTAGCTCAGCAGAGGAAATAGACAGTTTAAAAAATGTCAGTGGGAAGTGTTTTAATATTGAGTGGTAAATCCCCAGAGGCAAATGTAAAATATATTCACATTGTTAACAGTGCCTTTGAAGCAGGGACAAGATTGTTAAAATAAGTGACTTGGGTTTCTTTCCTTTCATTGAAGTTGTTTGTGGTTTGAGGTTGCTTGGGGTTGGGGAAAAGGAAAAATGTTTCCCATAAAGTGTAATTATTTTTGTATTCTTAGATATTTTATATTGTACCTCAAAATATAAAAACCTTCCTTCTCACCTTCCCTCCACGTTTCCTAAAATTTAAAGTAAAATATACATAGAACAAACAGTGATTTTAAATTGAGTACTGAACACCTCAAAATGTAAGCTTCTCTGTTGTACTGTGTTTAATAGCATCATTGTAGGTCATTGCCACCCAGACCCCACAGGCAATCACCAAGAACTATTTTTACATATTTAACACAGGAAGGATTATAAATATTCAAAGACAATCTAATTAGTGTTCTAGAATTGCAGAATCTGTCTTTCAAGGAAAAAAATATGGCCTCATTTCACACATTGTACTGAAGAAAATAACAAAGCTATCTCAGACTACAGTCTCTGGAAATTAAAATCAAGAATAGGTACTTTTACAGAGCTGGAAATAAAACTATTAAGATCTTCTGAAACTTCCACTCATCCCTTCCTGATGTCTTTGATGCTCTTTCTTCCTTATCTCATTTGATTGTTATTGTCCTCTCTCTAAAAGATTTAACTTATCTATTTGCAGAAGTGATTAGGTTTTTGGTATCCATTGCAACTCCTTCGTGGGCAAAATTGGTATTTTGATGTCTGACGTTGAACATCTGCAAACTAAATTTATATGCATGGTAATGACACACAATCATAAAGGATGTGAAATAATCTGTCTGTGTTACAACAGATGTCAATTTTTGTTGCTTGTTATTACTAAAAGGGGAAATGGAGCTCCTCTCTGTGATAAGTCATGTTGCTTCTAATTCCTAGCAATAAATGCACCTAGAGTATGTGCAGAAGTGGCACTCAGCCTGAATATCCATCACCATTTTGATTGTTTGAAATGCATCTGGTCCCTTTGAGTATATTTACTGTGATTACCCAGTTCAAGCCTTTTCACACTATTGTATGTGTCATCAAACGACAGTAATGAAAATAACTGCAACCATTATTATAGGTTTTAGGACTTTGCCATCTGTTGAGTATTAGCCTTTGCCATTCCCCAACTGGCATTCCAGTGAGCCAAAATTACACAGAAGCTACCCCACAATACTGTATTTCTATATCACCTTTCATTTCACACATACCACAGATGAGGCATCCCTTAAACAGTTCTACTAGAATCAGGTAATTAAGAATGAATGTGAATAAACTCACTTGATGTGATTTCAAACCTAGAAGTACAGGTATAAAACCCTAGAAATAAGCATAGCATATGCTACGCAGTTCCAAGAATTAGCAGTGATGTATAATGCTGTGATATTTGAGCATCAATCTAAAATGGTAAAAAATGACAGGTATGTTATTATTTCCATGTAATGTAAATTATTTTGAAGAAACCTATATATCTCTTTTATGTGATAAATAAGTATGGTTAGGCTTATGTTAGGCTACAGACTTCTAATTTGCCAGAATGTCAGCATTTTGACCAGCCATAAATTTGTTAGGATTTGATTTGCATTCACAGATCCAAAGAATGATATTTGATTAGGCTATTGTCAGCAGTAGTCCATTACCATACTAGAACCTTAGTATAACACCTTCTTTTAAAAAGTATTCAACAAAAATTCCAATCAAAAATAGGGTGATAACAAAACTAAACTCAAAATGGATTAAAGACCTAAATGTAAGGCCAGACACTATAAAACTCTTAGAGGAAAACATAGGCAGAACACTATGACATCAATCACAGCAAGATCTTTTTTGACCCACCTCCTAGAGAAATGGAAATAAAAACAAAAATAAACAAATGGAACCTAATGAAACTTAAAAGCCTTTGCACAGCAAAGGAAAACATAAACAAGATGAAAAGACAACCCTCAGAATGGGAGAAGATATTTGCAAATGAAGCAACTGACAAAGGATTAATCTCCAAAATTTACAGGTGGCTCATGCAGCTCAATATCAAAAAAACAAACAACCCAATCCAAAAATGGGCAGAAGACCTAAATAGACATTTCTCCAAAGAAGATATACAGATTGCCAACAAACACATGAAAGGATGCTCAACATCACTAATCATTAGAGAAATGCAAATCAAAACTACAATGAGGTATAATCTCACCCCAGTAAGAATGGCCATCATCAAAAAATCTACAAACAATAAATGCTGGAGAGGGTATGGAGAAAAGGGAACCCTCTTGCACTGTTGGTGGGAATGTGAAGTGATACAGCCACTATGGAGAACACTATGGAGGTTCTTTAAAAAACTAAAAATAGAACTACCATACAACCCAGCAATCCCACTGGGATTGCTATACCTATACCTTGAGAAAACAATAATTCAAAAAGAGTCATGTACCACAATGTTCATTGCAGCTCTATTTACAATAGCCAGGACATAGAAGCAACCTAAATGTCCATCGACAGATGAATAGATAAAGACGATGTAGCACATATACAATGGAATATTACTCAGCCATAAAAAGAAACGAAAATGAGTCATTTGTAGTGAGGTGGATGGACCTAGAGCCTGTCATACAGAGTGAAGTAAGTCAGAAAGAGAAGAACAAATACCGTATGCTAACACATATATATGGAATCTAAAATAAGAAAAAAAAATGGTTCTGAAGGACCTAAGGGCAAGACAGGAATAAAGACACAGATGTAGAGAATGCACTTGAGGACATGGGGAGGGGTAAGAGCAAGCTGGGACGAAGTGAGAGAGTGGCATGGACTTATATATACTACCAAATTTAAAACAGATAGTGGGAAGCAGCCGCATAGCACAGGGAGATCAGATCAGCTCGGTGCTTTGTGACCACCTAGAGAGGGGGATAGTGGGGTGAGAGGGAGATGCAAGAGGGAGGAGAGGGCTTCCCTGGTGGTGCAGTGGTTGAGAGTCCGCCTGCCGATGCAGGGGACACGGGTTCGTGGCCCGGTCCCGATCAGGGAAGATCCCACATGCCGCGGAGCGGCTGGGCCCGTGAGCCATGGCCGCTGAGCCTGAGCGTCCAGAGCCGGTGCCCCACAACGGGAGAGGCCGCAACAGTGAGAGGCCAGCGTACCGCAAAAAAAAAAAAAAAAAAGGGAGGAGACATGGGGATATATGTATATGTATAGCTGATTCACTTTGTTATACAGCAGAAACTAACACACGATTGTAAAGCAATTATACTCTAATAAAGATGTTTTAAAAAAAATAGGGTGATAAAATATTCGAAATTCCAAAATGCAAAGGAAAAATTATAAACTTAAAGCTCAAACTTTGACTGAAAGTTATATTTTGCAATATTGTTTGTTTCAAAGCCCCTTTTGCACAATTTTAACCAGACAAGTGTGAGAGAAAAGCAGACTGCTATGGAAAAGAACAAAGCAATCATATAGTAAGAAAGCAAGAACAGTGCAATTAAAAAAGAAATGCAGCTGAAAATTTCTCTAACTGCAAATTCTTACACTCCATTTGTACCCCTCTGAGAGTCCACCTTAGTTTGGGTATATTTTAAGCACTCAAGAAATAATTGCCGAACGTAACTGGAAATTAAAGGACTAGGCTACATTAGAAATGGCTGTAGAGAATGTTGAATCAACAGACATTTTTTTTAAATACAGGGGTTTTATAACAACTGAATACAAATCACTCCTTATTACATAAAAGTCAGAATTTATTAAATAGCACATGACCCTGACCCAGAAAATGCCACCAACTTTGAAGGCAGACACCAGTTCAGTCTTTAGAAGAAGGGATAGAAACACTCACACTGTTTTCATTTTTTTCTCAATTACATGTACTTTTGCTAATACAACACAGCTAACACTCTATCATAATTGCATTTGTCCCATGAGAAAACAATAATCTGGGGCATTCATTTTAAAGAATGCAAAGGAATACATTTCAATAAGAATTTTTTTTTTCAGACAGATCTGAAGACTAACTTTTCTCAATTAGTTTTCCAGAAAGTAAATGAAAAAAGAAGGAAGAATAAGGAAAAAATATAACCAGGTGTATTTTTTTTTAATTAAAAGAAAAACCCAACAAACAAAGGAAGAGAGACTGAGGAGACTGCACACTGTGACATAAAATAAAATGTACTATTTCTTAGGATCCTAGAAAGAGTGAGAAAATTATGTACCTTTCAATGTCACTTAGAGAGCAACCAAAACAAGTTAAATCATTTTCTATCCAAAAGTAGACTTGGAAAGATAATTCTAACCATAATAGGTAAAATCTGAAAAAGTAACATGAGTTGTGGAAGACCTAAGCAAATGACAAAAATGACCAATAAAACTCAAAATAATGGAGGCAGACTCGAGTGGTCTTCTTAAGTAAATGGGTAGTACTTTGTCTGGAATGTAGCTGATGACACAATTATTGATCCAATTTTAATGATGATGTGGTCAGCTGAACAAAAAACAAAAATAGTAAGAGCAATAACGTCTCAAAAGTTTATGGTGGCTACTGAGGTCACTAAGAACACCCTGTAATACCCACTGCTCCCTGGAATAATATTTACTTACTGTATTTCTATTCAAAATGCTATATACTCCTGAATAAGTTTCAAAGTAATGAGCTTATTTCCTTTGAAAATGTTCCAAAGAATTTGGACAAGCCATAGCACTTTGGTGTTTGACCCATGCCTGCTCCTTATTTGTGGGCAATAACAAATAATTTAATTCAACCAATATCTCTTAGGCATTACTAAGTTCTAGGCACTGTGCTAGGAACTGCAAACAACACAAGGGTAAATAGGACTCAAATATTGTTGAGTCTGAACTATTTATATGCCCAACCAACAGGAGCATTGTGTTGGAGCTATAAAGGTGGCCCCTGTCTTTATGTGGATTATAGGAGAGTGGAAAAAACTGACATTAAACAAGTCATCACAACAAAGTGTGAGAATGATAATCCCCTCCCTCCAGACTCAAAAGAAAGCAGGCATGCAAACACAAAGCTAAGGTACGGCTGACGTGAGAGATGCTTAAAATAGAGAGAAACGAGTTGTGAAACAGAGTGAAGCAAGGCATTAATTCTAAATGAGGACATTCTGAGGGAAGGAGGATTTGAATAGGCTTAGCAAGATGGATAATGATGGGGGAAGGACATTTGAGACAAAGGGACCAAGTACATAAAGCAGTACCTGTTGAAATGACAGAGACCAGAGGATGGATCAGAAGGTCTAAGGGAGATAGTCAGAAAGCCATGAAAGGTTTTAAAAGCCAAGCCAAGGAACCTGAGTCTATTCTGTAGGCAAGGGAAGGCAAGTAACGTTTTTCGAGTTAAGCAATAATGTGATCAGACCTCTGGTTCAGAAAGAAATTTTTGGAAAGCTTTTCTGGACCGTTTTAAATACAGAGAGAAATGACTACAAGAACATATACTAAAATATTCACAAAAGTGGTATTTTTGAATGATAACAGGCAATGACCTCTTTGCTTATTGATACTTCCTAAGTGTTTCGCAATCAACATGAATGCCGTCAGTATTTTTTAAAGCAAGTAGTATAATTTTCTGATATACTATATCCATCAATATAAATATACTATTTATTATTACTATTACCTAAATAAGAGGTTGGAGGCAAAAAAAAAAATCTAAAGCCATATTTAACTTTCATTATTGATTAAGCCAAAATGCAGCCATTGGTCTTTGGTCAGGACTTTTACTGAAATTAATTTAAAGCCAAATATTTCCAGCAGCCAGCAAATGATGGCACTTTCCCGAATACCTTGCAGTCTAGTCTTCAAATAGCACTGTGACTCCCTGAGTTACAGGAAGAAGAACCAGTTGGATCACAAATCTGGGAAGTAAAGGAGTTTCTCATCACAAAGCATGAAGGCATCGGGTAAGCACAAGGGCACACTGACTTCCTGGTTTTACAGAATCAAGTCCTGACATAATATATTCCAGGGTGACTAGATGTCTCCCTTTAAAGGGTTCAGTCCCCATTTTTAATAAAAGGCAATCTAGATATAACACTGGTGAAGAAAAGGAGCAGCATCACTTACCTCTCCTGGTATAATATTACTTGCTCTCCACTTGCAGAGGAAAAAAAAAAAAAAACAGTGAAGGGACTTCTGAGAGATATCATCCTGAAGAATGGGTATCACACACTGAGAATTTTGGTAACTTCAGGGTCACTGGATATTCCACTTTGGTGGTATTATTTTAGTTCTTTTCCCTTAATGTATTAAGAAGTAATTTTGAAAAAAAAATTCTTCCTTTTATGTCCTCTTAGTCTGGTTCCTCTATGACTTAACACCATAGTAGATTAAAATTCATATACTAAAAAAGAAGTTTGATTACTTTTTAAAGAGAGATTTAAAAAAATACCCAAAGAAGAATGATGGTAATATTACATAAACTTCAGGAAAGAAAAGTATGATCACCGTACGGAAAAAAGAAAAAAAATATATATACACACTTTTCCTTTAACAAATGGAATATCTGCATTTGTATGGAGTCTCCTGAAGAGAACAAAACAGTCTATTTATATTATGCAATAAAATTTAAATATTCTTCTCTAATCAAAGGTCAAACATAACTCATTAATTGTTGAGTGGAGAGAAGAGTCAATGAAGGCAACTGGCTTAAAGTTAACTTAGGTCTGGTTGGTCAGTCCACATAATCCACAAATCTGCCCTGAACATCTCTGTCTGATTAACCCACCCCACCCTGGGTGGACAGAGCCTAGAAGTTGCTGCAGGTCTGCAGCAGGTCTGTGACCCAGTTTAGGTCAGAGCAATGGACCTCTCACCTGTCAAATGAATGGCACAGGAATGCAATAACCAATAACCAGGCCTAGATAGATCAGAAAGGAAAGCCAACACCACAAGAAACCAAGTGGATCAAGCACTGAGTGAGCTGAAGCATAAAGAGGAAATAAACTGAGCCTTGCAAAATCCTCTGAGCTGGTTTCCAAATTAGCTTTTTACATCGTTTCTCTCAATCACTGGCATGGGTTTACCAGGATCCATTAAAGAGTCAACACAGGGAAAAACAAACAGGCAGAGGCCCCAGATCAAGCATGTACCAGCGTCTGGCAATTGGTCTTTTTTTGGTAATTACTGAATGAATCCAACTTTTAATTTGAGGACCAAATAAATACATATTTTCTTAGTAAGGGATGTGTGGATGTTAGAAATACCCTCTACCATGCCACTTTCTCCCTTTCAACTAATATTCCCCACAGATAGGTCTTGTTCCCCTAATCCTTTGTTCTTTCATTTCTTAAGCTCTTTCTTCAAAATTAACCTATTCTAGAATCGGCTTCATTATTATGACTAAAAGATACATAAATAATCATTAAAGCTGGAAATTCTATTTACTGATAAATTAACACCAACAACCCTTCCCCCGCAAAAAAAAAAAAAATCCCTACTGCTGAGGATAAGATGGGCACAACTAGATATGAATAAGGTTGGTTAAGCACCATTTCAGGTTGTTACTTTCCTGCTCCATTCACACTAGCCTGCAGTACTAGCTGAGTAAACCAGGTCTTGACCTCTAACTATAACAGTGATGGAAGTGATTGAACTTAGTATTTGGCAGGCAGATGAGAGAAGAAAGCATTAAAGGCAGAAAGACAAATAGGTGTAAACAGATGCTTGCCAAATAGGTGATCCTGAGTTAGACTGCAGAAAGACATGAAATGGCAGACACAGGTATCTATCAGACCATGGTAGGCATCATATACTAAGACAGGAATCTCAGGCTTTATTTGGGGAGCAGTGGTATACTCTTGTACTTAACAAGCAGGGGAGACAGGATGAAACTAGTAAGTTATAGAGCTTACTATGGTGGCAATATGGAGAAAGAGATAAAAAATGAATGAGACTAGGGAGGGGGGAGGGTAAGCTGGGACAAAGTGAGAGAGTGGCATGGACATATATACACTAGCAAATGTAAAGCAGATAGCTAGTGGGAAGCAGCCGCACAGCACAGGGAGATCAGCTCGGTGCTTTGTGACCACCTAGAGGGGTGGGATAGGGAGGGTGGGAGGGAGATGCAAGAGGGAGGAGATATGGGGATATATGTATACATATAGCTGATTCACTTTGTTATACAGCAGAAACTAACACACCATTGTAAAGCAATTATACTCCAATAAAGATGTTTAAAAAAAATGAATGAGACTGGAAGAGCAGTACAACAATAGGAAAGAGGAGACTCCTGAAGACCAGGACAAAAGCAGTGGCAGAGAATGGTTAAGAAGATGAAATCATGGAGTGTAATGACATTCGTTACCGCTATGGCACTCCCTCAGCCTGAATGCTCAGCCCCATGCTACCTGTAAAATATCTTCTTACTCTCAAGGTTCAGCTCAAAGGTTTCTTCTCCCATGAAGTCATCTCTTTGAGAACTCTTCCTTTGTTCTCTCACAGCCTTTTGTTTGCTCTGTACGGTCAGGCCACTCAAGGTGGCTGTTCTCTTGCTCTTGGTACATCCCCTGCTCTACCTGCTTCACATACACCCTACCCACATGACGGACCTTCCTACATACTTATCCCACCCCAGCTAAGGAGTGTTCTAACTTTACATCAGAACATCTCCACCTGTTACTTTATTAAAGAGGAGGTGAGGGGTGTGCCCCTCTCCTGGTTTCCCTGGTAACCCTTGAGCCAACCTGACATCAATTCCCCTTGTAACTGGTGGCCGCCCCACTCCCCCCACCAGCAAAGACTGCCACCACGTCCTGCCCGTCGTCTGCCACAGTTCCAGGTCCTAGCTTTAGAAAGGTAATGATCCCCCATCATTTAAGCCATTGATGTCTCTGTTGCTGACTCCAGGCTCTCTCTTCAGTGTTGAACTGGGCAAGTACAGGCCTTGTAGGCCTGTGGGGTGCAGCCCAGCATCCTCTTATAACATTTAGTTCATTCAGCCCTGTGTTAGAGTTAGCCCTTTACATGTGCACTGCCTCAGTTACACCACAAACTCCCTGAAATAGGGTCCTTGGCTGATCCATCCAGTCATTCCCCTTCACCCAAGAACGTCTAGCACGGTACCTTGTACATAATAGTTTGGATGAATAAATAAAGTAATTGAAATGCCTCAAAGAAACACTTTGCTAGCTTTGCATTGCTATAGAGATAATGAAATTCCAGAGTGAAGAGCAAGCATAAAATGGTGAGGAGCAACTGGACTAACTTCAGAAAACCCAAACTAAGCTATAGAGAAAAAAAGGAGTAATTGGAACATGAGATATTTCTTAGTAAGCACTGACATTTTTTTCTTTATCGAAATATTTCTCTGTGCATCTCCCTGCAAATCATGACAATAGTATAAGAGATCCAAGGCCATTTTACTTGTAAACTGAAACAAACAAACAAAAAAACTGGCATTATACAAAGACAATTGTGATTCACTGAGAAAAATAAAATGTTTTACCCCTCCCCTCCCTCCACTCCAACATTAAAATGGAAAAAGAAAATTCCCTAGTTAGCAATAAACACAAGCCCTTGGGGCTCCAGAAGAGTCTAGTTATGAGGGAAGAGGGGGAAGTGGCAAAGATACAGCTTCTCTCTTTTAATTACAACTTTACCACCAAGGAAAGGAATTATGTTTATCTTCCCCAATATTAACCGAAGAGGAGGCTGAATACTAAGCCATTCATTAACAACTTATCAGGCATTTTGGATCTCATAATTGAGAAGGGGTGAAACACAAAAGGAGAACCATCTAGGGTTAATGGCTTCCTAAGAATTCCTCAGTATTAATACCACTCCCCTTAAATCCCTTTGAGGATAGCTACTTAGATGCTGAGAGAAAATAATTGAACAATTTCATGGTGACATTAAACAGCAGCTCATTATTGACCTCAATATGAATAGCAATAAAGATGGAGAGAACAACATATGCTCTATACAGTGAGTGTGGGCAGGATTCAAATCCTAATGCCTTTAAGTCCAGCAAGGAAGGAGCACATGAGAAAACCGCTTAATAATCATACAAAGTCTATCTGCTTTCTATCGCAGAGCTGGACATTTTCATATTACCTCTGCTAATTGACTGCACTGAAATGATAGGACCACTTTCTGCAGCAAAAAAACTCTCAGATTTGCACCTATCTAGGAATTGACCAATTTGGTAATGCCACTCGTTTCCTAAAAGGGCATTTCAATTGGCCAAACCAAAGTGAAGTGTTGTGCAATTTTCTGTATAATCAGCATTAACAGCAGCTAAAGAAAGACTGGTCTTCAACTCAGAAAGCATGCTGCCAACTATAGAGGTTATAGCTGCTACTCCCTCTCCCGTCCTTTTATATCTTGGATCTGACTATATGAGCAGAGCTGGAGACACTTACTCAGACTGTTCTGATTCTTCTTTAGACAACTCTGAAGTCTGGGTGTGCAAATAGAGAGAGGCTGTTTGGTTTTTAACACTGGCTCCCCTGAGTATCTGTCCCCACAAAATAGGTCATTCAGAGTCAATTCAGTAGCCCCCCTTATCCACGGGGAATACGTTCTCAGATCCCCAGTGGATGGCTGAAACCGTAGACAGTACCAAACACTACACTATTCTTTCCTATATATACATACCTATGATAAAGTTTAATTTATAAATTAGGCATAGTAAAAGATTAACAACAATAACTAATAATAAAATAGAACAATTATAACAATATACTGTAATAAATGTGGTTTCTCTCTTTCTCTCTCAGAATATCTTATTGCACAGGTTCAATGTCTTTTCCATCTTAACCAAGCACTTATCAGGCATTGTGGCCATAATATTTGCAGTTTGAGGTGTGACAGCAAAAACTAGCATGAATTTCTTTTTCCTTCTTCCCAATTTCAGAATAGAAGATTCTTCCTTATCACATCCTCAGCATACAATTTTATTCTCTTCCCTTATTAAGTCAAGAGCTTTTACCTTTTCACTTAAAGAAAGCACTTTACAGCTTCTCTTTGGTATATCCAAATTGCCAGCATCACTACTTCTGTGCTTTGGGGCCATTATTAAGTGAAATAAGGGCAGTTGATCTGATAACATAGAGGACTAAGTGACTAACAGGTAGGATACGCGGGGCAAAGGGGTGATTCACGTCCTACGCGGGATGGAGCAGGAAGGCCGGAGATTTAACCACGCTACTCAGAATGGTGCACAATTTAAAATTGATCAATTGTTCATTGCTAGAATTTTCCATTTAATATTTTCAGACTGGGGTTGACCATGGGTAACTGAAACCATGGAAACAAAATCAAGGATAAGGGGGCCTACTGTATTTAGAACACTTGCATATTAAAATGTGTATTAAAGGAAATTCTAGAGAAAAAGGAAATAAAAAATACTACCAAAGTGACTTAACTAGTAATCGTATAACTAAACTCACTATCTTCCCTGACCTGTTCTTGCTGTTGCATTCTCTAACACAGATGCTCCACCATTCACCTGATTGCCCACCCCAGAGCTGGTATTGCCCTTGGTTAGATTCCTATATTGGCCCCCTTACTGGTGTCTCACCCACCCCATCTGCCCACCACAAATATGTCTACCTAAGCAATCTAGCTAATTAACAAATCTCACCCTTTAATGGCTGAAGCCCCTTACTCCAGTTGAAGACCTACCTCTCCTGTTTGTTGCCATTCTCTTTATTCTCATCTCCTGGTCTCTCCACCCTCTCTAACATCATTCTACATTAACCGTTACTGAACTAAATACTTATAGTTACACACTCATCTTGTAGTGCCAGGCCTCCTGCATTTGCGTATATTCTTCCCTCAGCTATGAATGTCCATCCCTACTTGGCCCACTTGGAAAGCTTCTCTTTAGCCTCAATACTTTGCCTAGGTTATCACTGGCTCTGTAAATTCCTTCCACAAAACTACCCACATAAGCAATACTAGCAGTCCTTTTTCCTTCTTTTTTTTTTTTGGAGTATTCCTGCATCTTGTGCACAGTTCTTTGATCGCATTTATCCTACCATATTATGAGCACGTATTTCCTGTTCTCCTCTACAAAATGGTGAGCTGTTCAAGTGCTTCTCCTGAAGTCAAAGAGTGATGAGAAACATGGGCTCTGGAGCTCCTAGATTTCAAATCCTGCACCACTCCTTATCTAACCTCTCTGTGACTCAGTGTCCTCAATTGTAAAATGAAGATCAGGTCAATATATACCTTAGACAGCTATGGTGAGGATTAGAAAATCTGATTTCTGTAAAGCATAATCAATGTTTAATGAATGTTATTTACCAGATTGAAAAATCAATGCCATTCATATTTCAGTTCCAGTGGAGACATGGTAAAGATCTAGACATGATAGTTGAACTGGACTGCAAAAACTGACTTGGAGAAAGATAGTAAAGTTCATTCCAATAGAAACACTCTGGCAGTGGTGGATGCTGGATTTTGTGAGCCATTTAAGCAGCAAACAGTCTTTCAAGAGCCCTAATACCTACACGTCTCCATTAACTCCTTCCAGTACTGCTATTCTGTGTCTTTTCAAACTTTGATTCTCAAGCACATTCATCCCGGGACTTCCCTGATGGCGCAGTGGTTAAGAATCCGTCTGCCAATGCAGGGGACACGGGTTTGAGCCCTGGTCCGGGAAGATCCCACATGCCGCAGAGCACCTAAGCCTGTGTGCCACAACTACTGAGCCTGCGCGCCATAACTACTGAAGCCCACGTGCCTAGAGCCCTGCTCTGCAACAAGAGAAGCCACCGCAACGAGAAGCCCATGCACCACATCGCAATGCAATGAAGGGTAGACCCTGCTTGCCATAACTAGAGAAAGCCCACGCGCAGCAACAAAGGCCCAACACAGCCAAAAATAAAAATAAATAAATAAATTTATATTTTTAAAAAAACAACATGCATCCTTTCTAAGGTCTTATTTTCATACCAATGCTGTCTTTCTTGTCCTGAACAGAACTTCCCCAGGTAAGTTAGAAAGAGCTAATGAGCTTAATTACTAATTCAGCAGGAAATAACTTCCCAATCTCAGCTTTGCTGCTCATCTTGGAAAAAACATAATTTCATGAGTCCTTAACCTTACCTAACTTTATATCATTATATCAAAGAAATAATACAAGATCCCCAGGAAAAATTGTGTAATGTTTAAGTGGATACACATACATACCATTTGTCTTTCCTGTGATATGCATGCCACAGACATGTCAAACTTATAAACTAAGATTTTTAAGTTGTGAGTGTTAATACAATATTAATTTATAAATTAATTCATCTGAGTAGCTTAAAAATCATTGAATCTATTACTTATCTGTCCTCATAATAACCTTTTAAGAATAAACAACACATTGTAAAACTGAGCCACGAATGGGTACATGACCCATTAAAAGCAGTGGTGAAGGGTAGTCTTTGTTCAATGCTCTTTTTTAGGACATGAAATTTAAAATTCAAAAGAAAAACAGCTCTGCCAAAAAACACAACAAAAAACTAAGCTCAACTAAATACACTCTAGAATCAGTAGGTGTGAGTTATACCTTCACAAATTGTGGAAAGTTCCAGCATTAGAAATTCAATTTTACTAAACACCTTCCAAATACCTAGCAGATTAAGTCAATATCTTATACCCAATTACCAATTTATAATTACAGTGTTTAATAGGTTTCCTCAATATAGACTAAATTATGAAATCCCCACATACATATATTTTTTAAAATGTTAGACAATTTCACTAAATTATTTCCAAATGGTTGTCATTTTTCAGCTTTTCAACTTGTGGTAAATATGACTTTAACATCCATTTTTTTCTCAAGTCAAAAATAAATTATTATTTGTAAATCCAATCACATTTTTTAAACGTACTAAAATTCAGTTCATGCATTCTTTAAATCCATATTTGTCTTTATTTTCTTGTACTGGGGTTTCTCAAAATGAGATAACTCTAAATTCTTAAAATCAAAGGTTCCTCTTTATACCACAAAAAAACTTAGTATTGTTACAGATATACGTATGTTTACAAGAAGATTGTGATGATGTTGCAATTAAAAAACTGAGGCCAAATAATCCACCAGCGTGACCTTTAAGTTCTACTTAATGGTGTATAAGTTAAAAGCTTGCTTTTGTTAACCTAGGTAGCTTTTAGTCAGGTTCTTGAACTCTGGAGTTTTACCTAGGGCTACCTCATCTTTTGGCTTCTTTGCTTCCTGCCTTGCTAATTAATGGAAATACATACTCAGCCAGCAGCAAATTCATGAAGTTTATTCCCCATGAAAACCTAATGAAAAGGCTGTGCCTCCACAAGACAATAATTTGTTTAAATTTGGAAGTGCCAAGTGGAAACAGTATTGATTCTTTGGGGACATCAGGGCTCTATTAAGTACAATCTTCCTTCACTGAACCTCAGTAAAGTCAAGTCGTCTTCCAAAGAAATACAACTAGCTACCAACTCTCCCTTGAGAAGACTCACTGAGACCAAAACAAACTTCATTTCTCTTCCCATCAGTCCTTGCTATCATTTTGCGGAAATCAGCTGCTGAGGTCAGAACCTATTCAATTTATTTTTTTCATGGTCTTGTCCCACAAACAAGCAAAGAGGAACATATTTTTAAACTTGAATGGCTGCTTTATAGGCACGTAGACTATGCATCTATACTGCTGAGGTAACTAGTTAAGAAAATATGCTTTCTTCGTTTCTAGACTTCTAAACTGGGTAATAATGTTAACTCCCTTCTCCAGCTGGTCAAGGCAGTTATCTTCTCCAGCTGTTTACCATTTTTAACAATAACATACTCCTGCATGTCTGAAATATGGGAAACTTCAAAACAGCCCTTTCATGTCCCTATCCAGAACAAACATCAAAAAAATTTCCTCTTTCTGCAAATACCAGAAAGTGAAATAGACTTACTGCAAAACTACCGTAACTTGTGGGCGTGTCATTTCGTTTTTATCCCCTTATGCTTACATTTACCATTCAAGCAAATGTGGAGGTGGAGATGGTAGTCCAGTAAAACATATGACCCTAAAGGCAGATAGTCATTAGGGATCTTGAAGAAGTCCAGCCTCAGAGGAACCCTTTTAAAAGAAATTCCCTAAACCAGTGGACTTCACAATTTGTTGCTATCATACCCTCCAAAAGAATTTTGAAACATTGTATCCACTCACATATTTTTAAGTTGACATCTTAAAATTTTATCAAAAGCTGAAGTGTTTGTAAAAGATATGTATTCTGGCATGTGACATATTGTATATCTGCTTTAAATATACTTTTCATCAAATCCTCAGTACTATGTAGTTTAAGTCCTTTGATTTACAGAAAATGTCTGCGTAACCAGTACCTTAAATAACAAAACTAACATCTCCACTTGTAACTCAGTAAAAAGTGACAAAAAGAAAAAAAAAAAAGTCAGTTCTCATTGTTAAAACAATCAGCTATATTCTAGATGTTAATACCCCTGTGACAACTTTGTCACATCTGAATTTTAATTTTAAGGTAACTAGGGAGAGAGGTGGAGAGACAGAGAGACAGCAAGACAGACTGTCTACCTACATATTATTTAACGATTACCAATCATTTCAAGCATTTTCCATTTATTTACTCATTTTTTAGGTTTTAAAAGCTCCTACGTCCACCTTTAATAGACTCCACAGGCAAACAAGAAATTAAAGAAATCCCCCGTGGTCTAGGGGACTAAAGGGCAATTTATCTCACAAAGGAAGAGAAATAAACTTTTTTGTGTTTTACAAGATTTGCATGTGAAAACGCATAAAATGACACTAATTCTATAAATGTGACATAAGAGTTGCACCTAGAATTTTAATCATTTTTCTAATCAGTCTTCAGGGCAGCATTTTAGGGGATTAAATTATGTTGGCAATAGAAATACGATTGCTGTGTATTCCCCAAAACCTACAGTTCTGAGTCACTTCAGATAAACTGTTTGAAGGACAATTAAGCCACTTTTGAATGCCTGCTACAAGCCCATCATTGCTATAGAGGGAAATAAGACATACAGAAGAAAGAGTGTCTTCCTCTGAGAAACAAGCAATCTGATTTGGGGACTAGGATTTATACACCAGAAACAATTAGGAAATCATTCCAGGAACCCAACAGAATTGTTAATGCTATGAGTTATTTGGATTAAAAACATGGAACTTGAGATCCAATTCTGGTTATAAATTACTTCTCACTGATCTCAGCTTCCTTGTCAGTTAAACACGGACAACCAGGACAGGGACAGGCAAGCTACAGCCCATGGGCCAAATCCTGCCCAGAGCCTGTTTTTGTATGCGCTGTGAGCTAAGAATAGTTCTCACATTTTAAAATGGTTAAGTAAGTTTTTTAAAGAATATTTGATAATATTTTTAAAATATATAACATTCAAATTTCAGTGTCCAGAAATAAAGTTTTATCAGAACACAGCCACACCCATTTATTTACATATTGTGTATAGCTGCTTTTTTGTTAAAACAGCAAAGTTGAATAGTTGCAACAGAGGTCATGTGTCCTACAAAACTTATAATACTTTCTATCAGGCTCTTTACAGAAAACTTTGCCGAGACCCTTGTTGTACAGAATTAAAAGAAATAATATGGGAGGACCTTCAAGATGGCGGAGGAGTAAGACGTGGAGATCACCTTCCTCCCCACAAATACATCAGAAATACATCTACATGTGGAACAACTCCTACAGAACACCTACTGAACGCTGGCAGAAGACCTCAGACCTCCCAAAAGGCAAGAAACTCCCCCACGTACCTGGGTAGGGCAAAAGAAAAAGGGAAAAACAGAGACAAAAGAATAGGTACGGGACCTGCACCAGTTGCGGGGAGCTGTGAAGGAGGAAAAGTTTCCACATACTAGGAAGCCCCTTGGCGGGCGGAGACTGCGGGTGGCGGAGCGGGGGAGCTTCGAAGCCGCGGAGGAGAGCACAGCAACAGGGGTGCGGAGGGCAAAGAGGAGAAACTCCCGCACAGAGGATCGGTGCCGACCAGCTCTCACCAGCCCGAGAGGCTTGTCTGCTCACCCGCCGGGGCGGGCGGGGCTGCGAGCTGAGGCTCAGGCTTCGGTTGGATCCCAGGGAGAGGACTGGGGTTGGCGGCGTGAACACAGCCTGCAGGGGCGTAGTGCACCACAGCTAGCCGGGAGGGAGTCCGGGGAAAGGTCTGGAACTGCCTAAGAGGCAAGAGACAGTTGCTTCGGGGTGCGTGAGGAAAGGGGATTCAGAGCACCGCATAAATGAGCTCCAGAGACAGACGCGAGCCGCGGGTATCAGCGCGAGCCCCAGAGACGGGCATGAGACGCTAAGGCTGCTGCTGCCGCCACCAAGAAGCCTGTGTGTGAGCACAGGTCACTCTCCACACCTCCCCTCCCAGGAGCCTGCGCAGCCCGCCACTGCCAGGGTCCCGTGATCCAGGGACAACTTCCCCATGAGAACACACGGAGCGCCTCAGGCTGTTGCAATGTCAAGTTGGCCTCTGCCGCCGCAGGCTCGCCCTGCATCCGTACCTATCCCTCCCCCGGCCTAAGTGAGCTAGAGCCTCTGAAGCAGCTGCTCCTTTAACCTCGTCCTGTCTGGGTGAAGAACAGAGGCCCTCAGGTAACCTACACACAGAGGCAGGGCCAAACCCAAAGCTGAACGCCAGGAGCTGTGCGAACAAAGAAGAAAAAGGGAAATTTCTCCCAGCAGCCTCAGGAGCAGCGGATTAAACCTGCACAATCAACTTGATGTACGCTGCATCTGTGGAATACCTGAATAGACAGCAAATCATCCCAAAACTGAGGCTGTGGACTTTGGGGGCAACTGTAGACTTGGGGTTTGCTTTATGCATCTAATTTTATGTTTATCTTAGTATAGTATTTAGAGCTTATTATCATTGGTAGATTTGTTTATTGATTTGGTTGCTCTCTTCCTTTATATATATATATATATATATTTTTTCCCTTTTCTCTTTTTGTGAGTGTGTATGTGTATGCTTCTTTGTGTGATTTTGTCTGTATAGGTTTGCATTTACCATTTGTCCTACTGTTCTGTCTGTCCATTTTTTTTCTTAGTATAGTTTTTAGCACTTGTTATCACTGGTGGATTTGTTTATTGCTTTGGTTGCTGTCTTATTTTTTAATTACTTTTTTATTTATATTATGTTAATAATATATATTTTTTATTTTAATAACTATTTTTTTTAATTTATTTTTTTTCTTTTCTCCCTTTTCTTCTGAGCTGTGTGGCTGACAGGGCCTTGGTGGTTGGCCAGGTGTCAGGCCTGAGTCTCTGAGGTGGGAGAGCCGATTTCCAGACATTGGTCCACCAGAGACATCCCGGCCCCTCGTAATATCAATCAGCGACAGCTCTCCCAGAGATCTCTGTCTCAACACTAAGACCCAGCTCCACTCAACGACCAGCAAGCTTCAGTGCTGAACACCCCGTGCCAAACAACTAGAAAGACAGGAACACAACCCCACCCATTAGCAAAGAGGCTGCCTACAATCACACTAAGTTCACAGACACCCCAAAACACACCACTGGACGCAGTCCTGCCCACCAGAAAGACAAGATCCAGCCTAATCCACCAGAACACAGGCACCAGTCCCCTCCACCAGGAAGCCTACACAACCCACTGAACCAACCTTACCCACTGGGAGCAGACATCAAATACAATGGTAATTACGAACCTGCAGCCTGTGAAAAGGAGACCGCAAACACAGTAAGATGAGCGAAATGAAAAGAAAAAGAAATACACAGCAGATGAATAAGAAAGGTAAAAACCCACCAGAACAAACAAATGAGGAGGAAATAGGCAGTCTACCTGAAAAAGAATTCAGAGTAATGATAGTAAAGATGATCCAAAATCCTGGAAATAGAATGGAGAAAATACAAGAAACATTTAAAAAGGACCTAGAAGAGGGCTTCTCTGGTGGCGCAGTGCTTGGGAGTTCGCCTGCCGATGCAGGGGACACGGGTTTGTGCCCCGGTCCGGGAAGATCCCACATGCTGTGGAGCGGCTGGGCCCGTGAGCCATGGCCGCTGAGCCTGCGCATCCGGAGCCTGTGCTCCGCAGCGGGAGAGGCCACAACAGTGAAAGGCCC
>NW_020175410.1:7742431-7770669 GCF_003031525.2 Neophocaena asiaeorientalis asiaeorientalis
GCCTAGACACATATTAATCAAACTATCAAAAATTAAATACAAAGAAAAAATATTAAAAGCAGCAAGGGAAAAACAACAAATAACAGAGAAGAGAATCCCCATCAGGTTAACAGTGGATATTCAGCAGAAACTCTGCAAGCCAGAAAGGTGTGGCAGGACATATTTGAGTGATGAAAGGGAAAAACCTACACCCAAGATCACTCTACCCAGCAAGGATCTCATTCAGATTTGATGGAGAAATTAAAATCTTTACAGAGAAGCAAAAGCTAAGAGAATTCAGCACCACCAAACAAGCTTTACAACAAATGCTAAAGGAACTTCTCTAGGCAGGAAACACAAGAGAAGGAAAAGACCAAAAATAACAAACCCAAAACAATTAAGAAAATGGTAATAGGAATATACATATCGATAATTACCTTAAATATAAATGGATTAAATGCTCCAACCAAACGACATAGACTGGCTGAATGGATACAAAAACAAGACCCATCTATATGCTGTCTACAAGAGACCCACTTCAGAACTAGGGACACATACAGACTGAAAGTGAGGGGATGGAAGAAGATATTCCATGCAAATGGAAATCAAAAGAAAGCTGGAGTAGCAATTCTCATATCAGACAAAACAGACTTTAAAATAAAGACTATTACAAGAGACAAAGAAGGACACTACATAATGATCAAAGGATCAATCCAAGCAGAAGACATAACAATTGTAATTGTTTATGCACCCAACATAGGAGCACCTCAATACATAAGGCAAATGGTAATAGCCATAAAAGGGGAAATCGACAGCAATACAATCATAGTAGGGGACTTTAACACCACACTTTCACCAGTGGACAGATGATGCAAAATGGAAATAAATAAGGAAACATAAGCTTTAAATGACACATTAGACAAGATGGACTTAACTGATATTTATAGGACATTCCATCTAAAAACAACAGAATACACTTTCTTCTCAATTGCTCATGGAACATTCTCCAGGATAGATCATATCTTGGGTCACAAATCAAGGTTTGGTAAATTTAAGAAAATTGAAATCGTATCAAGTATCTTTTGTGACCACAACGCTATAAGACTAGATATCAATTACAGGAAAAAAACTGTAAAAAATACAAACACATGTAGGCTAAATAATAAACTACTAAATAACCAAGAGATCACTGAAGAAATCAAAGAGGAAATCCAAAAACACCTAGAAACAAATGACAATGAAAACACAACAACCCAAAACCTATGGGATGCATCAAAAACAGTTCTAAGAGGGAAATTTATAGCAATACAATCCTACCTCAAGAAACAACTCAAATAAACAACCTAACCATACACCTAAAGCAATTAGAGAAAGAACAAAAAAGACCCCAAAGTTAGCAGAAGGAGACAAACCATAAAAATCAGATCAGAAATAAATGAAAAAGAAATGAAGGAAATGATAGCAAAGATCAGTAAAACTAAAAGGTGGTTCTTTGAGAAGATAAACAAAATTGATAAACCATTAGCCAGACCCATCAAGAAAAAAAGGGAGAAGACTCAAATCGGTAGAACTAAAAATGAAAAAGGAGAAGTAACCACGGACACTGCAGAAATACAAAGGATCATGAGAGATTACTACAAGCAACTATATGCCAATAAAATGGACAACCTGGAAAAATGGACAAATTCTTAGAAAAGCACAACCTTCCAAGCCTGAACTGGGAAGTAACAGTAAATATAAACAGACCAATCACAAGCACTGAAATTGAAAATGCGATTAAATATCTGCCAACAAACAAAAGCCCAGGACCAGAAGGCTTCACAGGTGAATTCTATCAAACATTTAGAGAAGAGCTAACACCTATCCTTCTCAAACTCTTCCAAAATATAGCAGAGGGAGGAACACGCCCAAACTCATTCTATGAGGCCACCATCAGCCTGATACCAAAACCAAACAAAGATGTCACAAAAAAAGGAAACTACAGGCCAATATCACTGATGAACATATATGCAAAAATCCTCAGCAAAATACTAGCAAACAGAATACAACAGCACAGGGCTTCCCTGATGGCACAGTGTTTAAGGATCCACCTGCCAATGCAGGGAACACGGGTTCGAGCCCATCTGGGAAGATCCCACATGCCGCGGAGCACCTAAACCCATGCACCACACCTACTGAAGCCTGCATACCTAGGGCCCGTGCTCCACAACAAGAGAAGCCACCACAGTGGGAAGCCCGCGCCCCACAACGAAAAGTAGCCCCCCCTCGCAGCAACTAGAGAATGCCCACGCCCAGCAACAAAGACCCAATGCAGCCAAAAATAAATAAATAAAATTTTAAAAATAATAATAAATATTAAAAAAAAAACGAATACAACAGAACATTAAAAGGATCATACACCATGATCAAGTGGGGTTTATCCCAGGAATGCAAGGATTCCTTAATATATGCAAACCAATCAATGTGATAAACCATATTAACAAATTGAAGGAGAAAAACCATACGATCATTTCAATAGATGCAGAAAAAGCCTTCAACAAACTTCAACACCCATTTATGATAAAAACGCTCCAGAAAGCTGGCATAGAGGGAACCTACCTCAACATAATAAAGACCATATATGACAAACCCAGAGCCAACATCGTTCTCAATGGTGAAAAACTGAAACTATTTCCTCTAAGACCAGGAACACGACAAGGTTACCCACTCTCACCAGTATTATTCAAGATAGTTTTGGAAGTTTAGCCACAGCAATCAGAGAAGAAAAAGAAACAAAAAGAATCCAGGGCTTCCCTGGTGGCGCCGTGGTTGAAAATCTGCCTGCTAATGCAAGGGACATGGGTTCGAGCCCTGGTATGGGAGGATCCCACATGCTGCGGAGCAACTAGGCCCGTGAGCCACAACTACTGAGCCTGTGCGTCTAGAGCCTGTTCTCCACAACAAGAGAGGCCACGATAGTGAGAGGCCCACGCACCGCGATGAAGAGTGGCCCCCACTTGCCACAACTAGAGAAAGCCCTCGCACAGAAACAAAGACCCAACACAGCAAAAATAAATAAATTAATTAATAAACTCCTACCCCCAACATCTTCTTTAAAAAAAAAAAACAGAATCCAAATCAGAAAAGAAGAAGTAAAGCTGTCACTGTTTGCAGATGACATGATAACTATACACAGAGAATATTAAAGATGCTACCAGAAAACTACTAAAGCTAATCAATTAATTTGGTAGAGTAGCAGGACACAAAATTAATGCAAAGAAATCTCTTTCATTCCTATACACTAATGATGAAAACTCTGAAAGAGAAATTAAGGAAACACTCCCATTTACCATTGCAACAAAAAGAATAAAATACTTAGGAAAAAACCTACCTAAGGAGACAAAGACCTGTATGCAGAAAACTATAAGACACTGATGAAAGAAATTAAAGATTATACAAACAGATGGAGAGATATACCATGTCCTTGGATTAGAAGAATCATCATTGTGAAAATGATTATACTACCCAAAGCAATCTAGAGATCCAATGCAATCTCTATCATTTTTCACAGAACTAGGACAAAAAAATTTCACAATTTGTATGGAAACACAAAAGACCCCACATAGCCAAAGCAACCTTGAGAAACAAAAACAGAACTGGAGGAATCAGGCTCCCAGACTTCAGACTATACTACAAAGCTACAATAATCAAGACAGTGTGATACTGGCGCAAAAACAGAAATATAGATCAATGGAACAGGATAAAAAGCCCAGAGATAAACCCACGCACATATGGTCACCTTATCTTTGATAAAGGAGGCAAGAATATACAATGGAGAAAAGGCAGCCTCTTCAATAAGTGGTGCTGGGAACACTGGACAGCTACATGTAAAAGAATGAAATTAGAATATTCCCTAACACTGTATACAAAAATAAACTCAAAATGGATTAAAGACCTAAATGTAAGGCCAGACACTATAAAACTCTTAGAGGAAAACATAGGCAGAACACTCTGTGACATAAATCACAACAAGATCCTTTTTGACCCACCTCCTAGAGAAATGGAAATAAAACAAAAATAAACAAATGGGACCTAATGAAACTTCAAAGCTTTTGCACAGCAAAGGAAATCATAAACAAGAAGAAAAGACAACCCTCAGAATGGGAGAAAATATTTGCAAATGAAGCAGCTGACAAAGGATTAATCTCCAAAATTTACAAGCAGCTCATGCAGCTCAATATCAAAAAAACAAACAACCCAATCCAAAAATGGGCAGAAGACCTAAACAGACATCTCTCCAAAGAAGATATACAGATTGCCAACAAACACATGAAAGGATGTTCAACATCACTAATCATTAGAGAAATGCAAATCAAAACTACAATGAGGTATCAGCTCACACCAGTCAGAATGGCCATCATCAAAAAATCTACAAACAATAAATGTTGGAGAGGGTGTGGAGAAAAGGAAACCCTCTTGCACTGTTGGTGGGAATGTAAATTGATACAACCACTATGGAGAACAGTATGGAGGTTCCTTAACAAACTAAACATAGAACTACCGTATGATCCAGCAACCCCACTACTGGGCATGTACCCTGAAAAAACCATAATTCAAAATAGTCACGTACCACAATGTTCATTGCAGCACTATTTACAATAGCCCGGACATGGAAGCAACCTAAATATGCATCAACAGATGAACAGATAAAGAAGATGTGGCACATATATACAATGGAATATTACTCAGCCATTAAAAGAAACGAAATTGAGTTATTTGTAGTGAGGTGGATGGACCTAGAGTCTGTCATACAGAGTGAAGTAAGTCAGAAAGAGAAAAACAACTACCGTATGCGAACACATATATTTGGAATCTAAAAAAAAAAAAAGTGATTCTGAGGAACCTAGAAGCAGAGCAGGAATAATGACACAGATGTAGAGCATGGACTTGAGGACACAGGGAGGAGGAATGGTAAGCTGGGACGAACTGAGAGAGTGGCATGTACATATTTACACTACCAAATGTAAAATAGATAGCTAGTGGGAAGCAGCTGCATAGCACAGGGAGATCAGCTTGGTGCTTTGTGACCATCTAGAGGGGTGGGATAGGGAGGGTGGGAGGGAGGCACAAGAGAGAGAGGATATTGGGATATATGTATACGCATAGCTGACTCACTTGTTATAGAGCAGAAACTAACACACCATTGTAAAGCAATTATACGCCAATAAAGATGCTAAAACAAAATATAGAAATAATATGAATGAAATGGTTAACACAGAACCTGGCATATAAGCACTCAATAAATAGTAAATATTATGATTCTCTTGTAAGAAGCTGTAATTTGAACCAAATGTACAACTTCAAGAAACAACTTTTTTTATTTCTAGAAGAGACTTATTTGAAGAAATATTACAACATATAAAAACTACATAAAGTCTTAATTCCCACTCATACAGCGGTAAATTTGATATAATGCATAATAAAATACTTTTAAAATCCAGAATGCACAAAGTACTGCTTAGTTTGATCACTAAGTCATTAATTGATAAGCAAAGGTAAACAAGGCTACAAAAGGCATGACTTACCCATTAAGTAACTGGCCATTAAGTTCCTTTAAAAAAATGGAAATATTGGCCTGGTCTAACGTATAACCATGCAAACACAGATAGAGCCTGTCATGCGTGCATAGTGGAGAACTGACTGCCAGAGGAATCATTGCTCTATCATCTATTCCATAACATTTGAGTGGATGGAGACACATGATGTCCCGTCTGCTAAGAACACTCTTCCCTCTGCTTATCCCAGGCTCTCTCCTTTCCACCCATCAAGTCTTCCCTTAAATATCGCTTCCTCAATCACTCCATCCTAGCATCCCCTTTGTTTCCTTCATAGCACATTTATAATTATATATTTAGGGAGCCACTTGCTTACGAGTATCTGTCTCCTCCATTAGATTCTTAACTCCAAGAGAAAAGCAATAAATCTGTCTCTGTCGCCATTATATGCTCAGCTCCTAGAAGACTGAAAAGTGACCTGGTGAATAAATGCTTGGAACCCTGGAAGTCACCTTTAAAGGACAACTTGTCCTCAAACATAATGAAGTGCAACTGAAGGTACTATGGGAAAAACAACAAAAACAGCCCTTTTATTCTTTCTTCCAACCCAGAATCAGAAAAATACGTTTATTAGTTGTTAGCGAACTTTCAAAATGAACAACAAAAGTATTTTGAGTACCTGCTATATTCAAGACACTATTCTAGACACCAGAGAAATATAAGTTTTACAAGCTAAAGTGCTGACTCTCCAGAACTACACAGGACAAACACAAAATCCTAATACAACGCAGACTTTGAAAACGATAATAATGGAAGTACAAAATGTTATAGGGTTAAGAGAGGAGAAGAATGCTTATTTTGGCTGGAGAGGTATAGAAAGTGTTGTTGGAGGAGATGGGATTTAATCTGGATCTTAAAGCATTATTAAAACTTCAAAAGGCAATTAGGAGGAATAGCCTGTTTTCAGTCCAACAAGAGAAAAGACACATTTGGGAAAGTACAGAATGTGTTCAGTACCATCTGAGCCATTTTAGTCAACTAAGGAAAAGTGATGGTTAAAAATGTGGTTTCTAGAATCAAACAGTTTGAGTACCAATCCTAAATTCACCACTTACTAGCTCTGTGTCATTGGGTATATTACTCTACCTCAGTTCTCTCATCAGCAAAATTGGAATAATAATATTACCCTCCTCAAATTGTTCTTGAGAAGGTCAATTAAGATAAAACACAGGAAGATAAAACACAAGTCTTATCTCATGGTAAGAGCTTAACAAATGTTATCTTTCATTGTTCTGATTATCTTTCCTTAGTACCTTACCTGTGAGAAATACTATCCTGTTCTTTCCTTTTTGCTTTCCTCATGCTATTCTGAACTAAGCTATTCCCTGGCAGCAAATTAAACATTTCTGAAACAGCATGAGCACTTTAAAGCTCTTGGGGCGCCATTGTGTACAGAAGCAATATCTAATTGAATATCTAATTCATTGTGTACAGAAGCAATATCTAATTCTGAGCAATATCTAATTCTGAGGCCTAATAGCCTCAGAAAGTTGCTGCAATTTTTTTTAAAAAGTTGAGTTAAAAATAGGATCAGTTCAGGCAGTGAGAGAACGAGCTTTATAAGTGGCCTTGACATTCTTCCTCAACACTCTTTTTTTTTTTTTTTTTTTTTTTTTTTTTTTGGGGTATGCGGGCCTCTCACTGTTGCGGCCTCTCCCGTTGCGGAGCACAGGCTCGGGACGCGCAGGCTCAGCGGCCATGGCTCACGGGCCCAGCCGCTCAGCGGCATGTGGGATCCTCCCAGACCGGGGCACGAACCCGCATCCCCTGCATCGGCAGGCGGACTCTCAACCACTGCGCCACCAGGGAAGCCCCCTCAACACTCTTTAAAAGTCACATATCTAAACCCACCCCAGTATTTGTCTCTCTAGTGATGCTAGATATCGTCTCAGTTACCCCAAAATGTCATTTCAGTGTTAGGATCCAAGCTGTTTTCCAGCAGGGTCAATCTACAACTATGAAAAGAAAAGTGAAGCTTTAATGTTGGGTCAAACCTTCAGGTTTACTGCCACTTGTCAGGGCCTCTCAGTGCTCAGAACTTTTCTGCTATGATGGAAATGTTCTAAATCTGCACTGTTGAATATAATGCCCTCTAGCCCTGATAATTCCACAGTTGAAATGTGACTAGTGCAACGGGAACTGAATTTTTATTTTACTTAATTTTAATAAAGCTCAATAGACACATGTGACTAGTGGCTACTTATTGGACAGTACAGATGGAATGCTAGCCCTGCCATCAATACATTTGTCCTTTCCACGAATATATTCTTTAACCACTACCAGCCAGCCTCAGTTGCACATTTTAAAAGCATTCCTCTGAGAACCCTTGAAGATCTTCCGTCAAGATCCCTTTCTGAGTCATTGACCTATCATGTTTGTGTCACCCATGCTGCCATCTCCTACCCCTGAAGTCCGGTGTCCAAAGCTGATTTCTTCACCCTCACCTTTGCTGAGTATGGGCTGGTCCTGGTACTCTGTCTGGTGCATATGCTCCCTCAGATACCACTCCTCCTCCATCTTCTGTCTTTGGCAAGAGTTTACTACATAGTCCTCAGCTGTCTTCTCCTGGCTGCTGGTGAGCATAGCTACTTTCTCCCTGTGGGTAGTTATACTTTAGGAACCAATATTGCACCCATAAAAAATTATAATTTCCACAGGTTCTGCTCATAAACCTTACACCCTGTGGCTTAATATAATAGAAATGGCCAGGCCTGCCAAACAAAGATAGTTCAGCTCCACCTCTAATTCTCTGATTCCCAGATTCTATTTTAGGCATCTATTCTCATCTTATACTTTAAGATTTGTCTACCTTTTTGACTATTCATCTACAGTCTGCTTTCCATAGCCCAGAGCAGAGGAAAATATTTTAGAAGTTAAATTTCCTTTTTCTAAAGGTCAGTTATCCAGGTGTGAAAGCCAGCAAACTTTATTCCACCAGAAACTTGTTTTGAATCTTTTTTTCTGCACTGATAACAATACACTGCTTTATTCTAAATTACAAACATGAACAGCCTAGATATTTGCTCCATGAATTTCTATATAATGCTAATATGTAAAGGAATAAAAAGAAAGATGATAGCATGCATGTAATTAAATTGTACGTTTATCAAATGTTATTTCTGTAATTACAAACAATGAAGTGCTAGAATGCTCTGAAATTTTATGATCTTAAAATAGCATTTTAATTGCCCCTCCCTTGTTTCTCTATACTTTAATCCAAGTGTAGTTTTATAAATGTGTTTGAAACCAATCAGGGGAGGGTGGCTGCCCAGCTTGTTCATCTTGGAGCACACCAGATATATACAGACAGACTCCCAAGTACCATGCATGTGCCAGGTGACTCCATTTAAAATTGACTGGGCAGACATCTAACCCAAGTCAAACCAATCAGACATGGTTTCAAGCTAGAACTAAGGGAAGAGACTCAGTCCTTATCTGTGAGAGCTGTGGGTTATGAGGCCTGGCAGCCTTGAGCAGTCGTGTTCTCAGCCATGGGGATGTATGGTCTACTATGCAAGCAGAGGCCAACATGCAGAGAGAAGCAGAAATTCAATTCCTAACTTCCTGCTATCCCAAGACCCAGCTTTCCCTGTCCTTCTTGCTTTACATTAGATGTCCCAGTACAGTTCCAATAAATTCCCTCTCTTCTGAGTTAGTTCAAGTCATGTTTCTACTATTTGAATCCAAGAATGTCAATCAATATAATATTTTTAACAAATTTTTAAAAAGTCACCCCTGAATAAATGCAGCATTGTAGAAAAGAATTGTTTTGCATATATAATTCCAAATATATATGCAAACCCAGAAAATTAAAAATGAAGGATCCCAAGCAACTATATAAATGTACATATATATACATATATAAATATATTAAATGTTTTATATATATATTAAAGTTTATGAGAAACACGGTGCTTGAGATTTGACTAGGCATTGAAAAGAAATGTCATTTTGAATTCTCTGACATGTAAATGTTTAATTGTATTTTGAAATTGTATATCGCTAAAAATAGTAAAGAATAGAATTTTTAAAGCATGTACAGTATGACCCAATTTTTATAAAATTATTTCATATTATCTATCAATTATCTTTCCATCCATCTATTTATATATTCATAGACAATTGTCTGAATATTTACATAATGTCAACAATGAACTTTTTTCTAAGGGCTATATTATTACATGGCATTTTATTATTTCCTTCACAGTCTTATGAATTAAAATTCTCAAGTCAAATCAACTCACATACCTTATCTCAGACATGTCAAACATGGCTACATGCGTGTAAATGCATAAAAGCAAGGGAGAAAAACTAACCAAGGTAAGACCCTGGGACTGCTCCAACAGGAATGCAAAAGGCTTGAAAGTCACTACTTTTATTCTAAGACAAATATTTTATACTATGTAAAGCTTTTGCTCAATATATATCTATTCATTATTCTCTTAACATGGCATTCATACTTCTGGAATTTGTGGTCATGTTTTTCCTCGATTCGCTTTCCAATTTTCAGACTCGTATCCACCCTTCAAGACTAAACAAAGCCTATATTGTTCTTGGAATCTTCTCTGAGCAACTCAGTACTCAGGAACCTCATTTCCTCTCAGACACCATAGTCTTTATTAGCATTCCAGCAATGGGACTCTGAGCACATGACATGCGATTTCAGTAATGAAGTTTCTATGAATCAATCCTGAATTACAAACTAAACTAGCTACTCTTTGAAGTCAGAATTCAATTCTTAAACCCATTTGTACCACTGCCTCCCTCCACAATTTTCTCGCCTTCCACTCTCACGCTCTGAGGCTGTAGTACAGTTTCCCAAACACAGTGTTTTGGGATCAGAATTTTCAGTATTTCAGGTTCCTCATTGTTTGGGCATTGAAATTTTATTTTAGTCAACTAATTCCATTCTATCTAATCAACTAAGATAGGGTGTGTTCACACAGACTTTCTATGTCACTGTATTTCTTCATCTCTATAGCAAACTCTGTGCCAAATTCTTCCACAATAACTGGCAGTGTGACAATGTCTATTCCACACTGAGCTTCCTGAATTATTACTCCAAATATCCCCATGGAAAAATATTTGATGAAGAATCAGTTTTATGACTTCAGGCAAGCATCTACCTAGTGAGGTCAAGAAGCAGTCATTTCTAAAGCTCAATAAAACTCCCCTGATAAAACCATGGCAGTGTCACAAATTGCAAATTGGCATGAAAAAGAATCTGAAAAGATTGCCAAGGCTGGTAGTCTGCCTTCCCTGCCCAATCACTTAAGAGAGTAACACCAACTAATTGCAAATGCTCCAACATATGTGATGCATACTCATCCTTTTATTTTTACAATACAAAAGCAGCTTCTTGAAATAAAGCAGTCCAGCCAAAGCACATCACATTGCCAGATTGAGGGAGAGAATGAAAATATATTCACAAAACTGATTTAAGATTTAGGCTTCTGGGCTTCCCTGGTGGCGCAGTGGTTGAGAGTCCGCCTGCCGATGCAGGGAACACGAGTTCGTGCCCCGGTCCAGGAAGATCCCACATGCCGCAGAGCAGCTGGGCCCGTGAGCCATGGCCGCTGAGCCTGCGCGTCCGGAGCCTGTGCCCCGCAACGGGAGAGGCCACAACAGTGAGAGGCCCGCGTACCGCAAAAACAAACAAACAAAAAAAAGATTTAAGGCTTCTTAGATATGAGACACTTAGATTAGATCAAAGAAGGGCAGGACTGGAGCATGGTCTCCTGGTTCCTATGACTCTCTCTACTAAACCTGACTGTGCCGTCAATCACCCTGATTATGACTTACCCAGGGATAAGCATATCAAGTTTTACTGAAACAACTGAGTTACTCTGTAAGAAAGTCTATGTTTTATGAAAGCCCCACCTCAAGAGCCCTAATGAAGGATTGTTTGTAGCAGAAACACAAAGCCAAGTGAACTCCTCACCACCCCCCGAGGCAGAGCAAGCATGCCTCATTTGGAAACCAGAAGTAGAAATGGGCACCAGTAAATTGAAGAGGCACGCATACTTAAATATTTTAAAAACACAAAAGAAAGAGGTGTACTGAAGTATAAGTAGTCCAGCTAAAGCGTCTCA
This sequence comes from Neophocaena asiaeorientalis asiaeorientalis, assembly GCF_003031525.2. Classification (NCBI taxonomy): domain Eukaryota; kingdom Metazoa; phylum Chordata; class Mammalia; order Artiodactyla; family Phocoenidae; genus Neophocaena; species Neophocaena asiaeorientalis. Next base: position 7,754,097 of record NW_020175410.1, read on the forward strand.
TGTTGCTAGAAATAAAGTGATTTTACAGAAACAAATTATTGATATTTCCCAATAAAAAGGGATCTATAAAAACACTGTGTAGACCTATTCTCCAGATTTTGAACACTACTGACACCTCTGATACAGAAAAGCAATCAAAATGCAAAATGATAACATTTCTTATGCTCAGAGTAGCCTTAAGTCAGTTTTAGGGTTTTGCTTTTGTTTTTATTTTTTTAACATAGAAAGAGGCATAAATTGTTCTGCTTACCTAAGCAATTCCTATACGGTCAGTCTAAAGAGAACAAAATAAGCTAGAGGAATATTTCAAGATCCACAACACAAAGAAACGTAAGATTGTGAATAATGAGAAAAGACCACCTAGATAAACCACAAGATGTTAACATCTAGTTCACTTCATAATTCTATTGTGGTCAAGGTAGCTCACTTTAAATTATTGTTTATCTAGGTGGTTTTTCTCATTATTCACAATCTTACGTTTCTTTGTGTTGTGGATCTTGAAATATTCCTCTAGCTTATTTTGTTCTCTTTAGACTGACCGTATAGGAATTGCTTAGGTAAGCAGAACAATTTATGCCTCTTTCTATGTTAAAAAAATAAAAACAACATTGTAAAGCAATTATATGCCAATAAAGATATTTAATAAAAAAAAAAAAAGAGGGACACAAACAGCTTCAGACCCTAAGGACAGTCTCCATTCTGATCCTAAAGATTCCACTTGGAATCAGTGGTTAGTGATGTAATGTCACAAATGCGTTTTAAACAAGTCCTCAGAACCCATAATATGGATCATATTTTCAGGTCCCTTTATCCCTCTATGATAGAAATCAATACTTTATCTTGGGTTAGACTTCTGGGTGTGTGTCGGTCTCTCTGTATGAATGTTTGGTTCACTGGATCTTGACCCCTTATAAGACATCTCATTTATCTTTGATCCTCTAATGAAACCTAAAGTAACAACTTGCACATAATAAAAATATGAGTGCATATTTGTTAAATCAGAAAAAACGAGTTCATTCTGCTGAGGAAGAAAGTTTGTAAGTAAAGAAGGAAATCTAACCTATTCTGAGCTCCAGCAGTGACTGGGGCACAATATTACTGATGTTGCAATATAATCTTTTAATTTTCACAACCAAAAAGTTTCTACGTATGGAGGTTAAGAGTTTAGACTCTGGAGTCTGACTGACTGCCTAGGGCCACATCCTGGCTCCACTTCCTAGCTGTAGGAACTTCAGTAAGTTTTTTAACCTCTATGTCTCAGTTTAATCATACATAAAATGGGGATGATAATAATAGTAACTAACTCACGACCCGTTATGAATATTCATTGAGTTAATATATGTAAAGTACATGAAACAGCACTTGATGCAGAGTAATAGCTGAAGAAAACTTAACTTATTAGCTTATTAACAGTTTGGGGGAACTGTCCAAGACCACACAGATAACTGCATTCTGACTGCATGCCATTAGCAAATGGAAGCTTGAACACCTCTTCCCATCTCTGCAGGAGAGCTCGGTGACCAGGCTATGTAGCATGAAATAACTTCCTCTCCACTGCCTCTTAGAGGAGTCCCAATAGGAGAAGAAGAAGGAATGGGATGGGGCTACCTGCCTCCTCATGCTTTATCACGTCTCAAGTCCCGGCCATCTGGCAAATGTCTGGGAACCACGGTCACTGCACTTGTTGCTCTGGCCCCTCCCAGACTTGTTCTTTTATTCCTTGGTTCAAAGCCTTCTCAGAAAAAGGGAGTGCTGCATCCTTCATCAAGATAATGCAAACCCCAATTCTATCACTAAGTTTTGTGCACACACAACTGAAACCCTTTGCAGCCCAATCTCTCCATCTGCAAAATGGGGATAATAATAAAAATAACGATTGCAAACATGTATGGAATGCTTAGAATCTATGGAGCACTGACCTTATATCCTTTACAATTCACACAATCATATGGTAGAAGTACTGTTAGTATCCAAGCTTTACATATAGATAAGGAAACCATTGTATGGATAAGTCATATAACTTGTCCAAGGCTACAAAGCTGACAAATTGCAGCACCAGGATTCAAACTCAGACACTCTGATACCAGAGCCTATGAACCACTGCACAATGTCTGGTAATGCAGTAGGTGCTCTGTGAATGCCAGGTCTCTGCACCCACTCTATGAAGTCATGATGAACCTGGGTACTGGCAGACAATATAGATGTCGGTATAAGAGTCCTCCTTATACCCTTGTGGGTAAGTATAGCCTCTAGCCCCAGCTCGAACAGATTCCCAAAAATGACTTTCATGCTCTTCATGGATTTGCTCTGCTTATCCTTCCAGTGTCATTTCTCAACATCTCCAACCCCACCTTTAGTAACCCTCTCCCCACACCATGACCACCAAACTTCACCCCACCTGCATGGACTTCTCTCAAAGCCTTTTAAAACATATCATGATCCAATCATCTCTCTGTTCTGGATCTTTTTAACTTACTGTTCTCTCTGCTTAGAACCTTCTGCCTAGCTCCTTTTCACCTGACTCTCTATCACTTAGTTTAAAAAGCATTTCTCTGGGGAGTCTCTTTTGACCCCCTCCCGACCTTCCTCCCAAATACGTTGAGCGTCACTGCTTTGTCCTCCAGCTCCATAATTTCCTATTATGGCTCTTAATACACTAGACTGCAATGGTATATTTCACATCTGTGTTTCCTTCTAGACTCTAAGCCCTGTAAGGACTCTAGCATGTTGTCATGCTTATCATTGTTTCCCCAATGCTTGATACATATATGTCTTTAATAAATATTTATTAAAGGGAAGGAAGAAAGGAAATGAGAAAAGAAAAGGGTAAAATACGTGCTTTCTCCTCCTCCATCCTAACTCCTCTGAAAAGAAAATTTCAATAAACTTGGAGCATTCTAGGATGTTAGACCAAAAATTTCTATGATTGCAGAGGTAGAAGGTGAATCCCATTTGGTGCTTGAGCACAACTCCTTTTCCTGCTCAAGGGTTTGAGATTTCTAAGAAGTGAAGATATAATCAGAAACCCTAGAGGACTGGGTGGATTGATGGTTAGGTTAAACAAATAAACACCTCCAAATGTAAAGGAAAATGTTAAGAATATAAGAATAACTCCATCTGCCAAGTGCTAGAACATAAAATATTTCACTGATAGAAGGCCTGAAGTTTCAAAGAAAAGAGTCCCCCTAAATGGTCCGAAGTAATTTAATCTGTTGAGAAGTAATTTAATTTGTTGAGAAGCCTAAAAGGGCTCAGTATCATGCACAGCTACTTTTCTCCCTCCCCACAAAAAGGAAAAAAAAAGGACCAGCACAAGTCAGACTGCATGAATAGAGCAGATTCAGCTTGGATGTCAGGGAGCTTCACTCAAATGCCAATCATCATGCCAGAATTCTAAGCTACCCAGAGGTTTGGCTGGATCACTGCCAGTCAGTACTATGACTGATATCTTTTTCTTCAGACATCGCAACATTCAAAAATAAAAGGAAAATATGTTCAGCTGCTGCCTCTTCAGCAGCTTTGCAATTTTCCAAGGATCAGCCCCTCTCCTATTCTCAGTCCCCTAATCTCCAAGCAAAGTAATAGTTTCTCCTTGCCTAGCGGGAGTCAGGAGACTGCCTAGCCAAGCAGTGTTTGGTCAGTATTTCAAGAACCCTTGGTTTCCTAATCTTTTCCTGCCAGGAATAAATCAGTGGATGCTAGTTAAATGCAAGACTCCATGTAAAACCCTCTTTCTCTCCTTCTTTGTTCTTTCAATCTTTCAAGGTGTCATAGATAGTGGAAGTATAAACTCATAATAATAGCAGCCTGTGACTGTCTCCTCCAAACCCCATATTTTTTTTTTTTTTTTTAAACATCTTTATTGGGGTATAATTGCTTTACAATGGTGTGTTAGTTTCTGCTTTATAACAAAGTGAATCAGCTATACATATACATATGATCCCATATGTCTTCCCTCTTGCGTCTCCCTCCCTCCCACTCTCCCCATCCCACCCTTCCAGGCTGTCACAAAGCACCGAGCTAATATCCCTGTGCCTTGCGGCTGCTTCCCCCCAGCTATCTACCTTACTACGTTTGTTAGTGTGTATATGTCCATGACTCTCTCTCGCCCTGTCAAAACTCACCCTTCCCCCTCCCCATATCCTCAAGTCCGTTCTCCAGTAGGTCTGCGTCTTTATTCCTATCTTACCCCTAGGTTCTTCATGACATTTTTTCCCCTTAAATTCCATATATATGTGTTAGCATACGGTATTTGTCTTTTTCTTTCTGACTTACTTCACTCTGTATGACAGACTCTAGTTCTATCCATCTCATTACAAATAGCTCAATTTCATTTCTTTTTAAGGCTGAGTAATATTCCATTGTGTATATGTGCCACATCTTCTTTATCCATTCATCCGATGATGGGCGCTTAGGTTGTTTCCATGTCCTGGCTATTGTAAATAGAGCTGCAATGAACATTTTGGTACATGACTCTTCTTGAATTTTGCAAACCCCATATTTAATCAGCACTATCTTTCACCCATATCCATTCTCTAAAGTGTTTGAGAACCCTGATGAACCTTCTTTCTGTTCTCTTATGTGAAAGGTCCTAAGTCCAGTCTACATCCTTACGTCCCCCTTCCCACGTGAAGCAGGCTACAGGGACTCAGCCTAATTTGTACTCCTTAACTAGCAGTCACCACCTATTGTACACTTTTCAGTTCTTGGTCAAAGCAGCAATGGAATAGCATAGACTCTTCTCAGCTTGTCTCTACTCACTGCTCCTGATGACAAAGTCCTAAGTCATTTTTTAACATAAAGGTGTAGCTTCCACTCTCTATAGGTACTGAAGCCAGGGGAATTCAATGCTGACAAATGCCTGACTCCCTTCTAGCAGCCCCCAATGGGTCTGACAGGGCTGGCTGTAGCTGGACAAGCCTTCAGATTTTCTAATAGCCAACTCGTGATCTATCTTCTGCAAGACACACTAAAGATGCTTCCAGTGATCAAGGGAAACAATCATGTGGATCAAATGAAATCAAGTGGATAAAATGAGTTACATTCTGAATTTTGAGTCATAAAACCTGAATTCCATGAGCCTTAGACTAACGTCCAAGTTTCTGACTCTACCATGATGAGTTATAATTTAAGGTCAGTCTTTCCTTGCCTTCTCTGAATCTTAGTTTCCTTCCTCCCTTTTAAGGTAGATGTTTGGTTGCTTGCCCTCTACCTGTCCAGGATACTATAATAAAGAAATAGTAAATGCTATAAAATGAAAGGGGTAGAAAGAAAACTCGAGTTCAAGTTTTAGTTCAGTGACACACAACCTTGCACTTCAAGTTATTCCCCTGAACTCTTACAAACATGTGGTACTACATGGTCTAAGGTGATGAAGAACTGGCTCCTGCCTACTCCTGCCTAGCATCACTGAGCACCATTTGTCTCTTTCCTTGTCCTACTCCATCCATACCTGACTTCTTTCAATTTTTTAAATAGAGATGGCTTTACCCTGACTCAGGACTTTATTTACTAATATTCAGCCTCTCCGTCACCTACCACAGTTTTTTCCTTAGGTAACTCTCTCAATCTTTTAAGTCTCAACTGAACTATAGCATTTTCAGAGAAGCCTTCCTTTATCCTCATATTTCTTTGGCTTCCCTCTATTTAATGCTTTCATAGCAGCTAGTACTCGAACCTTGGCAGCAAGCAGGACTCTTGTAATCATTTAAGTGTTTCTGTCCTCTTCAGAGAGATTTTGCCTGCCTTGATCTCTGCTATGACTCCAGTACCTAGCTCACTGACTGGAATATGGTAAATACTCAATACAAATTTAGTAACTAGCTCCTATTCTGAAATCCTCACTACTTTCAGAGGGCTATGTTTATAATACATTGTGTGAAAGCACTTTATAAACTGCAAAAGTAAATAGCAAATTGCTATAAAAATCAAAGTCACTACGTATTATCTTTGTATGTTTTGAATTCCAAAAAATCTCAAATTGTAACTGAATCTCTATGTGCTGAAGCTATGGTTGAGTTTTCTTTACTATTGACTGGAACATGGCTGAGATGTGAACACTACCCTCCCCTCCTATAGAAGGAAGTACAATACGATGGCAGAGAGCAGTATTAGAATTTTTTTTGCAGGATAACAAATTACCCCAAAACTTAGTGGCTTAAAACAACAAGAAACATTTATTATCTTTCCCAGTTTTGTGGGGAAAGAATTTGGGAGTAACTTGGGTGGGTGTTTCTGGCTCAGAGTATCTCATGAGCTTGCAGTAAGATGTCAGCTGGGACTGCAATAATCTGAAGGTTTGAGTAGGGCTGGGAGAGCCACTTCCAAGGTGCTAATCCATATGCTGACAGGTTGGTACTGAGCAGATGCCTCAGTCCCACCCCACATGGGTTTCTCCACAAAACAGCTTGTATCCTCGCAACACGGTGACCGACTACCCCCAGAGTAAGAGAACCAAGGAAACAAGATGGAAGACACAATGCCCTTTAAAATCAGGCCTTCAAAACTGCACATTGTCACCTTCATCAAACAGACAAGCCGAGACTTACTATGGGAGGAGACTACAGATGGGCATGGACACCAGGAGGCAAGGAACATTGGGAGCCGTCATATCTGGCTTCCACAGACTTGTTCTCCGTCCAAAGTCGCTGGCACAGTGCATCGTGCACAGTACGTACTCTAAAATAAATGTCTGATGGGATTTATAGCTGGAATCACGGATAAACAGATGAAAGAGTGGAGCCAAGGAGTGGATGCTACCTACTTTCTGAGGCTAGCAGTGGAAAAGTCAGAAGAATGCTAAAGCACTTGATAAGACTGCACATACATACTCCCAAATCACCACAGCAAAGATTGCAATGACTGGTTCTGGAAGGGATGCAAAACAGGTGTTAGTGACAGTGGGAGAGACACGTGGCCTGGAATAATTCTCTAGTGTCTGAACCTAGTCTTACTTCTTAATCATTTGGCTAAGAACACAATACATGGATAAATAAACTCTTCTATCACAAAAAAAAAAAAATTTGGTGAGAGGCTTAGAAACTGCCAAATTCTTTTTTTTTTCCTGCATTATCCTTATTATGGAAATTTATAATTTAGCTACCCTCACAAATGTTATGCAAATACATTAAACAATACAGGGGCGATTTGAGCCTTTAGAATTCTTGACTAATACAAGCATTACTATAATTATCACTTCAAAGTTCTAATAATAACGTTATTTGCATTTTCTTTGACACTGTTTTTGGAAAGAATTTCTAAATACTTGAGTAAATATTTGTAAATTATGACCATGAAACAGTAAAGGCCATTCAGAGTAAGAAGGGAATATTGCAGACCAGAATTGATTACTTTAATACTCAAGCTTATTAGTTCACTCCAGAAACACAGCTCTGACCCTACAGGGGTTTATGATCTAATGAAACCAAGAGCAGAACAGTATTTCAATGGAGAACAACCAGCATCCACACAGGGAGCAAGTCAAAAACCTGGTATTTATCCTGGACACCTCCTTCATCTAATCATTAATATCCCCTAAATCCACTCCCTACTCTCTGCTCCCACCAGCCTGGACCATTGCAATAAGCCCACGCAGGTTTCAACACACATACTCTAAAGACTCTCATCCGCACTTCCCTTAACAACCACACTGACCTTTTAAAAAACAAAGATCTAGCATGTCTCTGCCCTTTACAAAAGTCTTCAATGGCTTTTTACATCTTGAATATTGAGTAAAGATAAAAATTGTTAACATGACCCACAGAGTCATGTCTGATGTGGTCCAGATGTAACTCTCCCATTTCACCTGACAAGACCCCTCCTCACATGCTGTGCCCAAGCCTTCTTTCAGTCCGAGAACATTCTCGTACCACTTTATTCTCTGGACTACCTTGTCTAGAATGTCCATCATTACATCCTCTCTTAAAAATTGCTTCTTCAGGGAAGCTTTCTCTCAGTGGAAAGGCCTCAGTGGAAATTAGTTCTTCTTATTATACACTTTATAGCACTATGTATCGTCTTGGTAGCTCTTATCACAACTGTAATTTTTACTCTTCATGGGAAATATTGAGTAGTGTTGATATCCCATTTTCTCCAACCCCCCCATTCCCACCCCAACGGCACAGACAGTGACTACTGTTCTTGTTGCTGTGCTTCCAGTGTCCTACACGAGGCTCAACACAGAGCCCATGTTCACTGTGTGTTGATGGACTGAATAAATGAAGATTTCAAATGCATGTCCAGAATGTAGCTTAGACTGTGGCAGAATTTGATGCACTTATTTAAGAAAAATAAAGTAAAAACAAAAGCATAATGTGTCTCTTGATGGATTCTTGTATTACTATCAATGGCTAGAATAAAAGGAGATAGAAGCTATTCTGGACAATCAGAGAAGAGGGAATCCCGATCCCCGATTTATTTGGGAGGTTTTTACAGGTAGCAAAATCTTTCTAGACAGACTTGAAATGTAAGTTTGTTGATGGCAGTTCTTTTCCATTTAGAAGGCTTTCAAACATTCAGTGGAAGAGGGAAATGGGAAAAGAGGAAGTAAGGGGAAAATACGATATGACAAAACAATACGTAATAGATTCACCAGTATCTATAAAGCATTCTCCTTTGCCTACATATAAACCATTGCTAGCTAACCTTCACTGAATAAGAGCCTATTTCCTTAAAAAGAAAAGCAGGATGATTGTTCAATGCCTTACCTTTGGGTAGAATTAAAGAAAAAATAGCCAGTGATTCTCAGAAATACAGGAAAGCATTACAGAAAATTTCATTAAGGGCATTAGACCTACCCAGATAATGCAAATGGAATAAAAATATTCATATTGAAAATATGGAGCACACAGAACTTATGTTCTGTCTGTAGAAAAGTTAGCAGCAGACATTCAAGAATAGAGTGACAGCATTGACTATAGTTAGAAGTAATTTTGTGTACTTCAACTCTTTTAAAAAGGATTTATATGCTTTGTATTCATTTTAACAAATTCTAAATATGAATTCCAAATTTCTATTAGGACAGTCACATATAAAAGAAAAGAATTTTAATGAGTTTTCTCCCCAAAATTCCCAGAGGTACAAATCCACATTAAGGATTAATGACCTGTCAGCTTGTACTTAAAGGACAGAAGAGACATTTCAGTTGTAGAAATTTAAAAATAAAAGAATCTGAAGTAAGAAAGCTTACCATTTTTCCCTTTTGTGTCATAAAAAGAACTGACCTGATTTATTTGCTTTAAATTGGCCAAAAGAACAATGTATTAAATGGTTGGCATTTTAAGCAAAAATTCACTCTGGACAAAGTTTTATGACAAAATTAGAAAGCCTGCTCAGAAATACTCTTTTAGTCACTTAAATGATGTAGCATTAATGTCAGAGTCAAGCATAGTATGAAAGGGAGAGGATATTTACATTGCAGATTTAACAAAAAGTCTTCAATGACTGCAATATCTTGGAAGGAGTGCCTCATACTCTTAACCAAGCATGTCTGGTGGTAGGTGCCATAAAATACTTGAATAGCTATTTCAAACCATCAGTGCAATTTTACCCCTATTTTTTAAAGTCTTATCTATTTCAAGTAAAAGTTAATGCTCAGTTTTGTGATTCATTTATACTTAACACACGGCCATGGCAGACAAGCTCTATCTGTGGTACTATGAATCTCTTTTTTCCCCTCTGAATTGAGAAGTGATGTTATGATAGCAAAAGACAGAATCCAAAGACTAAAAAGATCAGGTTGAATTTGAAACTCAGAACCTTCAGTGTTTAAATAGAATCTAAATGTGGAAGGTTTTGTACTCTCCCAGCCGCAGTGTGCATGACATAACTATAGCAGGAAAACAACCCATGGTGAGAGTCATGTGATTGTAGTCAGCGTCTCATCTTCCTTTTTGTGGGCATGGCTCACATCAAAGAAGTTAACTGATTCCATTTCTTCCCTTCAAAAAGAGACAATTTCCGTTGTCCAGACTGAGCAACGTTAATCTGAATCTCTACTTGCTCTGTGAAAGCATCTGTGTGATGGGAGAAAATAAAATCACCCAGTTTTGCCTACAAGACGAAAAATAAATCTAAATATTTGAGTAATTTATTTCTTTAGCTTTTCATATAAATATTTAGTGTCATAGAGAAACAGAGTACTTGGGGAAAAGGAGTACACTGTGTCCTGATTTTAAATAGACAATATGTACTCAAATCGACTTTTTTATAGCATTTTTGTTCTTCTAGTCCTGCTCTGAGCCAGGAATGGTTACAGGGCACATCATTAAACAAGAAGGTCCTAGAAACATCTTAAATCCTCAATAAATCTTTATAACATTCACAGTTCTATATACCACTGGAGTACACATTAAAAGGTTTCCATGACACAGAGTTGACCTAGCACTTTCTACCTTCCAGGGGCTTTATGCAGTCACTGACAGAACTGTGTAAAAATCAATTTATGTTTAATAAGGTAAATGTCAATGATACCTTTAAACACGATAAGCCAATGGTATAGTTTATTTCTAGACATTCAAATTTTGATAGCTGATGACCTTAAATATTATTTGGGCATGATCCAAAAGTTCAGAGACATTTAAAAAGCTATAATTAACTGGAAGAAAGTTCTAAAGTCATGGCATTCTCTGCTCAGAAGCTTTCTGGGGCTCACGACTTCCTGTAGAAGGAAGGCTCATTGGAATAGCTGGCATTTAAGATCTTGCATAATCTGGTTCTGGTTTTATCCTGATTTCACCCCTCCGTCACCCATGCCTTATGCTCCAAACAAATCTAACTATTCCTGTTGTTGATCACATACCACACTTTCCCAACTCCGTCCCTCAGGGCTCCCTTTTCATTCCTTCTGTTGACTCTTCAAGTCTAAATTGGGACAATCTATTCAGAAGGCAGTTTGATAGTATGTGTGTCAACATCATTAATGTTATTTTATATCCTTAACCCAATAATTCTACTTCTAAGTCTTAGAAATAATGAGCTATAGATTTTTAAATGTACAACAATGTATTTTATAATAACAAAAGGAAAAAAAATCCTGGAAGGTACCTAAGAACAAAATATTAGAGGATTATATTAAAAGTCATTTTCATCCATTTAATAGATTATTGGTTAGCTGTTAAATGATGTTAAAAGAGTTTTTAATGACAAGAAGAAATGTTTAAGACCTATGTTAGGTGAAATAGCAGAATAGAAATTGCATAATATGATCTTAATTATGTTAAAAAATCAGAAAAAGACTGAAAGGGAATATATCAAACTGATAACATCAAGATAATTCTAGATCTTGAAATTTGGGGTAATTTTTTTCTGCTGCTTTTATAAACTCTCCTCTGCTTTACAAAATTTCTGCATACATTACCTTTAAATTAGAAAAAAAAAACGCACTGAAAAGGTTTTTTTTAAATCCTATATTTTAAGTAGATGCTTACATGCCACCCTCTGTGAAATCTTCTCAAATGACCCTTGATGGAATTAATTCCTTATTTCTCTGTGGTCCCATACTATTGTGTAGTATGGGATATTTTTTAATCACATTTTCTGCCCAATATATTTGTTGAATTTCACTGAAAAAAAAACAAAAAACAAAAAAACCTAACATAGATACGTCTTAGAACTTCTAAAACCAGACTCAATTGAAGAGGTATTTTCTATATATATTAGACTGTACCTGTAATACAGTTTTATTTTCACATTGCCTTGTTTAGTAGAAGCACATCTAACATCAGAGTCTCCTTTACAAACCAAGAATCATCAAGCCTACACTCACAGCTCTACATCTGCAGTTTGTTTGAAAACTTACACCTTAATTATAGACTTTCTTCCTACCAAATGCTGTACTAACATTATGGAACAAGGTGCTAAAATGTATGCAGGGGTTAAAAAAATAAACCAGTAATTTTATCATAAGCACAAGAAGAAAAATCATGGCATAATTCTCCCGGCAAGCCTATTCTGCTTTTTTCCTCCAAATTGGATATACAGATGTTTGTATGAATTAGTGTTATAAATTTCTATATAACATCTTGCAAAAATGGGCAGAAGACCTAAACAGACATTTCTCCAAAGAAGATATACAGAATGCCAACAAACACATGAAAGAATGCTCAACATCATTAATAAAAAAAAAAAAACATCTTGCAAAATTCTCAGCTTAGCTTTTTAAACATTAATATTTGCTATAATTTTCTAAATTTGCAGTATATATATACATATGAAAAAAATCCCTTGTTAATATACATATGTGTGTGCATATACATACTATGTATATATATCAATATTTATATATATATATCTTTGTTATAGTTAGAGAATTGGAGGGAGTTGTCAGATAAGATACATGAAACCTAGTTAAATTTGAATTTCAGATACATAGTGATTCTTTTTTTAGTATCTGTATATCCTATTCAATATTTGGTATAATCTTTTTATACTAAAATATTGTTCGTGTTTATCTGAGATTCAAATTTAACTGGGGGTCCTGTGCTTCTATTTGCTAAATCTGGCAACTCTGGGTGGCAGAGTGATTGCATATTTAGAGATTTCTCAGTCTGGCTAAATAACTTCTTAAACCTACCCCTGGGTAGCATTGCATTTAAACTCAGCAGTTAGTGAACTCAGATATCTGAATTCTCCACATCCTTCCCAACAAAGTTTAAAAAAGAAAATCCATTAACATTGATGCCAAGGAATCACCACGACTCCCTAACCTCTCCAAATTCCAGAGCCTGAATTCTTTCTTGCCAAGTCTACATGGGAGAATTATATACAAATTATCAAGCTCTGTTGTGCCTTACACTTTTATTTTTATGAAGTTATGCTTAATATAGGAGCCAGAAATATTTGACTTTACAAGCTCAAAATTTTTTTCAGAGTATTTAATGCACAGTAGGGAATCAATTCTAATGTGCCCTTGTTCTTTTATAGAACAGTAGAGGGATATGTCTAGATTTTGTCATTGTTGGATTCTTCCTTAATGTTAAACTAACTACTTTCTTCAGATTTCCTTATTAATGTGACTCCATTTTCCTCAGTCCATTTTTTATGGATTTCCTTCTATGTCTCATAGGCTGCTTAAAATCAACATGCCGTAAAATGAGTTCGTTTTCCCAACTTTGTTCCCCATAACTTCCCTTTTTCCTGTATTCCCAATTGTTCATCCAGAAATTGTAATAAGGAATCACAGATATACTCTCAATTCATCCTTTTCGACTAACCCCTGCTCAATCCCCATACCTTATCAGTCAAATCTTTTCAGATTCATCTCTTAAATATATCTGTTACTGGTCCTTATTCCTACTTTCCATCCCCACTGTCCCTGCCTTAGCCTAGGCTCTGCTAGGCTGTCTCCAGACCAGTGTTTCTCAAATTTCAATGTGCCATGAATCACCTGCAGATCTTGTTAAAATGCAAGTTCTGATTGCATAGATGAGGTGGGGCCCAGAATTCTTATTTCTAACAGATCCTTGGTGATACTGATGCTGCTGGTCCAAAAAACACACTTTGCACAGCAAAGCTTTAGGTTATTTTTATAGACCATCAGTAAGTCTTCCTTCCATTCCAACCAGTCACCAAATTGCTGTCACTATTCTGGGCAAATTTTTCGTGTGACTCCTTTTTTTATTTTTCTTTTTTTCAGTAAGCGGGCCTCTCACTGTTGTGGCCTCTCCCATTGCGGAGCACAGGCTCCGGACGCGCAGGCTCAGCGGCCATGGCTCACGGGCCCAGCCGCTCCGTGGCATGTGGGATCTTCCCGGACCGGGGCACGAACCCGTGTCCCCTGCATCGGCAGGCGGACTCTCAACCACTGTGCCACCAGGGAAGCCCCGTGTGACTCCTTTTGCCTACTGAATTATGAAGACATACACCACCCTGGCTACCGTGACAGTTTCAGGTCCAGTTCCTCTCCATCCCCCAGACCCACATTGTAAACTGATCCCACTCCACTTCCTTCTGCTCCTGAAACTCTCCTTTCGCACTTCCAGGCCTTTGCCTAAAACATCCTTAGAGTAATCTTCTTTGCCCTTAATGGCTCCTTCTTTCTACTAAAGTTCAAATGTCACACTTAATCTGTGAAATTTCTATCACTCCTCAGTAGCAACTCCCAGCACATAATACAATTATCTGCACCTGCCACAATAGGGTATCTGCACATACCACTTTGTGCATGCACTGATAACAATAATGCACAGGACTTACTATGTACTAGGTACTATTGCATGTATTTTATGTGTAATCATCATAACAATCCTATAAGGTAAGCACTATTATATCCCCATTGTACAGACCATGAACAAGGTATTAATGGCGATTTTGCTCAGATCACACAGTTTCTTCATGCCAGAGTCAAGTTTCAAGCCCAGGCAATCTGATACCAGAGTCTAGCATCTTAACCGTTGTGCCACTCTCCTCTATAATTGTATCTCACTTCAGTTATTAGGGTGAACCATATGAAATTACTAGTATTTTACTCTTTTATACCTACAAAACAGCAATCCCCTATGATTCAACATTTTCAATAAATTAAGAATGATTCATGGACAGATGCCACATCTTTTTCTCCATAAAAATCCCCTGGATTAAGCAGAGGTCTCAGACATATCTTACCCTTAATTCGTCTTTGTTAAATGAAGCAAAGATAGTAACAGCTCCATTTACTGAGGAGTGAACACATGCTGGGCATCATACCAGGTGTTTCACACACATTGTCATATTTAAACCTCATTACAACATGTACTGTGGATACTATTATTTTCACTATACAGATGCTACCTCTATGGCTCCTAGGGGTTAATGCCCATGGACACAAAACCAGTAACATAGCAAAGTAGTACCCAAAGTAGGCCTGCCCTAAGAGGCAAGTTGTCAGCCTTCAGTGTTAAGTAGAGTAGGACCTTGAAGAATATCTGTTTTTCTAAGTCAAACATGAGTTCTGGCTTTAAAAAACTTGCATATTCTAGGATGAAGACAAAGCTCTTTGTCAGCCTATTTTATATATTTTTTAAAATTTGAAACACACACAAAAATAAATAAGAGTAAATAATCTCCCATGAACCCGTCACCCAGCTTCAAAAATTATCAAGAGGGCTTCCCTGGTGGCGCAGTGGTTGAGAGTCCGCCTGCCGATGCAACCATTATCGATTTCACCTACCCTCCCACACTTTATTTATGTGTTTATCACTGAACTATTTTAAAGTCCGAAATATCATATTATTTCACATGCAAATTCATCAGTATATATCTCTAACAGATATCTTAAAAGAGCCACAAGACAGTTATCACACTTAACAAAATTTAAAAATATTCCTTAATATAATCTAATATCCAGTCTATGGTCAATTTTCTTGATGTTAAAAAATGTCTTCTTGCAGTGATGTGTTTGAATTAGGATCCTAGCAATGTCTACCCATTACACTTGGTTGCTATATATGCTAAGTTTCTTTTCATCTATAATGGTTCCCCCTCCCTTTTCTTTTCGCAAGCCATTTACTTGTTGACGAAATGGTAGCTAAGTTTAGGGGCTTAATTAAATTCAAGTTCAATTATTTTTGACAAAAATCTTCATAGGTGGTGCTGTATATGTCTTATGACACCAATCAGGATATACATAATGTCTAGTGGTCCTAAATTTAGTGAGATTAAGATTGATCAGTGGGTTCAAAAATTGTCAGCCTGATCCACTAATTACTCTGTGTTCCAACAAATTTTATCAAAATAGTTTTAGAAGTCATTGACTTTTATTTTCAAGAACCAATATTTTAAGAGTTTTAAAAATGATAATATTTTGTGATTCTATAATTCCTTTTCCATTTATAAGATGGGATTCTTATTGATTATCAACCACGTGTTATGTTGCTCAGTAAATGGGTCAGGGTACTAATGCAAAGATATCAAATGTTGCATTCAGTATTGGCTTAGAAACAGATAAATGTCTCAAGTCTCAGAAATTATTATTCATATCAAGACAAATGAACAAGTCCTCCATTAAATTACGGTTGACACAGACCTCAAGTATCACAGGGTACTTGGTTCTTCGAAGAACATTTTGGCAATGATTTAATAAAAATTTATCCTATTAAAAGTAGGATTTTGCTAAGGAAGTGAACTTTCTTTTATGCATTATGCAGATATATTTAATGACCTGGTTTTTGACCAAAACATCAAATTTGGAGATCTACACACAAAAGAAGTAGACCCATAGTTAAGAGGTCATAACACTGTGAAGAGAAAGAAATAAAAAATATTGTCCTCATCATATTAATATAGCCTATCCTACAAAAATATGGCCTTTTCTTTATGAAGCTACATGATAAGTTGCTATGCTTTGCGTTGTGTAAAAAACATCATCTATAACATTTGCACAGAGCATCAGATAAAGAAATTCATAGCAGCAGGAAGAAGAATGTAGCTAATGAAAGTACATCATTAGCTCTTGTTTACCTATTTATTGACAAAGGAAATTGGGTCCCAAAGAGAAACATACAAGGAAAATTTTAAACTGAAAGCATTTGAGGAAATTAAAGCCCAGCATCTAGGTTCAGGACTAGTCATAGGTGACAGAGGTCTCTTCCACCCTTAG
>NW_020175410.1:7770731-7818280 GCF_003031525.2 Neophocaena asiaeorientalis asiaeorientalis
TCTTACTGTTGTGGCCTCTCCCGTTGCGGAGCACAGGCTCCGGATGCACAGGCTCAGCGGCTATGGCTCACGGGCCCAGCCGTTCCGCGGCATGTGGGATCTTTCCGGACCGGGGCACGAACCCGCTTCCCCTGCATCGGCAGGCAGACTCTCAACCACTGTGCCACCAGGGAAGCCCCGTAGTATATTTTTAGTCAGTATCTACATAATCTCCATTCTATTCACCTGTATTTAAAGGGCTCATGATGAGTATAAATTTTAAAGCCATTATGTTTCTCCATCCTTGGAAATAGCATGGGACACTGGAAAAAGCCTTGCCCTGCAATTCAGCAGGTTTAGCTCCTAATTTCTATACCCACACTAATTATCTGCTTTGGACAAATCCTCTCCTATAAATATGAAGAGATTGGATGAGATGGTATAAAGCCACTCCTAGCTCAAACTGTCTATAATTTTGTTAAGTGCTATCCAGAAAAATGTACACAATTGAGTTAGTTCAATGAAATCATTCCCTGAGCAACGCCAAAAAACCATATGTTCTCCTCGAACTAAACTGTTTAGATCTATTATGAACATCACAATCAACATAGCCTCACTAGCAGAAAACAAACCTCAGAGAGCAGCAAATACAGTCCACCTCAGAGAAACATACAGGCTTCAATCTAGTGGCACTGAATATCCAAGACGAAGAAAGCAATAGAATTTGAAAAGATTTGGTGCAAATCACAATATTTCAAGATTTTGTGTCATAATTTCACATTTCTCCTTTATTGTGAGTCATTCAAGATATAACATCAATAAAAATGTCCAAGTTTTGAATAAAATAAAGTTTCCTCTCCCTTATCTTTAAATATGTCTGACTAATAGTCATCCTATAGGAGTAGACCCATTTTAAGAATGGCATACCATGTACACAGGTGTCAGTCATTGCGGGTCCTACTCACAGCCTCTTCCATGAGGAAACGTCCTGCTCACAATTCCCAGGCATGGTACTTACTAAGACCTCTGCCAGAGATGATTTGACCAGATGTGGAAACATGAACCTACCACAAGTAATTCAAACTTAGCAACTGACCTATAAAAGGACCTGTTATTTAAAATAAAAATGGTACAGGACTTCTCAGGAAATAAGTTTTGGAAAACCTGAAAGACATTAATAGTTATTTGGGAGAGCTAAAACCATAGTTAGAGTTGAACCATAAGACTTGGAGTAAGCTAAAAGTATCAGGGACCAAAGACAATCAGTAAAGAAAACTAGTTAGTAGAAAAGGTATAATGGAGGTAAGAGAAAAGCAAAACTTCTATCACAGACATCTATGGGGGGAGAGAAGAAAACCAGCTAGTTAACAGAGAGGCTTGGATTTCTCACAATGTTCTCACTGAAGTTCTGGGCCATATGAATCCTTACTCTAAATATTCTTCTTCTCAAAGTAATCTGAGTAAGCGATGGGTCTCCATCCACTCAACCGAGGTTAAACAACAGGTTTAGTTTGGGAACAATTTCATAGTCATACAAAAGAGTCACATAGAGAAGCTTTCAATGATTCCATATGTTCAATTATCTGAGTCATCAGAAGAGATGATGCCAAAGAACTAGAGAGCATAGAGCTCCCTTGCTGGTCTCTATGGGAGACTCAGAAACCACAATGCTGTGCTTTGTCAGAAACCAAAGCAAACAAAGAGGAAGCAATAAAGGCTGGATTCTCTTGACAGGGCCTCCTTATCTGGCGTCAACCCACCTAGTTAGGAGTGGTCAAAGCCAATGGAAATTTCAAGAGAAATGTTAGCATGTTAAGGCATACAAGGAATCCTCCATCTTTAAACCAATAAAAGACGTTATGCTACAGTGAGATTTGTGGGAGAAGACTATATCAAAAGAACCATTTTGGGCTTCCCTGGTGGCGCAGTGGTTGAGAGTCCGCCTGCTGATGCAGGGGACACAGGTTCGTGCCCCAGTACGGGGAGATCCCACATGCCGCGGAGCGGCTGGGACCGTGAGCCATGGCCGCTGGGCCTGCGCGTCCAGAGCCTGTGCTCCGCAACGGGAGAGGCCACAACAGTGAGAGATCCTCGTACTGCAAAAAAAAAAAAGAACCATTTTGTGAACCTACAATTCACCAGGTTATGACCGTAAACATGTAAACCAACTGTAAAGTTGTTTTTCCCAGAATTCTGGTAAAATGCAACAGTGGGCCAAGAGACAATGTCAGCTTATTCCACCAAATATGTGATGGGAGCACCTAAACACACCAGTGAAACCCAGAGCTCTTTAATCAGATTTAAGCAGCAAATGTGAATTCTACATTTCAATTCTTCTGTTGGCTCATGCGCTCCTTGGTGTTTTGGCTTTAAAAATGCCAAGATCCTATATTGCATGCATGCTTAAAAGATGGGTGTAAGACAAACTCTTTCCAGCCATTTTCCTGGGAAATACTCTTGAGAGAGAAGAATTGCACACTCTGTTGACAGCAAAAGCACATTTTACTTGTTTTGAAAGGAACCACCCACGGTGACAGTGAGCTGGAATCTATCCGTCTTCACTCTCCAGGTTTCTGAAAATGACCGTTAAAATCTGTGAGAACTGTCATAAGCAAAAACACACCAGGTCACATCTGCTTTGAGGTACCATTTTATAAGTCAGAGGTGATCAGACTGGAAAGAGTTCTCAGCACAAGGGTCCTATTTTATCTCTACTCTTTGCTACCTCTGATCCAAAGTTTAAGGGGACTCTTGACAACCACTTTCTGAAAGGACACAGTTCAGAAAATAATAGAAGAAAATTCAGTAGAATGACTGCCCATGCCTTCTGGAATGAGCAATTGAAGTGTCAAGTAAACAAAGAACAAAATAATCATATGCCTCCTACTCCTTCATTTATTCCCAGTAAAGACTGTTTCAAACTCTGGTTTCTAAAGATCACGGTCCTCTGTGCAAGCATTCTAAGCATGGGCAGCAATTGACTAGCTCTACCTAATGAGATTAAGAACAAAAATGGGCCACACTTCACCTAGATTGAGTTCTGGAATAAAAGAAAAACATCTTGCCTTAATGAATTGCCAGTCAGCAAAGCATTCAGGTGACGCTTATCCTCTTCCCTCCTTCACGATTTTCTCTCCATGTCAGGAGTTTGGAGTAGACATTCGACCCAGCAGGGAAGCTACAGTGTTTACTAACTGAGATGGCAGCCACAATCCCTCGATTTGAGATATGCCTTCAACTAGGTGATGCCAACTTTCCTTCCAGATGGCTGCTAAGCACCCACAACCAACGACCGACACAGCTTCTGGCAGCAGTTAGGAAGAGCTGTGAGCAATGTCACATTCCGAGGAGAAAGCCAGCAAATCACATCTTCTGTTCAGCTATTCTCAAGCACCAGAGGATTTCTATTTTTATTAACAGGACCATTTAGAATAGGCATGAAATTAATTTATTGCTACACTGGTTTAAAATATTTGTGTGTTTATTATTTTTGCAGTTGGCATGAATCTGTTTTACTAGAAGAGATGAGGATGGAGAGCAGACAATGAACAAGGACAAACCACACAGCCCTGTCAGAGCAAGTGTTTGGCAACGTTATTGGTACTCTTGCCCAAGGAGCAAGCATTTATACACAAAGCATGGGCTAAATCTATAATTTTTATGCTTTGGATGCAATAGGAAAAACAGGGGTGGAGGGTCTTAGTTCCATGCAATGGGACTGAGATGGACACTTGCCCTGTCTTCTGCCCAAGTTCTGACTAACACTGAGCAGTTCTGGAATTAACACACTAAAGAAGCATCACTTATTCATTTGTTTTGGCTGTTTGTTTTGCTCTTTTAATTTGAATGGCCCATCAATTTTTAACTAAGCTGTCTCCAGGGTTTATAATTTGGGCAGGCCAGGTCACCAGGATAAGCAGCATTTCTTAAGGAATTTCTGTGTGCATTACTAGTAGAGCACAGTGGCTGTGAACTCCAGGTAAAGAGATAAAGCATTTGCTGGTGAAGTTTGTCCAAGAGTGGGAGGGAGAGGGAGGAATTTCCAAGAGTGTAACCCCTCCCCCCAACCAGAACCACCCCAAGGTAGCTTTACTTCTCCTGAAATCCTTTCCCTCTACCAGCCCTCATACTACTACATCTCAATGTTTTTCATGTCTTATTGGTGGTAGTCAGAAAGTACTTCCTAAAGTCTCTTCTCAATTCTTTTTGCTTTCTCCCTTCTTATGTCATCAATGAAAATTATAACATCAATATATAGTACTTTCATAAATTTAGCTTTCTGATCTCCAGATACTGTATTATACCATACCATGCCATACCATACCATACCATACCATATTTCATTGTCCATTCTAGAAGCATATGTATTCAAATCCCTAATTGAGTGGGCATTCTCAAAGAGCTCCAAGAATTCAAAGCTAATAGCTGAATATAACCCACACAAAATAAGGCTGATTTTTTACTTGAAATATAGTTGCTTCTCTTTTTAACACAGTGTTGTTTTTCTTCCCCTAACGAAAGAGTGCTATACACTAAGAAAGCAGCAAAGATTCCAAGGAGCCAAAGTTTAGAACGGGAGCTGACAGTTTTCTTTGCAATGTGTGATTGAGAATCAGTTCCATTTGACCTTCTGAAGCTTGACTAATCCTATTTTAGATTCGGAAGTCAATGTTCTGTCTAGCTTATAAAGTCAGAAGATTTAATTTTTTTTTAAAAAAAAAAAGCAGAGATAGGTGTATGCTGGTGGATTAGGATTCATAACTTGACTAAGTATCTGCTGGAGCCATTTCTAAAACATGATGCTTGCACTGTATTTATCTCACTCTTAATAGCATCTTTTCTGCTTACTCAGGTAATACATGTCATTTATGTTTTAAAATGTGAAATTCAGAAGAGTAAAAAGATACACATTTAAATCCTTTATATTCTCAGAGATACCTGGAGGTATATCTTTCTAATCTTTTTGAATATGTGCATACACATATACACATTTTTTAACAAAATTGGGCTCATACTAGATATACTATTTGTATATCATTCCCAATTATGTTAAATATATCCTAATACTATTCCATTAATTGTATTTATTTTTAAATTAGTTTCTAAAGTTTCCAGTTAACATTCTTCAAAAGCCCAAAATGTTAATCATTAAAGAATATCTGTGGGACTTCCCTGGCGGTCCAGTGGTTAAGACTTCACCTTCCAATGCAGGGGGTGTTCCATCCCTGGTCGGGGAGCTAAGATCCCACATGCCTTGCGGCCAAGGGACCAAAATATAAAACAGAGCAATATTGTAACAAATTCAATAAAGACTTTAAAAATGGTCCACATCAAAAAAAATCTTAAAAAAACAAAAGAATATTTGTAAAACCACATTCAAGAAACTGATGGTTTAAGGTAAAGAAAACATCATTTCACTGCACGCAGAGGTATATCCAAAGTGACGCAGGCAAAGGAAAGTAATTTCATCAATTACTTTAAGGAAATTAACCAACCTCTAAAACCAGAATATACAAAGGCCACCTTTTGGAGAGTATCCTTTTGCTAGGGTGCTTTTGTTAGTACTACTCATACAACTCGCTTGATTTTCAAGAACCGGTCTTCTCTATCTGGCCAACTTCTCCAACCTTTTCTTAGAAAGTCTCTTTTATGTCTTGGGAGGAAGCTGAAGTATAAAGGTTAAGAATATAATGTTGGGCTTCCCTGGTGGCGCAGTGGTTGAGAGTCCGCCTGCTGATGCAGGGGTCACGGGTTCGTGCCCTGGTCCGGGAGAATCCCACATGCCGCGGAGCGGCTGGGCCCATGAGCCATGGCCGCTGAGCCTGCACGTCCGGAGCCTGTGCTCCGCAGCGCGAGAGGCCACAGCAGTGAGAGGCCCGCGTACCGCAAAAAATAAAAGAGAATATAATGTTATTCTTGTGCAAGTTATTTAAACTTTGTGTGCTTCCAGTTCCTCAACTATAAAATGGGGATAAAAATATTCCCTTTCTTATAAAACTGTTATGAAGATCATAAACCAATATATATCAAGCACTTAGAATGTTGCCTGGAACACTATAGTGATCAACAAAGGGTTAGTGTCATTATCTGCAACTCTCATTTGGTCACTTAATCACACATTGTTTTGGATTTTTTTGTTTCTTGGCAATTATTTTTGTTTTCCCATTTTCTGTAGTTTTACCATTTGGGCACAACACTCTTTTTATGTAAATACCTCAATTTTTGCTTGCCCAGTGCTCTGCTCTACATTTTCTGTCTCCTTCCTTCCTGTTGAGAACTCATGGACCTTTACAAAACCTGATTATGCCCTCTAAAGTCTAAGGCTTTTGACTGTCAGCCTGGAGTTTGGAAATAGTCTAGCAGAAAAGGCAACCTCAAAAGATTCAGTCTGTGGATCTGTTTCTGCCAACAGGCTTCCTACACCATGTTACTCGACCCATTTTATAATCTTTGCTCATTTGTTTTCACCCCTGGGCTGAATGTCCCTGGGCATAGAGGGCCTGTCTATCAGATGGCAGTTGAGTTGAAAATGAAACCTACTACTACTTTCCCTGGTACACTATTCTAATTACAGAAAACAGCCCAGAGGAATGAGGAGAAACTGAGAGAGAGAGAGAGAGAGAGAGAGAGAGAGAGAGAGAGAGAGTCACAAAGGCTTCCCTCATCTCCGCAACTGAGTGTTATGAGAAGAGGTGAGGAGACCTCACCGCGCACCTAAGGGCAGTTTCCCACACAGCCAGCTCAGCAGTTGTCAGTGGTTCTCACTCACCAACCAAATCTCCTTGCTGGAATCATTTTTCTCTTTTAGAGCCTCAAAACACCAAAGCACAAGGAAGCATCGAGTTACAAGTATCAGAGCCCAGCTGATTCCCTATGTGTGCATCTGTGTATCCTACCGGGAGAGTATAGAGGATTCCCGTAGTTATAATTGGCGCTCCTGCCCTTCGGCTTAGAATTGCATTCCTTGAAAAGCAGAGGGGCTGCTGTTGTACTTATGCTCATTAATATTTCAATCCAGAGGGAACTGTTTCCTAAACCCTAGGAGAGGTAACGGAGGTTAGCGTGGCAAAAAGCAGCCAAAATGCCATAACCTGCAGCCAGATGTGTTATGAATAACAATGAGTGAAAGAAATAATAAAAATGGATAAGGAGAACAAGCTTCTAGTGTTAAAAAACAAATTAGCAAATTGAGGTCTTGTTTAAGTACGTGGGAGCTAAATGCCTAAGAACAGCCCCCGACCTAAGCAGCTTGCCGAAAGGGGCTGCACATAATTCAACAACTCTGCCAGGAAAGTCACACACAAAAGCTTGAGAAAATCTGATCTAATAGATAAACTAATGGCCTGGAAGGAAGTTATAGAACCAGCAGCTCATCCCAGACTCCTCTCCCTCTCCCCCTTTCCTTGACATTCCCTCAGGGCTCAATTGCCTTAGAAAACGAATTTAACTAACACACTGCAGAAGGGGTAATAAATACATGCCAACAGCCTACCATTGGGGGGTGCAACAGAAATAATACGGGTTCAAATGAGTAGCTGCTTCCAAAATGAGAGCATCTCTGTGACAACAAAGTAGACTCCCTTGCAGTCACATCAAACACAGTCATGCAGATCAGACCACCTTTTTTCTAGAATTAGAGTGTGCTCTTTCGAGGGTCAGCGTTCAGCTTCTCTGGTTTTCAAATGTCAGCAGTCTTCGAGGTACCTACTGCCAGAGAGGAAAGTGAGTCTGTGACTGTCTTTAGTTTCATAAAATGAGGTTGGGTCTGAGAAATTGAACTTTACAACCTGTAATCCTTTAATAATGATAAACTTCTACATATGCTGTTAGTTTTAATATGACCTAACTATAACTATATATACGGAAATTAGTGGGTGTTAAGATGTTCCGAAATGAGTAATGTTGACCTTTCACATAGAATCCTGTTTGGGAGCTGAGGCATCTAAATGAAATGAAAGGGAGCCCTTGTGTTTTCTTAATAAATAATGAATACCTAGAATTAAAATGGCAAATATATGGCTCTCCCATTACCACATTTCCCTCCATGAAAGACAGGGAGGGAATCATCGCTCCTGTCAGTCTCTCGTGCCAGCCTGGCTCTATTTACAGAAAACCAGCACCTCCAGAACCACTACAAATGGCTGAGTCGGCAAGCAAGTGGAGAACTGGGCCAGTATGTCACACCCACTTTAAATTGGTGACCTCATGCCTTCTGTAGTCATTGAAGTATTTGAGTTTCTGTGACTAAACTCTGTGTCTCCCTAGAGTTGCCTTGAAAGAAGAATATGAGATAAAATGGACAGGCCTAAATCGATAGGGGGCTACACTTAGCTCTGCATGGGCACCAGATCCAGTGCAAGCTGTTAACGCTGAATGGATTAACGGCATCTCAAACCTCACACATCTGTGGATTTAACTGCTGCAAGTTTTGGGGAACTCGGCTAAGACAAAAATTAGTGTTTTCAGCATAAGTCAATCACTACATCTTAAGGAATTAGGAAGAAAAAGGGAACGAAAAGCATTTATTTTTCTATTAAATTTTGGTATTCAAATAATGAGTTTGGTTTCGATTTTTAACAAAAACACATGAGACAAAAGCATGGCTTGCTAATCTAAGGGAAATTGTAGATGCAGATCTCCTAAACCACAAAGGAGGTGGCAGAAGAAAGAAAAGACACATAGTTTAATCAAATGAAGATACTTTTGTTTTTATATTGATGTTCTAAAATTATTAGGATGTGATCAATATTCCAATTTTTTTTCTTTTTCCTGTGGTTCACTATACCTCCATAAACAAAACAAAGACCAAAAAAAAAACTATAGGAAAATAGAGAATCAACAAAAAGGGCAGTCAGCGTTGAAACAATTAAAAGGGAAAGCCAGCAAGAAAGCTAGGCAGTTCAATCAATTGGTTCTGACTATAAAGTAACTTGAATTCTGCTGTAGGCTGAAGAAATGTAATTTAAAAAATAACAAAGAGAGGTTTTTAAAAAGTTATTAAATATCAGTAACACTCACATAAAAGGAAAGGGTGGGTTTATAGGTGACTTGGGCCCAGGAGAAGTAAGAATCTAGCTCAGTTTGGCACCTTCTTTAAAATTTTGAAAAAGTGAAGCTGCTTATAAGAAAAGTCCCCAAGAACAAAGAAAGAGACCAAAGCAGAAGCACTGTTAATAAATATCCTGAATAATAAGCAAGTTTTATTGGTTCCCCTGTCTCTTAGACATAAGATAAAAAGATCAAATCAAAAAGCTGTTTCACCCTTAACCCTTATTAGGCTTCTCTTTCAAACCTCAGCTACTCTAACTCCTCAAGTCTAGAAGGATTTCCAGGGAGTCACTGGAGAAAAGCGCTCTGGAAGAATTATTACTTCCACCTCCGTTACACAGGAGCTCCTGCGTCCCACAGGGACATGTTCACGTTTGCTCTGCAAAACACAGGCCACATTCAGCCCCATGAAAGCTGATGACAAAGAAACCCATCCAAAACCAAAGTAATTATAAGAAGTTAAAATCAAAGTGTTTCTCAGGTGCAAATGTCAAATAAAAACATCTCTCCCAGATTTAATTAAGAAAATAGCAAATTAGAGAAGGCAGGAGAGAGACTTGTAATAACAAGTCTTTGTGTGAAGCACTTTGAGTCTTTCTTTTTACAGCAGGACCTGGGGGCAGGAAGGAGTAGATCCTGGTCTACACCAAAGAGATAAAGGGTATTCAAAGCTGGGAATAAACTGGGAAGAACTGCTCAGAAAGTGAAGAATTGCCTGGATTAATTTTCTGTATTCCTTCACGTAGTACTAAATCTGCAGGATACTTTTGCACAAGGAAGAAAATACAGCGTCTGGCATGCTCTTGAATACTGAGATGTGAGCTGGGACATTTATGTAGCCACATGTAAGCGCTTTGGCATATGGATTTCTTTGGGGATTTGTCCTGCCTTTAGAAGGTAGCAGCTATTTGAGAAGGAAATGTTTTTACTGCACCAGTTCTGGGCAACACTCAAAATACCTTTAAAGAAAATAACACCAGATGAAAACCTATTACTGCCAGATACATCAAACACAGCATACTAATTTTTCCTCCCAACCTTTAAGGTATCAGCCATGTTCTACAAACCAGGAAAATGGGCCCTGAGGGGAGGGGTCAGTAATTTACCTCAAAATTATAAGGATTGCAAAAGAGTCACTGGGATTTTGACCGAGTCCATCACAGACCCCAAAGAAAGTATGCCCCCAGTGTATCATGCATGCCTCTTTCGGAAGGTTTTAAAGGAAGAATTTAACTGATCTTGTTGTAAGATATTGAGAGTAAGCCTGTCTTCAAAAAAAGGGGATGACTTACATTACTTTCTTTTTTTAACATTTAAGAGTTTATGGAGCACAGACGTTTAAGACTCTGATAAAAGCAAAGGGCACACACACATGACCAATGCTGCATAATAACCATAGAGGCTTCAAGTATCCCATGAGCACATGAACTTAAGCCCAGGTTCTTAACCCCTGGATTAATGATGCTGTTATTTCTTGTGTCTTTGTGCTACATTATAATGTCTCACTCTATACAGTCACTCTGAACAAGAGAGAGAAAAGTGCAAGTTCTGGGGTTAGACCATTTGGATTAACATCCTGCCTTTGCCATTTAATAGTTGTGACCCTGAACAAACTATATTACCTCTTTACATCTCAGTTTCTTCATCTGTAAAATGGGGACAATAATAAATGTTTAACTCTTAAGTTGTGAGAATCAAATGAGCGATCATGTATAAACCTTTTAGCCCAGTGCCTAACACAGAGCAAGCAAAAAACAAATGTTAACTATTATCATTAACTTTGAGTTCACTATCAAGGCATTTCCTCCCTTTATGCAATGTGATTTTGTGTAATTTCATTAGTAAAGCAGCATGTGACAGACTGTATTTTCCAAATATGGCCAAAATAACATCTCCCATCGCATGTGGTCTTCTACAATGTGACCATGCCACTCCCCCATAAAGAGGGAGAATATGTGTCTGACTAAGTAAAGCTATACCACCTCTAGATGTAGCCCTTAACTGGCCAGTTACCTTTTACCTCCTGCCTTTTGGAACACTCTCTCTTGGAACTTAACCACCACGCTTTGAGGAAGCACAGATAATCTCCTGGAGGTACCCATGTAGAGGGAATGATCAAGGCCCCCAGCCAATACTTGCCGCTGAACTCCCAGCAAACAACCAGAGCCAACCTGCAAATCAGATAAGTGAGCAATCTAGGAAGTAGATTCTCCGGATTCCGGAGCCCACTTACCTCCACATGGAGCAGAGTTAAGCAGTTCCTTCGAAATTCTGCTTAAATGGCAGATATTGTTGTGCCAAGTCACTACATTTTAGGACAGTTTGTTACACAGCAGTAGATCCTCAAAACACAGCACTTTATACAGTCGCTCTTTTTTTTTTTTTTTTCACTTTCCTGGTGCTCACCTTCTCTAAGTGGGTCCATCATGGAGATACTTCTTGTTTTAGAATCTATAACTATGATACGTGCTTAGTACCTGCTGTTTGCCAATCACTGGACTGTTCTGGATGGAGGGAGGAGGGAAGAATACACTGCATAAATAAACTCATTCCTGTCCTCAGGTAGCAACAGTGTGGTTAGGGAGAATGACTAGCTGTATGCGGAAGTAACCAAAATACAGTTACCAAATACTTATTACCAAATACTTAACCCCAGTGCAGGGGTTACAAATGATAGAAGCCTAAACCAGGTCCGTCTGCTCCACATACAGATAAAAAGTCTAAGCAGGGAGTACACAGCCAGGACTGGCTTAGTTATGAAATGCTTCCCAAAAGTTAGATTTAAGCCAGATTTTTGAAGGAGAGCAAAAACATAGAGTAGATATACCAATGGCAGGCAGAGAATATGTTCTGTAAGTTAGAAATGGCAAATGTGAAGTTTCAAAAGTAGTAATGAACAAGTCATCGACAAGACCTGTGAAGGAGATTGCTTAAATTCCAGCAAAGGGTCCTTGCCAAGTGAACAAAGAAATGAGGCTGGGGAGATCTGAACGAAGGGTCAACAAATCTCGACTCCAAGCTTTTACAACCTGGTGTGTTAGCCTTGGGAAAGTTTTTCTTTTCTCCTTTCAGACCGAAGCCTTCTCTCTAGCCCTCAAAGACGAGCAGCCTGAACAGTGACTTAGGTGCTTCTGTTACATAATGCTTGGTCTCTTCACAAACTGGCTTGCCGTGTTTTACTCAGCAGTCTGTCATCTCTTTTGTGGAATCAGGATTGCTCAAAATCTAGCCGTATCTTCTGCCTGGTGTCTTCTGTCAGAGGTGTCTGAGAGGATTCCTTATACATCCATCAAAGAGGCACACTTCAAAATGGGAACTAAAAGCAAAGTGACCATATCAATACAAACTGCTCTTAGTTGATTCACAAATGTAGCTGCCAATGGAGTGCTGGGCAGAAAATAACTCCCACTGGACTTCAGTCTATCAGCTGTGTGTCAGTTTTCCCCCCACCAGTGGGCTGTGTTCACTCCTGACCATTCAAACCACAGGTTCTTGACACCAGCACACCTGGGTTGCACGCTACCTTTTCATTCAGTCCTTCTATTGAAGACCTACCCTTTATCAGAAATGAAGCTGAACGGCAGGGCCCTACCATACTGCCATCCAAGGGCTATCCTTCCCACTGTCAAACTTTGGCAGAAAATGGCATCTAGATATGTCCTGATCTACAAGAGACTTACAGCCCATGTGAATCAGGAAATCATGGCAATTTCCCACCAATTTGAGATCCCCCTCTTGAATTCTAATAGAATCAAATAAAATTTTAAACTGCAATTAGAAAACCTGAGGTCTTACTGTTTCTCTCTCTTCTAAAATCTTCCTGCATATATTGTTACAAACCCTATTGTTCTGGGCCAGATTATACCATTTCAAGCAAAGAGCATTCCTAGGGAATAGGAGGACTGAAAACTGAAAAAACATTAAAGAATCCAGGAAATAGATCAACCATGTTCTGTTTATTTGTAAATATCAAAGCAGATATCTCTAGAACCTCTTTTCTTCACAAATACTGTTTTGCTTTTCCTGAATTTTGAAAATGAGAAAGAACGTTGAAGTATGAAGAAAATATAAATAACATATACTAATAGAATAAGAACCCTTCTAAATGTATTCATATATCACAATTCAGGGTGCTGAGAACTGCTGCTCACTTACCTACCCACACACACCCAAACGTGTAAACCCCAACAGCACAACACCCTCAGCTTCAAACCCAAAGAACACTAACAGGCTCATCCTGATGGATGTGAGCTGATCTCATACCATATGGTCCACCTCTCTCCTCCACTGATGAGTGCATCATCTCCACGTTTGGATCACACCTGTCTCATTAGACTGGAGGACTGACTGCCCCTGGCTCTTACTGTATTTTTAGACAACTCCAGCATCATCCTAAATGCCAGCAGGCTAAGACCTAAACAATGACAGTATGCAAACATTTACATAGCCTTTTCTTTTTTTTTTTTTTCCTTTCTTGATTTACAAGCTCCCTGGGTCTCACATCCTGTTGGGACCAAGATTTTGACTCTTCACAAACTTAGCTCCCACCCTAAACACCCTATAAATCTCTTAAGGCTTTGTGGATCACAATCACACCCTGGCTACTAATATGACCTTTTCAGCTCTCTAGAGATTCAATACTAAATTCCACAGTTATATCAAAGAATTTCTTCTAAGAACTGTGCTTGGAAATATAGTTGAGAAGTTTTCCCAATGCCACAAGAAATACCCAAACTAATCAGAGTACTTATGTGATGATATGGAATTAGTAATATGTCTCAGCTAGGGAGGACTATAGACTTTGGCATCTTTATCAAACAGAACAAATAGTTCAGATGATCATGACACAAGATGATTGATTCCCTTCTCTGGGCATGTTAGCTGGATGGCTTTTGGTGATTCATTACGTTCATGGAGATAAGCTGGTTGGAAGACTGAAAGACAAAGAGATTTTGGCTGGATAGATGAACCTGGACCTGGGCTGCTACATAATTAGCACCCTGAGAAAGTTTCCTGAGTAGTCCCTCTCTCCTTATAAAACCAATCCTAGACTAGGATTCAAACTTGGGTATAGTCCCAATAAGCCAAATAGTCATAAAACTGGCCCAGACTTCAAGCCAAGACAATGCCAAGTAACATTTAATTTAAGAAACATTTGTTTAACAATAACAACATAGCAGGTAATTTCTTTTTTTTGTTTAATTTATTAATTAATTTATTTATTTTTGACTGCGTTGGGTCTTTGTTGCTGTGCACAGACTTTCTGTAGTTGCGGTGAGCGGGGACTACTCTCGTTGTGGTGGGCGAGCTTCTCATTGCAGTGGCTTCTCCTGTTGCAGAGCACGAGCTCTAGGCACTTGGGCTTCAGTAGTTGTGGTGCATGGGCTCAGTAGTTGTGGCACACAGGCTTAGTTGCTCCGTGGCATGTGGGATCTTCCCAGACCAGGGCTCGAACCCGTGTCCCCTGCATTGGCAAGCGGATTCTTAACCACTGAGCCAACAGGGAAGTCCCTACCAGGCAATTTCTGCTTCAGCATTTAAACATAGAAAAATATTAGATTGTTTCTGCGTTTCTAATAGATACAACAAGCAAAAAATGGGCACTGTCTCCCTCCAAAATTTTTTTGAAAACTGTATAAAAAACTACCAAATCTCCAATATTTGGGGATGTCATCTTTTTAAGCCCCAGTGAGGAGATAACTTGTTTGCCCATTGGAATCCAGTTTCCACTTAGTACATTAAGGGTTGAGAAGTAGATTTGTTTGTCCAGTTCTGCCTTTTTCCCTTTCAGCCAAACAGAGTCTGCAGAATCTCCAAAGGCAGCTTCACTAGAACTGTCTTTCAGTTTCTGGTTCTTTTTGATAGAACGGGTCATTTGAGAGGGATCTGGTGCCCAAGAGCTTCCACCCCCCTTCCATTTTGCAGTTGCATTTAGTTTTTGTTAAATGGCTGCCAGAGCTCGTAAATGGACTTCCCACATGACCATTAATACATACATCTTCAAAAAGGAAAAAAAAAATTTTTTCTTCCAATCTGATTTGCTGCTTTCCTATCTGTGTTACATATATCCTGAAATGTAATTTCCTGGGCAAAGAGTAAACACAAGCAGTTTTCAATTAAGGGCAGTTGAATGGTGACATTGAAGGAATCGTGGAAATAAGTACAATGCACTAATCATGCAAAATTGAAAAACAAAACAAATTGAATTTTGTTCTATGCACTCACATTCAATAGAAAAACTTGACAACACCCTGTATATTTTAAAATCATGCAACCAACTGTCCACTGTAGTGAGAAAACAGTTTAAGAAATCATAACTCCACACTGCACAAGGTTAATACTATTTAAAATGCAAAAGCCAGGGAGGTGGTACCACATTACATGGTATTTTCACCATTTAGGCACCCAGGAGCAGATATGTGTATCTTTCACCTTGACATCTGATTGCTGTGCTAATGCCATTTAAAACTAGATGGAAGAAAATTATATTCTCCTAAGGAGTTGCCTGATTCTTTTCTTTAAAGAAAAGAAAAAAAAAATAAAGATAGCCATTTTGATTCAAACAACATGCTACACAGAGACCTCTGGGCATAAATCGCATCAGGCCTCTATAATTTTTGCTTGCTATTGGTTATTGCTGGGATAATTGCATAGGAAAACTATTTGTGTAATTGTCAGCAGTAATACTCCTGGACCAAGGACCAAGGCCTCCTGCAAATTTCTACAAATCATTACTCTCCTTACAGTTTGTGGTTTTTTTTTTTCTTTGTTTGTTTTTTTCCTGAAGATTACTGGAGTTAAATCAAATGGAATTATTGTTCTCAGACTTGGGAAGCTTCACTTTAATTTCTGAAAAGTACAGACAAATTTTACAGCTAAGCAAACTTGTGTCCTTTGTTTAAGAAAAAGGGACTCCACAGGGTTGAGGGGGGAACAAAATGCACATCTTCAAAGCTGTGGATCTACCTGAACAAACTGAAAGCTAATCTGGTGAACAGGGTCAAAGAAGCCATTAGACAGTTTAATTCAAAGGGGTTGGACATGGGAAAAGACATTTGACAGTATT
Organism: Neophocaena asiaeorientalis asiaeorientalis; assembly: GCF_003031525.2. NCBI lineage: Eukaryota > Metazoa > Chordata > Mammalia > Artiodactyla > Phocoenidae > Neophocaena > Neophocaena asiaeorientalis. Next base: position 7,786,825 of record NW_020175410.1, read on the forward strand.
TGTACAACTCTGTTTTCTTGCTCATTTGTTTTCTCTTCCAAGTTGTTAGAATGCATTATAGGAGTGCAGAAGCAATGGATTATATACTTAGAGTAGTAAATAAGGCTCAGCAATACACACACACACACACACACACACACACACACACACACACACAATGCATTTCCCTTCTTCCAAAATGGTAGTTCTGCCTTATTTATAATTTAGCAGCTTTCTATAAGATATTATAAGCACATTATTTGTTCTGACTAGACCTTTCCACATTTCTCATAAAAACAGTCTTGATGAACACTGGTAAAGGAAAATTTTTTAATTCCTGTGAAATTGTTTGGCATTTAGTATATTCGCTTTCAACAAATTTGTTTGGATTTTCCAACGTTTTGATCATAACATACAGTAGCAAAACTTCTTTAATACTTTAAAGTTTAGACAAAGTATGTAAGCAGAAAATTTATTTGCAAAAGAGGAAACAGATGATAAGTAAACATTTAAGAAATGGGAATTGAATAGGATGTGACGGTTGGCCTATTAAATTAATTAAGATATTGTTTTCATAATAATCCTTAATGTTTGTGAGGATTTGGTGAAACAGACATCCTTTTATAAGCTGATAGAACAAAAATCAGCAAGATGTTTCTGTAAAATAATTTTATAATACATAGTGAAGGTTTTATTTTAGACAGTATAGTCTTTGAAAATGAACGCCTATCTTACGAATGACTATCCTAAAAATAATTTTAAAATCTAACAAATATTCACATATAAAAATACTTATTATTCAAAATAACAAACATCCTTAAACGATCTAATTGTTCAACAACAGGAGCATATCAAATAAGTTATGGTACTATGTGCAATGAGTTATTTTCTACTCATTCAATGGTGTTTTCAGATCCAAAATTTTTAAATATGGAATGATGTGGAGAAATATTCATATAAAATGAAATACAAGATTTAAAATTGTACATGTATGTGATTCTAAAGTCATTGTAAATAGAAATATGGATAGGAAAAAATACTGATAATTTCTGAATAATGGGATTGCAAATAATTTTTATTTTCCAATCTGTGTTGGTACTTCATCTTGTTTTGCATGTAATATGTTCATTAAGTAGTCATTGTTTTGGATATAAATTACTATACTTTCAAAATCTACAAAATACAGAAGCACTGTACTTCCCAAAAAGTCTAGGGAAGAGTTTGCCCATGTTTCTTTGGCTCTTAAAAAAAGACTTCAGGGATGAAAAATGTGAGCTAACTCTACAATGTGGATGCTTGGAACTGAAGTGTCGAATACTGAGATCCTTTTGGAATGCCATTTAAAAATATATCATTAATTTTGTTTTAAGCTGAGGTTGCCAGTGAAGTTATTACCGTAAGCCAGATCCCTGCACCCTCCTTTCACCCCCAAGCATTTCATGTTCTGTCACTTCCCTCTGGAATCACTAATTGTCTCCTAATTGTTTCTATCCCCTACAGCCATTGATGGCTGTCACTGGAAAGACATTCTCTAGTGGCTTTTGCCAAGAAACAGAGTCAGTCAGAAGCTTGTACCTATTCCTGCTTTCACTAACATCTCCAGGTCACCTCAGGCAAGTTTTGTAACCACCTATTTCAAAATTGGGTTGCATATTATATTCTTCCTCACTGAGAAACAAAATAAGATGTAATAGATCACCAGATACCAACTTGCATTCTATGGTTTCAGTTCTCACTGTTCAGTGTCTAGTGTGTCTCTCTGCCTTAAGGAAACTGACATAATTTAGGAGGAATTCAAGAAATAGTAGTAGTTTAGTGGCTACAACCACATACACAAACTGGACTTCCTGGATGTGAATCCAGCTGTCATTCACTAGCTATATGATCTTGGTAAATTCACAGACTCTCTGTGTTTCTATTTCCTCCTCTGTAAAAATAGATTAAATGAGTTAGTTAACACATATACAGCACTTAAACCATTTCTGGTATAAAGCAAATGTTAGCAATTATTATTAGAAAGCTGTAGTGCAAACTCTGACAGTTGGCTTTTCTTTTTCTAATGCAGGTACTTGATTTAAGTTTTGATTGCTGAGGAATCCGCTCCAAAGGGGCATTCACTTCAAAGACAGGTATCTCAAATGAACACATTTCTAACCATAGGACTAGATAAAGAGCCAAAAGCCTCCTGCCTCATCCTCCCTTCTAGGCTCCCTTGTTTTAGAGATCTTTGTTGATTTCTGATAACTAACCATTGGGCAGCTTGTTTTTTTTCCTTTTCTGGAATTTGAATTCCTACTTTTATGTTTCAAATTCACTGATAAAGAGTATGCCCTTGAAATCCTAGGTCCTGACCCCTTGATACCCAGTAAAAGCAGAACCCTGGACCCATGTGTCCTCTCTCTCTCTCTCCCCTTCAACCTCACTGTGTGGCCCCAGGTATTCCATGTAATTTCCAGGACTTGTAAATAATAAACTTTTTCAAAGTTTCCCAGGTAGTTATTGCTGAGGGCGACTTGCAATCATAGTAAGAACCACAAGGGCCAGGCCAGACACAATATTGGCTGAGACTGGCACAAAATAAAAATGATGTGTCTTCTCTCTTCCAAGGTTAAAAATATGTTAACAAAATTCCTGGCTACCAAAAAGTACAGATTACGTGTTGGAGGGTCTGTTCATAAACAGTTCAATTTTCCACGAAGGGAAAATAATGTAATCTATTGGGTTAGTCTTAGAGGTAACTTACTCAAAACAGAGTAACACACTGGAGTTGTTAAATACTTAGTTTTTATATTGACAGAGCCTCATTAAATAGGTTTGATATACAGTATACTTATTCAGAATAGAGCCAAGATAAATGAGGATTCCCAAGTAGTTTTGCACATGTTTATATCTGTCTGTGACGTACAGATTTAAAATAATTACATTTCATTTTGGCTCACGTCAGCCACAAGTTAGCTCAGCACAATTTAATGGAGAAGTACGTTGCCTTTGCACTTAATGAGGCCACATTTGATAAGAGACTCTGACGGGATCTGGAATCATAACAGTAATGAAATCCAAGGTTTGGATTCTTGGTTCATTAGGCAACAAGACTGGCTCTTCAATATACTTGTTTCCAAAGAGAAAAAAAAAAAAAGGTCAACTTGTTAGATCTTTTTCATTTATTTTTTAAGATGCTAGAGAATGAGTGGGCTTTTATCTTTCAGTTACTAAACAAAGGTGTTCTACAACAGCTTTGACTTAAAATAATGAATCTTAACTATGAATCTTAACTATCATTTAACTACTCCATTTACTTGCTGATGAGGAACTGAGGCCCACAGATACAATGTTCTTGCCAATGTCAAGAGCTTGTTAGTGTCAAAAGACAAGACCCAGTATAAGGACAGTAATTGTTAGTATTTATTGAGCACTTAACAAACCACAATGTTAACTCATTCAACCCTCAAAACAGTCCCATTTAACAGGTGATAAAATATGATGGCACAATAGAATTAAGCGACTGGTCAAAGGTCACACAGTAAGCAGACTATATTGAGAACCCGGGAACTCCAACTCCAGAAACCACACTCTCAACCCTATACAATACTGACTAGCGAAATGACCTGAAGGTTCTCATGTCAAAGGCCGCATCAGACACACATTACTCAGTCTGATTGGAAGTCAGAAAAGATGAATACAGTCATCCCTCGGTATCTGCAGGGGATTGGTTCCAGGACCTCCAAAGGACAGCAAATCTGCGGGTGCTCAAGTCCCTTATAAATGGTGTGGTACAGTTGGCCCTCCATCTGATCTGCAGTTGGTTGGATCCAGGGATGCGGAACCCACAGCTAGGGAGGGCCGACTGTATCCCACTCTCTCCAACCCCAGCATTTATACAACCACCTAATAGCCTTCTTATGAGCTCACAAGTTAACCAGGTCAGAGGGTTTTGATACCTGGAAAAAATATCCTGATTGTTAGCCATCACATTCATCTGGATTCCTTTTAACAGAGAATGGACCTTATGCAGATGGAAATTTTCTTGGAGAGAGACAATCACTGCACAGCTTGCTCCTTGAACCCAGGACAATGTTAAACAAGGTACCCCAGCAACAATGGAAGTATTGATCACAGAGACTTCTAGCAAAGTCCATGAGTCGGAAACTTGCTTTTTAATGTGAATGTCATTTTATTGTATGTGACTTTAGAAATGTTGCTAAATTCCTTATCTAAAATGTTGGGAGAATAAGATTTACACCTCTTCTATTCATTCATCCCCTTATTATATATCTATTTTGTACAGCAGCCAGGTGTCTGTCACTGAACTAGGTAAAGGCAGAAGTGAATTTATTTAGGAGATAGTGAAGCTTGAGCTTGAGGGCCCCTCACTTCCCTGGGCCCCTTCAAGGGAACAGCTGGCAGCAGGGGACAACAATGTATTCTCATAATCATATATTTTTCCAAAATTTGCAAAAGAAGATACTTTAATTACAATCAGTTAAGGCCACTGTCTCTTTCCCACTTGGATTTCCCCTCTCTCTTCCTTGCTTTCCTGTGTACTGTGGCTTTGGAGTGATTGCACAGATTTTTGGCATCCACCTTAGGGGAAACTGAATTGTGAATAGTTATACTTAGTTTGATTTTAATGGGATATATTTATGTGGCTTACAGTCACTTCCATGTAGATCTAAATTCTTGTTAATCATCTCAGTTTAGGAGTATTTCCAGGAGTTCTCCTACTTCTCAGTGTTCCCACTCATCTAGCGTGATCACACAGAAGTCCAGGTCCAATGCCATTTTACAATATGAAAATGCTCTGCAGCCTCTGACACCAGAATTATGTGGATAAAGAGACACAAGGTTTGAAATGTATAGAGCCAGATATTACTACTACAACTACTACTATTTCTGTTATTATTATTATCATCATCATCAAAATAGAAATGCCCCTAAAGTGTCTAATGCTTTAAGCTCTCATTAGCAGGCATTAGTTGACAGTTCACTGAAACCTAGACAAGCTGATGGTAGGGGATGGAAGAGGGATGAGGGGTTCCTGGGAAAAGCAGGCAAGCAAAAGAGAAAATATTTGTCCTGACTAAGTTCTGGCCGCTGCTACCTAAGTTAGTGGTTTGAGAGTTTTTAAGGAGTGTATGAATCACCTGGAATTTTTGTTTGGCAACGTATACTCCTGAGCACTGCTCCAGACCTACGGAAACCGAATATCTAGTTGTGAGGTCAGGGAGTATGCATTTCAAGAAATTCAGGTGATTCTAAGAGAGGTAGTCCACAGATCACACTTTGATCTAAAGAGACAAATTTCTAAGAAATTTAATCCAATTAACTGAGCTGGAATATCCGCAGATACATGACCAGAGGCCCAACAACAACCTGTGAATAATATCCCCGTCCGGTTTCATTAATGTTCTGATGGGATCTAGTTTTTTCCATGTTTACAATTTCCTTTCCCAAACTCAATTGCCCTCTGGGGAGAGTAGGCGAAACATACATTTATGTACTCAGTTTTGTAAAGGAAGAAAAAACAACTCCAGGTATGTTTGAATATTCTTTCAAAGGTTAATGTGTAGATGTTCTTGGCGCTTACACATCTAAATCATTACTCCAAAGTGCACGGTCGTAATACATATGAAAAAGAAGTTTCTGCATTATACAATGATCCAAGAACAAGCTTACAAGGTGTGCATTATCATTGATATTTTAATTAGCTTGCATCAAAAGATCCCTGACCTTTTTGTTCCAATCTTTAGGGTAAATCAAAAGAGCAACAACTGGTCTCCCTGCACACAGTGAGCATTTAGCCTACATAAAAAAGGTGACTATTTTTGTTCATCAACATAATTAAACCCAGATATGGACTGACCGTGTCAGACTCTGGCCAGAAGCTAACTTGTATGAGAGCTTGACATAATCATATTAAGGGCTAACAGTGCTTAGTTGCCATGAACTAAAAAAAAAAAAAAAAATACACGAAATAGTGTAGGTATATATTCTCTGTTGCATGTTAATAACCTAACTGGAGTCTAAGCAGTTGATATTTATAATTTCTATATTTTAATTGTAAAAATCATCAATATTATAATCGCTGAGTAATATTTCCTTTGACTATTAAACTACTAATTGACCTAATTGAGCAGAATATTGCTAAAAGCAAATACAGTATTTTGTTTTAGCTAGAGAAGAAGAAAATTATTTGGAGGCTAGTATTTTGTTTTAATTTAATTAGAACCATTGTGTATGCGGTTTCTATGTTTGTATGTCCTCTAAGCAAAATTCCATGTTCAACTCTAGAAGAGGAGAGTTTTTCCTGATGAAGTTTACATTATTACTTGGGACATTTCTCTAGTGCTATTTTTCCTTCTTTCTGCTAAAAAAATTTGTTCTGAGCAATATAAATAATTGGAATTTTTACTACAGATGTGCAGTATATACATGTACAAGACCATCTAGCCTAACACCATTATTAACTGATGAATAAAAATATGCCCCAAATCAGAGAGTGTCCTTGTGACAGAGGCAGGGCTGGAACTCAACCTTCCACTCCCCTATTAATGCTCCTATTTCCCAAGCTACTCTCTGGGATAAAATTTTCCTTAAATAATATTTCTCTTTCTTTATTTCAGACTTAACACTAAAGAGATGTTTCTCTGGCAGCTGTTGGATAAAATGTTGCTCATCCATTAAACTTCAGTTCATAATTCCTATCCCGTGAGAGCAGAAAGATGCTGTTCCCTTCAGCACAGCAGCAATGATAAGCAGATACCCATTAAGAAATTATTCTGTTAATGTCAAGCTTGACTAAAGTGGTCAAATAGGCTTCCCTGAGCTTCTATATTCAAGGAAAGGGGTGTGGGGGAGAATAAGACACATTGCATATGACGAAGCATTATATATATTTACATTTTCCAAAGGGTATATGTACATAGTTTTTCTTGACTTTTGAAAAATCCACAAGATAAATCTTTTATGTCTAGGATATATATAAATTGGATTACAGATGATGAAAACCATTCTTTATATCATAACATAATGTTCCACTTAAAGAAATAATAGGCACTGTAGCACTGAGGAATAAAATAAACAGGAGCATAATAAAAATTCTTGTAAATAAAAAGGCCATAGAAATCCATCTAAATCACACCATCATATGGCTTAGTAATTCTGCTTTATAACATTACGCTGCACTCTTAACTTCCCTAGCCTTTGGTTTATAACATATGTGTATGGCATCACCAGATAGTGATTACTTCAAATGCAGAGCATCCTCCCATGAAAATCTCTATCTTGAAAGGATCTTGAAAGACCCTTTACGAGTCTTTCCAAGAATATAAGAATTCAAGGATCCAAGCATTTATGTGCTTGTCTGTATAAAGCAAAGGTTTTCAACTGGGAGTGATTTTGTTTCCCAGGGGACATTTGGCAATATCTAGGGACATTTGTTATTGGCAGTGGGGTAAAGAGTGTATTGGCAACTGTTGATTAGAGGTCAGGGATCCTGCTAAAATTTCTACCACGTGGGACAGGCCCACAAAAAGGAATTATCTGACCCCAAATTTTCCAGGCCAAATAAGCTAAAGTAACAGCTGCTGTGAGTTATTTAGAATGACATAAAGTTTTTAGTCACTTAACTTACTGAGAAATGTGTGTTTAAATCTTATTGCTTGTGTCACTACCTAGGGTTACTGGGCAGATTTCTTAGTGAGAGGCAACACATGCAGCAGCAAGAACATGAGGTTTCGGAGCTTGGAGACTTGGTTTCAGAAGATGCAGCTCTCTCTCTAATTAACTGTGTGAACTTGGGCGATTCACTTAACCTCTAATGCCCTCAATTGCTTCATCGAAAAAATGAGAGAATCAATTTAATTCTAGAAATCCCTTCCAGCTCTAAAATTCTATTATTCAAATGAGAAGGCAAATCACAACTTTAGAAAAAAAATTTTAATTAAGATACCTGGCTATGCAATTATTAAAAACAAAAATACCTGAAGCGTACATACATTAACCATTAACCGCACTGCTTCAATACATTTGTGAGCATTTATTGAGAATCCATTATATGCTTAGCACTCTACTTGTTGATATAAAGATATAAAAGAAGGATTAGACACTGTGCATCTCTATGAGTAAACTAGACTGAATTATTAAAACCCATTAAAGAGATGGGGTTTTTGCCAGAAGTAAATATGTAGATCCTGAAATCAGGATATTCCAGGATCTTTGGTAAAATACAAATTCCTGATCCCTTAGTCTTACTGGGTTGGGATTTCTGAGGATTTGGTCCAAAACCTGCATTATTACAATCACTTCCAAGTGAGTATGCATACTATAGTTTAAAACTCACTGAATTAAAATTAATAATAAGAGAATCAGAGAAAGAAACATTAATGGCAGGTCAGAATAGTTAAAGGAAAGTCCCTAGTAGGTAAGATGGAAGTATAAATAGATGGGGTTTAGAAAGAGCCAGGAAAGGTATTCATGTGGAGATTCAACATGAGCAAAGGACCAGATGTGGGAGTGGATGAGATGGACTTGGGAGTCAATGAAGAGTCTCAAGACATCAGTACTTGTATTGAACAGAAATAATAAAGTGAGTTAGTTGTATACATGGATGGTAGAATCAATTTGAAAATGTCTATCCCCCCAAAGGACAACCATCCTGGAAAAAAAATTAGTTCAAAGATGTTTAAATCCTATTTAAGTGTTGTCTGACTAAAATGTGTTTCACTGATTTTTAGGCCATATATGTAATTCAAGAAGAAAATAAAATTACTCAATGCATTAAAACTTCTAGATCTCAAAGTCTCCTAATTCATTTTATTTCTCAAAAGCCCATGTTTCTTTGCTGAATAAGTCTTATTTCTCTCTAGTACCCATATTATTTTGCCAGTGTAAACCCATACATAAAATGACATTCCTATACTGACCATTTTAATACACTTTAACATGATTTTTCCTCTTGAGAGGTGGGAATTGAGAGTTCCCCCCCCCAAAATCCAAGGATATTTCACTCAAATAGTTGTATAATATAAATAATTACATCTGTTAATTTGTTAAATGGACTACTTTATTGATTTTTAATTTATTTCCACTACGGTCACAGAATCTTTTTTGTGATTTGAATCCTTTTAATTTATTGAAACAGTTTTATGACTAAGAATATAATATCCAATATCTTCGAACTTGTTTCACACATTTTGTCCATCTTTGGTTGTTTTGAGTAAAAGTGTAAATTCAACCCCCATCGTTTCATTTTCACTGGAAGCAGAAGTCCCAATTCAAGTAGATTATTTAAATATATTACTATTCCTAAAAATTAATTGACTCAATGCCACTAATATTACTGTTAAACCTTATATGGGAATATCAGCTCTTATTATAATTACGGAAATAATAGATTTAGTTTATAATGTAGTTCTCAGTAAGTTCTTAATGTAATATATTTAAATATCATTTTTCTCAGATTCTGATAAGAACCACTGAGTCTCCCATGGTATTAGAGATGTATTTTGACCATCCAAGGTGGGAAGTTAATTTCTTAAATTACTTCCCATGTGATTCTATGATTCTGTGACATCATTCACCTTCTTTCCCAAACAAGAATTACTAGTAATTTGTTTTTAAGATTATTGGACCTAGAGACTGTCATACTGAGTGAAGTAAGTCAGACAGAGAAAGACAAATATCATATGATATTGCTTATATTTGGAATGTAAAAAAATGGTACAAATGAACTTATTTACAAAACAGAAATAGAGTCACAGATATAGAAAACAAACTTATGGTTATCAGGGGGCAAGGGGGGAGCAGATAAATTGGGAGATTGGGATTGACATATACACACTACTATATATAAAACAGACAACTAATAAGAACCTGTTGTATAGCACAGGAAACTCTACTAAATACTCTGTAATGACCTATATGGGAAAAGAATCTAAAAAAGAATGGATATATGTATAACTGATTCACTTTGCTGTATACCTGAAACTAACACAACATTGTAAATCAACTATATAGAATAAAAAATTTTTTTAATAAAATATAAAATAAAATGAGGGAGTGGAAGCAGATACTCTTTGCTCTGAGTTCACTTCCACAAAAAAAAAAAAAAAAGAATTCATATATTCAATGCCAGGTTCTAAGAGTTACCAAAGAAGAGAAAGATTCAGTTCCTGCCCTCCATGAGCTAAAAGTATAGTAAAAGAATAATAAGTGTTATCATCACATTTACTTATAAAAAAGTTTGCAACCTGCATTTATGTTTGAAGACATGTATTTGGTAATATTATTAACACAAGCTTATTGATAATTAATCAATACAAACTTTACTTCCAACACTAATAATACCTTAAGTTTATATCTAAATGTCAGAAAAATTCTGTTGCCCAACACTGCATTTCATAGGCATCCTTATACATCATCAGAGGGAGTCGTAGTTCCGAAACCACTGTGAAAGCCTAGACAAGCATTAAAAAAAAAAAAGCTTTACACAAATTTTACAGATAACTCATATTTATCTCATTTAGGAAAGATACAGAAAGTAAAGATAGGTGTAGATAATCTGTTTTTTCTGCTTTTTTATCAGTCACCGTTCTAAGTTAAACAGTATATAAGTGTACACAAGAAAACATAGTAGCCTCCTTCTCACCACTCCCCACTCCCCAGTCCTATTCTCCAGCAGTAACCACATTCAACATCTTTTGTTGTTTTTCCGGTAATTGCCTTAATGTTTCTAACTATAAATATTGCTTTCTTATTTATTAAGCTTAGACACTATTCTCTGACATCTTGTCATTTTAGATAAGAATTTAGCTCTTTTTCACCACTGCCCTCAACTCCTTCTTTTCCACTCACCCATCTTTTCGGTAGAGTGAAGTTACTATTTGGGGTTACACAGGTAAGCAGTGTTTAAATAATTCTGACTGTGTAATATTGTTCATCAAGCCAAACAATGTACAATGATGACATTTCCTTTACTATCCATATTTTCTTGAAGATACTGTCTCATTTCCTTAGATTTACATGAACGATCACTAATATTTTCTAAACGTTTTTACAGACCTTTCGAACACCAATCATATTTTTCATGTTCAAACACATTGGATAACCTAACAATTTTATTTCTTTCCTAGAGACCTCCTTCCAGTGGCCCTCCACCCTTCTTTTTAAGCCATACTGGTTGCTGTCCAGGTCTAAAGCACTGTTGTCATCTTCTAACATCCCAGCTGAACTGCTCTGACAATATTCCCAGGGCAACGTTTGAGCAGATATCTTTGTCTGCCAGACTGCAGTGCCAGACCTTCCTTCAAAAGTACATGTAATAACTTCTAGGTAGGTAATATGGAGAACTTCCTTCATTTAGCAAGTGTGGTGGAGGGGAGATAATACTTAAGTACTGTTTATTGACTTCATTCATGCCATGGACATTGCCAAGTACGTGACATACATTACATCATTTATTTTCACTACATCTCTTTGAGGTTGGTACCCATTATTATTAACCCCATTTTACAAATGAGGAGACTGAGATTCAGAAACACTTGATACTTATCCAGTGTCACACATGTAAAAAGTACCAGAAACTGGTTTCAAACCCAGGTTTTATCTCACGCCTAAGGCATGTTCATAACCATTTTAGTGCACTGTCTCCACAGTGTATGAATGTATTCAGCTCTGATTGCTGGAGAAGACAGGAAAGGACTAGAAGAGAAATTGAAGGCTTGTGCCTCTTAAGGAAACAATTTATTCCCAGGTCTGCCATTAGCCGATCAGACATCCTCAGGCAAATCACATGACATCGAACAACAATAATCATTGTAAGAGGCAACATTGATTGAACATTTATTCCTAGCACTTTTGGATGTTTTATCTCATTTTAGTCCCATGAGAATTTTTTTGTGTGTGATACGCGGGTCTCTCACTGTTGTGGCCTCTCTCGTTGCGGAGCGCAGGCTGCGGACGCGCAGGCTCAGCGGCCACGGCTCACGAGCCCAGCCGCTCCGCGGCATGTGGCATCTTCCTGGACCTTGACACGAACCCGTGTCTCCTGCATCGGCAGGCGGACTCTCAACCACTGCGCCACCAGGGAAGCCCCCATGAGAATTTTTTCGATGTAGGTGTTCTTATTGTCATTGGTATTATTGTTACTATTATTATCATTTTTAGTCTCATTTTATAAGTGGGGAAGCATACCTCAGGGTTCTACTCTCACCTTTCACGTGAGTGAGTTGAATTGATTACCTTTAAATCCTCTCTTTCTAAAAATACCTTCCCTTGAAACAGTTACAAAGTGAAACCTACAACTACATATTGGATTTGCACACTTCAGAGAGAAAGATACCAATTACAGAATTTTAAAACTGGAAGAAACTTTAGGGATCACTTCTAATTGCCTCATTTTTCAAAGAAAGAAACTGAGGCTCAAAAAAATATTAATTGGAGCCTCCAGAGTCACACAGCTAGTGGAGACTAGTACCCAAATGTGAATAATTCCCAATTTAGTGCTTTTTCCTACATCGAAGAAGGCAGGGAGATGGCACATAGAGAGAAAAAAGGAAAGAAGAAAGGAAGGGAAGGGAAGGGAAAGAGACAAGACACGGAGATAGAGAGTAAGTAATGTGGAAGTCCCTACCACCATCTATTCATCATTCAACTAATTGAGAGGCCCAGAAATACAAAGAGTACAAAAGTGAGTACAAAACATTCTATCCTTAGAAGGAGTTTACAATTAAAAACAAAGAACAGTACGTTAAGACATTATTTTAAAACATAATTATAAATGTCATAATTTGCAAATTCAGTCCAAAAACGAGAGTTGAATATATAATTTAGCATCTAGAATCTAAAGAATCCATAATGGAACTCTCAGTTTCACTCACCCACCACGTAAGTGTCACCATCTCAGTAAATGGCACCACTATTCAGTCAGCTACTCATGGCAAAAATCAGCAAGCACTTTTAGCTCCTTCACACCCTGCATCCAATCCATAAAATAAATCCTCTTGACCCTATTTCCAAGATATATCTCAAACATATTCACTTCTCTCCTTCTCTGTTTCCACAACTCTAGTCTAAGCCACCCTATTCTCTTGACTGGGCTATTAACACAGCTTTTTAAATAGTCTCTCATCTTCCACTCTGGTCCCATACAATGTATTTTCTACCTAGCAAGCAGGATGTCTTCAAAATCAGGTGAACCAGATGAAGTCACTCCCTTTCTTAAGCCTACCAATGGTCATAACAGCCTCCTTTCTGTAGTTTGTAACTGAGCTCATTAAGTGCTTTTCTAGGTAAACTCAAGAAGGTACAACCAGCATCCCAAAACAACCGCAACCTACTAGCAAAAAAGAGCCATCTGTGACTTCAGTAACAGAATATGATACATGATATGGTTCTTAGAAGAGCAGACAACAGTATCAGAAAGGTGCATTGTCAGTTAAATCTTCACAGTGCTAAAACAGAAATATTCTAAAATCATTTTCTTATCACCCTAGAATCCACTTACTGTCACCCATCTTTGCTGCTCTCAATGTATTATTAGAATTGAACTTCAAACACTCTGTATTATTATATATGTTTATATACTCTGTATTATTATATATGTGTTCAATCCCCCAAATAGAAGATAAACTCTTATTTTCCTATCTTAAATCTCCACATTCATAGGGATAGAAAGAGGAAAAGCAAAGGTGAACAGAGGTGCATGATCTCAGCAGTCTGGTAATTCAGTCAAGTGGGATTGGCTGCTATTAAACACAGTTACAAGTGTGATTATGAAAGCGGAAGAATGAAGTATTTAGGGAAAATTGGAAAGACAATGCTTGTCTGAGAAAGGGATCATCTAAGTTGAGACCTGGCGAATAAACAGAAGTTACCAGAATCACTTAGATAAAGGGGGGAGCTGGGTGGAAAGTGGGAAGGAGACGTTTCCGGTAGAGGAAGCAGCACAGTGGACAAAAGATGTACAGGACATGATTCTGCCATCACATATACCTTAATATGTTCACATCCACCACCTTTGAAAAACTCAGCCTTTTTGCATAACCATAGATTGATTGAAATGTATCATTAAAATTTTACCTTGTCAAAAAAGGCCCTGCCTGAACCCCCCTATATGAAAGAGCACCCCAGTCACTCTTTCTTCCTACCTTTGTTCCAACCCAATACTGACTACCACTTGAAGTGGAAAATATTTATTTGGGGCTTCTTTTTTCTTTCTTCACCCACTAGACTCTAAGCACCATGGGAGTAAGATCTTGGTTTGTTCTTATTTTTGTTTTTTCTGTGCTGTGCCCTATTCAATCCCGGTCACCAAGGCAGGTTAGCACACATCCTCTTCAGGCCTGTATGACAGGAATCCCACTTATCTCATTTCAATCTCTTTTTCTGTTAAAAAAAAAAAAGAGAGAGAGAAAAAAAGGGAAAAAAGGCCCATCATCATGGGCTTAAATTGTAAAATCCTTTTGATAAATTTTTCCAAAATCCCAAGTGAAGCATGAGATTCTATTATGTATATCTAAATTTGTCCTTACTGTTTCCACGGGTTGCTTTTTTGGTACAAACCTAAAGGTGACAAACATCTAAACTATATTTAAAACCAAATCACAATTACTATAAAATGCATAATTTGAGCCAGAAAATCTTTGCTGTGCAACTCCCTGTCTGTCTATATCTTAACTTCAGCTGGGCATAAATGATGTCAAAGCATCTGGATAAAAAGAAAAATAGTAGTCAATGACCCAAACTTCTTGGAACACTGCACTTCACATTTATTGATTTGGGCATTTCTAGATGTTAAAGGTGGTACACATAAAGCAAACTGGGTGCTGTGTTGGGTTTTTTTTTCTTTTTGTTTGTTTGCTTGTTTGCTTGTACTTTTCACACAGATATTTTTGTGCCATGAGAACAAATTATCAAGACAGACAAAAAATAGAGTATAAGTAAGCCCCAACTTAGTAACTATAATGACCCACATTGTAATTTTTACCCTACCAGTAACTTTGAGCAAATGACTTAACCATGCCTCAGTTTCTTCATCGGTCTGGGGTGAAAATGCCCACCTGATACAGAGCTGTGACAGGAATAGAGTGATAAAATAGATCTGAAAACACATCAAATATTTGAGAGTATTATAATTTATAAATGTAAGTACCATTATTGTATGATATCTCTTCTTTGGCTTACACATTATAGGCTTTTCCTCTCCACATTCTCAAGAACTTACAATAACATCTTTCCTCATTTTAGAAACTCTTTTTATATAAAAGATTATGAAAGACCTTAGTTGCAGATCCCTCTTTCCCATTAGCTACCAAGCAACTCTCATTGTAAGTAATTTAACACATCAATGTGGCTGGGAGATTATTATTGGTGTGCAGAATTGTTCCATATAGTCTACAATTTCTTTATACCCAAAGGTTTCCAACCTAGTAGTAAATGGATTGTACTGTACTATGTACTGTAGTATCAAAAAGAAAAAAAATTAGCAATCACTTTATTAGAAAATGGAATGTTTCCAATAGCTCATTTATGGCCCTGAAAAGTACTAGAGCCTTTTTCATTACATTTCCTTTGACAATGTGGTATTTTCATAATTTTTCTCTTTGAGGCACCAGTGTCTGTTCAGAATCCAGTATGATCTCTAACTATTTCAAGTGGTAACTAAATAAATACATGAACAGTAGAGAAATCCCATCTATAAAGTGATAGCTTGATCTATAAAATAACACCCATATTGATTTTTGTGTGTTTCCAATGACTTGACTGATGTTGTTTTTCATTAAATTAGTAAGTTTTGGCATTGCGGAAACACAACATGTTGTTAACATTTGTTCAAAGTTGGAAAAGAATTTTCTTATTTGTTTATTCTGGGGCTTAGTCCTCTGGTTACCCTAGATTAATTTTCAAGGTCAGTGAACTGAGGCATACTTCTAACAGCGCTCACCGAGTTTTAAAATATTCCCTCTCTCATCAGTCTCTCCTTCCTCCCCTTGGCACCAAAATATTGATCAACTTCTCTCTCAGTGTCCTACAGAGGTGACCAGGATGCATGCCTAGGAGTGAGCAGCAGCCTGAAGAAACATAAGACTGATGCTGTGAGGTTCTATTTGCAATTAATTTCCTTTCTTTTGAAGGAAGAAATTTTTTTCTGACTACAAAGTAATATATGTTCATTGTGGTACAAAATTCAGAAAAGGTATAAATTCTAAAAAAGTAAAGAAATTACCTACAATTCCACTAACCCTAGCTAGCCATAAACAAAATGAAATTTTCAATTTAGTTTTCAAATGTTTCCTTACTGATTCCTTTGATGTACATACTGCCCTGAACCAAAAAAACTATGTTGATTCTTCAGATTTGTCAACTAATGTTGATTTTATACATATATCTGGGGGGAGGGGTGGATAATAGCTGATTATTTGCACTTCTTAATGCTATGAGTTATGTTGTTATTTTAGAATGTGTATGTTAAGAGTTCCCAATCACCAATAAATGTATTGGTACCAGAACACATAGGAGAACAACAGATGAACCAGCAAGAGGACTTCACTGTGGAGCTGATAAGGACCAAATGTAAAGCTAGAAAAAGAAAGATAGATGGATTCCAGGGGAAAATAAGTAATAAAAGCAGACAAAGTATGTGGGGTTTGATGTCACACAAACCTGGATTCTTGTCTTTGCTCATGGCTATGTGACCTCAAACAGGTTACTTAATTTCTCTGCACCTCAGTTTCCTCAACTGTATAAAACAGGCATAATAGCAGTACCTACCTGAGATTTAAAAGTGTGAATACACGTAGAGCACTGAGAACAGTGCCCCTCAGAGAGGAAGCACTCGGTACATCTTAGCTGCTGACAGTAGCAATAGTACAATATTTATCAGACTCTGAGCTAAGTGTCTTGCATACATTGCCTCATTTACTCTTACGCTACCCTATAAAATAGGAGGAAACGATAATGTACCCAGAACACTTTATCATCCAGAAGCTTGAATTACAAATGAGAAAACTGAGGTTTAGAAAAGGATACAGTTTCTTGCCCAACACCAGAGAATTTTAAGTGATAGAGCCTGGATTTTCACCCAGTGCTTATGGCTGCAAATGACACTCCTTTTCTAAGTATGGCATCAGGACCACCATCAGTACATCAGTATAATCAGAATATCTGTAATGGGGCCCAAGAATCTATAGGTTTAACAAGTTCCCCAGGTGTGTTTTAGACCCCAGATCATGGCTCAAAAATTCTGAAATTTTATTCGGAGCCCTGCACAAAGCAGGCCCTCAGAAAATATCAAACGATAATCTTGCAGCAGGTGAGATATTGCTCCAAAAAGAGACCAACCAGATACAATGTAGAAGCAGGGCTGCAGTGAACATCTGCCTTTTTTCCCACCTAAAGGTGTCTGTTTGCATGTGACTGATTTTTATCTTACGCTTGATGAATTGATACATATATTTAATTATATCATGTGTTGTCCCATCAATACCGCTTTGCAGCTATTTTACATTCAGCCCGCATGCCAGATTAAATTAAATGGTTTTTTTAAAGCCTGTAAAGAGGGAAAATATCTTTCCCTGGTTGGTATTTTTTACATACTGGTTACTAAGAGTCTGTAAGCTAAAGCAGGTAGTAAAGTTCATTTGCTAGTGAGGAAGCCAATTTGACTTTTATGGCTATTAATATTTTATGGAGCACAAAGCAGAATTATTGGTGTTGCACCTGACTTAGACACCTCTGTAGCTATCGGGACTGAGGGCACCTCCATTTGGGAAGCAGTTCTCCTGACCATCCCTAAGGGGACAAACGATCACAAACAGCTTCCAGGTCCTGGTCATAAGATCCATCTATATGCAGTGATACCTCCTATGAGTCACCAAGAAAAGTTATTGCTATTGCTTTAATACTAGATGTGATATATTATAGGCTTTAAGTAATCTCGGATGGGGTAAAAAGGACTTGATCATTTAAGAAAAGTCATTATCACAGCTGAAGCAGCCCCAAAAGATATTAATTCAACATCTTTCTTGTGTGCCTACTATGTGTCATGTATTGTTCTATAAACGCCATTTATAGTAGTGCGAAAAGGCAGAAATAGGCAAAAGGATCCACTTTCGTGGCTCTCATATTCCAAAAGGGGGAAGGAGAGAGTCCGATAATAAATACAAGTGGATTTGTCAGGTGATAATACTTGCTGAGAGGGAAAGTTAGGCCAGATAAAGGGTAGAGAGTAATTAGAGGGAGTTCTATTTTAGATAGGGTGGTGAGGGAAGGTGTCTCTGATATAAGGTAACACACTAGCAATTACACCATACACTTCACTTAGGTAGGAAGAGATATTTAAGATTTGAGAATTTTTCTACAATGTTGCCGTATGTGTGAAAATGTTGCTTCATTCAACAAATAGAATATACTTATTGTAATGTGGCATTTCACACATTGACTTATTTTGAACTTCACAACAGAAACACTCTTTTCTTGTTGTCGTTCATTCATTCAATAACTATTTTTTTACTATTTCAAATTTCCAGGTACTGCACCAGGGTTGAAAAAATAATAGCCCATAGTTACGGAGCATTTACTAAATGCAAAGCCCTGTGCGGAGCACTTCACATAGCTTTACTGACTGGCAAGTCAGATATTGTTATCTCCACATCACCAATAAGGGGTGAGACCCTGAAGGGTTACTGAACGCCCGGGTTCACATCTCTGTTTAGTGCCAGGGCTCAGACTGAAACCAGGCTTTCTGATCCCCATTCTAGTTTTCCTAACACTAAAACATACAAAACTTTAGATTAAATTTTTTGCCTGCTTTGAAGGCAAATGAGATACTGTATATCCCAGAATAAATATACCTCATTGCTAAACGAACCTCAAAAAGCCCTGCCTTCAGACAAATAAATCAGTATTAACTTCATTTATAGATGAAGCTTTCACCAAAAGAATTCAGTCAGCCCAAGAAACAGGCTAGTAACTTTATAGTACAAACCAGATGTCTGAACGGATGGTCTCTCTAATCAGAGCTTGTCAGCAGGGCTGGGAAAGTGGGTAAGTCTGTATAGCAGCCTTCCCTCTCACCTCACCCACGAGACCATCTCCCTTGTTGACTCGCCTCATCCCTCATACCAACTCTGGACCCAGCCAGGCCAGTCTCCACTGTTGGCTGCAGAATCCCTACAACAGCCCTCTCTCCTGCCCACCCCCCTCAGAGTAATCCTCCTGGAGCACGTGCTGCTCACCAGAATGGCTGTCCAAACTGTTATACACTAAGATCAAAGATTTTAGGAATCCACTCTGTCTCAGCAGCCTACTTCATAGAATCTTAAAGGAGACAAGAACCATGGACATCATCCTAGACCAACCTGCATCGTTTACAAATGAGACCCTGAAAGAATGCAGGACTTATGGCTAGTTAGTCCTAGGACCCACCAAAATGCAGATTTCCTGCCTTGAGTCAATTATTCTTTGTACTCTACCACTTTGCCTTTTAGGTCTTAATATTGTAAAAGAACAAAATCTCTAATATTAGTATTTGGGGCATTTGCTACAAATTGATAGGAGATTTGAAGGGGAGTGTGACTTTTTGACATTTCTCAGTTCACATTCCTTGGCCAGCCAGCTACTCTGCCCATTCATGGGGTAAGCAAATTTCCAACATACTCTTCATGTTGATTGGTTTTCTCTATATCTTATTGAATGATGGTCCCACAGGAAATTTCCTCGACTTCTTCCATTATTTGTAGGGTGACTCTGATAAAGAATGAGCTAAAAGAAATCAAGATTGTTTACCTCTACATAATCATATCCTCATAAATAACCAGTGATTATTTCAAAGTGCTCAAATATCAACAACTTACTTTTCACAATATCTTCATTTTAAAGGGGATAAAACAAAACTGACACAGAGAACGGGTGATCACACAGCTAACCAGTAGAAGAGAGAGATCAGAAACTAAATTCAAAATATTCTCAGCTTGATATGAATTACTCTGAACCATTTTTTCTGATATACAAAAAGGAGGAAGTAAAAATAAAAACTGCAAACATTTATGGACCACTGACAATATGCCAGGATATTCCCTAGCTCATTTATACTCACAACATCCTATAGGGTAGGTAATTATTATTATTATCTTCATTATACACCTGAGAAAATTCAGGATAAGCAGAATTAACTAAAATTTGATGAAGGGAGTAAATTTAATAAATGGCAAGGCCAAGACTTGAACAACACAGGCTGCTTGATCCTTCAGTCTGCACTTAACTAGTACTACTAGTGAAGCCCATTCTTGCCAGCATGAAAAATGGGTCACGGCAAGTGTAGACCCCCATCATAACTCCTAACTAGCCTCCTTATCTCCAGTATTCTTTCTGAAATACAATCATACAAATGATTGTAAAAATACTAAAAATGTCCATCATGTCTCCCTTTACCTTCCCATATATACCATGCCCACACCTTTCTTGTGCTACATCTCCTGCCTTGAATCTCCTCCTCTCTCCCTCTGGCAGGCAGAATTTTGTCGCCCCGCCCCCCAATGCCACACCCATGAATACTTTTCCTTATGTTGCCAAAGGGACATTGCATATGTAATTAATGCTACTAATTAGTGACCTTAAAATAGGGAGATATGGATTATTTGAGTGAGTCTAGTATGATTACATGAGCCCTTAAAAGCAGAACTTTCTCTTAGTTAAGGGTAGAGGAGGAAATCGGAGAGATTTGAAACATGAGAAGTTTAAACACCCCATTCAACATTGGATGATGAAGGAGCCACCTGTCAAGGACATAGGGACCTGCTCTACCATTGCAAGGAGCTGAACTCTGCCAACAACCAGTGAACGTGGAAGAGGGCCTTGAATTTCAGATAAGAACTGCAGCCCCAGCTGATACCTTGATTTTAGCATGGTGAAACCCTAACCAAAGAATCCAGCCATACCCTGCTGAACTTCTGACCTACAGAAACTGCAAGATAATAAATGGGTGTTGTTTAAACTGCTAAATATGTGGCGATTTGTTCCAGCAACAACTGGAAACTAATACACTACCTTCTGTCTTATTAGTTTCAACTCCTTTTTCAAGGTCCACCTGGGATAGGA
Source organism: Neophocaena asiaeorientalis asiaeorientalis (assembly GCF_003031525.2). Classification (NCBI taxonomy): domain Eukaryota; kingdom Metazoa; phylum Chordata; class Mammalia; order Artiodactyla; family Phocoenidae; genus Neophocaena; species Neophocaena asiaeorientalis. Next base: position 7,807,897 of record NW_020175410.1, read on the forward strand.
AAAACAGATATCTCAACTTTAAAATAAAACTTCAAATATTAAGCAAGTATATGCAATTTCCCTGATATCTCTCCTTTCAGCCACTACGCCATTCCCTCTACTCTTCAACAAAATAAAAACTTTATGCTTCTCACTGGTAAACTGGAGCTGTTCCTTGAAAGGAAAATGAGGGGGAAGAGACCACTGCAAAAAGGAACATATTTTTCATATGCAAATGAGGCATCATTCCAGACAAAGAGTCTTAAAACAAAGATAATTCAATATGGTCCATGCCTTGCACTTCATTTGTGTAGATTTCATGTTAAAACGAATCATGTGTCTGTGCTTGCTGTTTACTTGTGGGATGCAATCTGCTGGAAAAACAAACGCTTTTCTGCAATCCAAAGTCATGCCTAAATCCCACCACATCCTCCAGAAATATGTCCAGCATGTAGCCACAGGCTGCGTGGGCGGTCCCGCCCACTCCAGCTCCCCACAGAGGTGTCACCCCAGCAGGCAGCCCAGGCACTGTGGAGAAGGGCAAAATCTGTGCTGCTGCTGGTGGGCACTGCCACAGGCCTCCAAACTCACCCTTCAGGGGAGGAAGGGTCCTTTCAAGAGAAGCTTTTGTTTCCTTCCCTCCTCCAGCCTCTGTTTTCTATAAATGAAATGGCTTCTTCACACCATAGCTCCTCTCTCACTCCAAGTATCAGTTACTGTGCTTTTGGAGTTGGGTCAAAGAACCACCCTTGTGAGTTCTGTCAGCTACAAAGTGAAGACTAAAGCAAACAAATAAAAAAATAGTCTACCAAGGGAAGCTTTTTCCCCAGGAATATTTTCACCAATCAGTTAGATAGCATGTCATGGGCCATTAACAGTGGATCAAAATCCATCCAGTAAATTCCCATAACCCATGCTCCTTCTTCTCCCAAACTCTCCCACTAAGAAAGCACATCGAGTTATGTGTGTCTCTTTGCCATGATAAATCACTATGGTGGGGCTACTTAAAGAGGGACAAATGTGTGTCAAACAATTGCAGACTGGATCCTGGATGAATAAGCTATTTGGAGGACATATCAAAGATTTAGCTAATCCAACAAGTCCATTTCTCTCCTTGCCAGAGTTTGGATCCATGAAAATACATCCATTTGGGAGCTCATAAAGAAGTCTCATTCAAAAGTGTGGACCACTTGCACTAATTCCTGCCAAACTTAGAAATAATTAAGTCCTTGTCTCAACTAATGACCTAAGTCCTCCCCTTCTGATTCTGTGGGTCTGGATTGTCTTCTCTATTGGGTTGTCAAAGCCATACTTGCTGTCTTTATTTTATTTTATTTTTTTCGGTACGCGGGCCTCTCACTGTTGCGGCCTCTCCCGTTGTGGAGCACAGGCTCCGGACGCGCAGGCTCAGTGGCCATGGCTCACGGGCCCAGCCACTCCGCGGCATGTGCGATCCTCCCGGACCGGGGCACGAACCCATGTCCCCTGCATCGGCAGGCGGTCTCTCAACCACTGCGCCACCAGGGAAGCCCTTGCTGTCATTTTTTAATGAGGAGACTGTTACTTCATCAAAAAGGACAAGATTGAACCAGGAATACCAGTTGCATGCCCTGAAGATAAGATCCTGAAGGCAACTCATAGACCATCTGAGCTTCCCTGATGGTCAGATGGTCTCTGAGTCTACTGCCTGCTCCTCCTCCCTGTCTACTGCTCAGTCAACATGCATGGATCAGGCTTTTGATTCCACGTGCTCTGAACATGAGGTGAGGTGACAGGCCAACATAGGGGGCCTGGCAATAATTACCCCAACTGGAAATCTCTGCATAATAAGGAGCTGCCACTCAAAATGGCTTCACCTTTTACTACCCAATGGCCATTACTTCTCCAGCTACGCATGAAAGAGGAGAGGGTTGTTAGGTTTGACTTGGTTGAACTTTAGGTAGCAGAGAAATTCTGTGCACTTTCTTTTTGAAATTCTATTGGGAAATGACTATAGGGGAATTCATGACTGTGGTCCTGGCTGGTATTAGCAAAACAGGAATTAAAAGTTGTGATAGCCTATATCATCCAAGCAGAATAATACATTTACCTCTGCTGAGACACCTCTGCATTGTCTCTCTAAAGAAAAGAGAGTGCCCAGTGTCTCAGAGGGCCCCTTATTTGGGCAAAGAAAGGGAATAAACCAGCAAGCCTCCCTGTAATTTCCAAAGGGCAGTTGCCAAGTCTGCGTAAGTAAGGAGGAGAAGGACGGGGCAGGTGAGCCTCTGAAGCAGACCTTGCAGACCGACCCACTACAGGCAAGTCCTGCCTGGGGTGCTCTTTTTAAGAGCTTAGTATCCTGGGGAAAAGAGCCAGACCTCAAGAGACTACTGACTGAGAAGTGTCTGGGTCATTCTGTGCCATAAGGACTCATGAGCATGGACATAGCTTTCCTGAATCCTTGACATACCGAAAACACTGGTGTTTCTTACAACTTGAAAATTTGGACAGGGGCATACAGGTCTGCAAAAACATATGACGAGTAGAGAAGGACAACAAATTGGGTCCAGGCACATGTAAAGGAGGGGTAAGAGGTGAGGGGCAAAGGGAAGCTGATGAGGCTCCAAAACTGGGTCCAGAAGGGGCAGTCTAAGCTTAACTCTGCCATTCCTTTATTTATTCATTCATGGAACAAATATTTGTTGTATGCCTACTCTGTATCAGGTCTCTTAAAGATCCATGGTGCAAATTAGAATACAAAAGCTCTGATGGGCTTCCCTGGTGGCACAGTGGTTGAGAATCCGCCTGCCAATGCAGGGGATGTGGGTTCATGTCCCGGTCCAGGAGGATCCCACATGCCGCAGAGCGGCTGGGCCCGTGAGCCATGGCCGCTGAGCCTGTGTGTCCAGAGCCTGTGCTACGCAACGGGAGAGGCCACGGCGGTGAGAGGCCCACATACCACGAAAAAAAAAAAAAAAAGGAAAACAAGCTCTAATACTGAAATAAGAAAAAATATTATTTAACTCAAGGTTCCTCAAATGTATTTAATCCTTAGAATCCTACTTTTTTCTGCCTAAGAAAATTTAGACCATCTCAGAGAATTAGTATTCCCTGGAACAAGGTTTTGGAAATACTACTATAGAGCAAATCATACTTAATTCTCATGAAAGAGCAAGTGTACAGTTAAATGTATCAAATCCTTCAGTCATTTTCATACAATCCTAAGATTTTTTAAAAAGTACTCTAAGAATTTTCATATACAGGAGTTAGGAGGACCCAGATAAGATACAGATACCACAGAGGTCAAATAAGCAACATCGGGCTTCCCTGGTGGCACAGTGGTTGAGAGTCCGCCTGCCGATGCAGGGGACACGGGTTCATGCCCCGGTCCGGGAAGATCCCACATGCCGCGGAGCGGCTGGGCCCGTGAGCCATGGCTGCTGAGCCTGTGCGTCCGGAGCCTGTGCTCCGCAACGGGAGAGGCCACAACAGTGAGAGGCCCACGTACCGCAAAGAAAAAAGCAACATCTTCCACTATTAGGAAATTCTGAGTATGCCTACAATAAGGTACCATGTGTGAGAGGCAGCAGTAGGTTCCCTGCCTTAACTCTAGGACGTGTAGGCTCAAGACGGACACTGAATAGGGGCCAGCAGTCACAGGAAGTCCCGGGATAGCACCTTGCCAGCACTGCAGGTTACATTCATTCATGCAATGATCCTGTTGAATGCCTATAATCTTCAAACATGAAACACATCAACTCTTACAATTCTTGAAACTACCATCCCTGCATTATTCCCATTTTACAGATGAGGAAACTCAAGTAAGTAGAGGTAACTTGATTTGCCTAAAGTCACATAGTGAATACGTGACAGAGCTGAGATTGAAATCCAGGTCAATCTGCCTCCAAAGCCAATGCCCTGTATCACACTGTAACACTCTCTAAGGGGAAGTCCCATGGGGGCCCAGAAGATTCTTCAGAGCCTCTAGGCCTTTGAGCTCAGAGCCTGGTATAATCACACTCAACATCAGAAAGATGGGGTGCACATAGGGCCTGGACCTGAAGGTGGGAAGCAGCAGTGGATCCACTTCTGGCCATTTATGGAAGATACAGGCTGAGAAAACCAAGCTGGAGCTGCAATTCAGCTTTTAAATAGGAATATTAGTTTTCTATAACCTAGGAGGAAATTAATCTAAATGACAACTGAATAAAATTAACAATCACAAAAGGCAGACTTGAATTTTAAGTCCCTCACCAGCATCGTCTGTGCTTTAAAAGAATGGTGCTGGAGCTGATTCAAATTCATGAACTTATCTCTCAAATAACTGTCTACTCTATAAAATCAATAATGCATATTCAATAAAATAATAGTAACTGCATAAAACAAACTAGATCCATTTTCTACGGGACTTTAGCAATGTTGTGGCATAATCAGTCATCACATTCAATTGTATGAACGAACTGATTTACAGGCCCAACCATGGTGCAATCAAAGTACATTGGTGCTATGAAAACTACATACCTCTGGAAAACTAGCCCAGCAGAGAGTGGGACCAAGGGACAGAGCTAGACTCAAACTGACATCACTGATTTCACACGAACGGCCTATCTCCCACAGGTCCTTATTACCTTTGTTCAGTTATGACTTGTCTTCTGACATTCTCTCCCCGAAATTCTGAAACACCCCCTCTTAATTAAGAACAATAATCACCTATATGGATCTAGGTTTCTAGTTTTTAATATGTAATGATAAGGACTTTTGCTTCCTTTCACTTCCCCTCTCCAAGGCAGCAGGGCCAGGGTCCTACACTGAGGCTCTCCCATGCAGCCACGAAGTCATGGCTCACAGCACTGGACTAGTGCCTTCTTGGAACATCTTTCCTCCTGTCCCCTTCCTCCTCCCATTCAAATCTTCCATATCCTTAAATTCCTTCCATGACTACTGACCCCATCCCTCCTTGTGCTAAGGAAACTCAATGATCTTACTTCTCACTTGGTGATAATTACTTTGTCATTGTCTTATGTTGTCATTTAATTCTTATTATTTGGCTTAACATTCCATTAGGCAGAAGAGGCCAGACCATGCTTGGTGTATAAGAAAGAAACCCTGTATCTTAACTGTGTAACCTTTTGAAAGTTTATTTTTCACTCACATAAAGTCTAATGAGGGATATTAGAGTCTCTTCACCATTCCTGGACTCAGAGACCCAAGCTCTCTTCATCTTGTGGCACTGCCATCTCAACACCTGACCCTCAAGGATACCATGGTGAGGGAAGAGAGAGTGTGGAGGTAGCTTTCTCAGTTCTTCAACACCCGAGCCCCGAAGTGACACACACCATACCCTCTAACATGTAACTGGCCAGTCACACAGCCCACCTACCAACAGGAGGCTGAAAATTATAGTATTTCCATATGTTCCAAAAGAATAGAAGGCCTGGATATGGGTGAGCCTTAGTATTCTCCAGCACAGTGAGTTTGTATCATGTCTCCCAAATAGACTGGGACATCAGTAATGCTAACGGAAGTTAAACTGAGCTTTGGCTGTTTGGTGGTGAGCTGGCTTGTCTGAGCTCCCAAGGCACTCATCGCACACATGGCTGGAATTCTGCCAAAGTTCTTAGAACTGTGCCTCATATACAACAGAACTGCTTCAGAAAGTATTGACTGATGGATTTAATCTGAACACTGACAGTGAAAACATCATATCTGATCAAGTTATGTCTCTTCCACAGCTCTTTGTCCCATTTCCTTGCTGCTGAAAAAGTGCAGCTTACAAGACAAATGAACGTGGCAGGGATGTCAGAATCTCTTGTGGCTGTCTCAATCGACTACATGTGAACGCTACAACTTTGAAACTTCCCCCTTCACTGCTTTGTGCTCTAGGACAGAAGGAAATCAACAATGACGGACAAGACCCTACTGAGGAGAAAATGAACTGACAAAACTTGGCAAGAAATATGTTTATGATACAATACAGCACAACAGCACATTTCCCCTGAGCTGCCTTCCACAGAAAGACTCAGAGCTGAGACACTGTTATCCCCATTAACAGATGGGGAAAGTGATACCTGAATAGGTTAAGTTTCTCCGTCATAGTCAAACAGCCGCCCAAGAAAAGCCAGGGAGAGTACCTTGCAAGGTTGCAGGCTTGGAGCTGTTCCTATTAAATTAGATGATGTTCATTCGTCACTGACAGCTTTGGGGGAAAATGGATCAATAAGCACTTCCCTTTGGGTCACTTTCCTACTGTGTCAGATTTATATCTGCAAATGTTTAAAGAGTTCCCATTTACCTGGGGTTTCATGACTTTGTTATAATTGCCAGAGCTGAGAGAAAGCTGCCTTCCGTCTGGCTTCTCCTCCTGCAGGGAGCAGTCCAAAAACCATGTCATCTCAATCATAGAACAAAAACGCTTTGAAGGAAAACAAATGCTGCTTTTTTTTTTTCCTTAAAAAGGAATTGTTGAATTGTCGGGAAAAGTCAGACGGTGACTTGCAAAAAAACCTTTCTTCTAGGTTGACTGCCTAGATCACTGCAATGGATTTGCTGAGTGCCCCATCCAGGTCAGCATGAGAGACTGGAAGATTATTCCAGAGACTCATGACACCATGGTCAAGCAGCTTTTCAGTCCAGACTTCTCAATTTTAAATTTGGGGTCTATACACCCATTCTTTTTATATAATAAAGAATATATACCACACATAACTTTATAAATAATAATTAATGAGCATTATGATGAAGATAGTTGGGGAGTGACACTAGCACATTTATCTATAGCTACTTGATGATGTGGCATTGAGTTTTAGATATTTTCTCATAAACATTTCCATTTCAACTTACATCTTAATTCATATGCAAGTACACGCCCACAAATATATACTCTTTCATGCTAACAAACAGTGAAAAATCAATAAGCTTTTGTTTGCCTTTTTCTTGTTTTTCAACTGCAACATCCCTCAGCCCATACCTGGCTTTCAACTAATGCACACAAATATGAAAAGCTAAAAAGATAGAGGGGAAAGAAAGAGAAGAAAGCAGAGGAAAAGGAATGCTGTTTTATAATTTATCAAGATAGGAGTATTGACAATTCAATCTTATAGCAAAAAAGCTGTGAATGTGCTTGTTCTGTGTTATAACTCTTTCTTTGTGCAGTCCATTCCTTTTCGCTCCTTGGAATCCCCTAGTTCAAATGTGTTTTCAGTTTAAACGTGTTCATTGGGAAAAGTGACCACTAAAGCAAACGGCATGGCAAAGCCATTCTGAATCTGAACCTTGAATTACAGAATATGTAATACTTAATCAGCTCACTTTGGAACTATCTCTGTATGACAGGGCAGCTTTAATTAATGTCTGTGTCATTTGCTTCACCATTTTAAAAAGTATGCTTTCTAAGTGTATTTAACACATTTCCTGTAATTGTCTTGACACAGTTTTTTTTTTAACTTGCCCTTATAAAGTATACAAAAGTAAAGCTCTATTATCCCTAGCAAAATAATAAATAATTCAAAATAAGTAGATAATACTAATGATGCTGAGCTATACTGCTCTGAAGCTTGGATCTTCAGAGCAAAGGAAAGGCTGATGGGAAGAGGACACATATCAATTAAACACCTCCTCTAAACAGGTCCTCTACCACATATTTCATTGTGTCATCACAAAAATCCTGTAACATTGATATTATCTCCATTTTGAGAGAAAAAAACAGTCATGAGGTGGGAGGACCTGGGGAAGGAAACACAAAGAATTTAAGAATTTGCCCTACATTCCTCCCAGCGGAAAATGGTTAGGTTTAAACACAAAGTTGTATGGCTCCAAAATCCAAGGACTAGAAAGAGCTACTTGGAGCTAGAAAATAAATGTATATTTTACAAATTCTTCCCTGTTCTTGCTATCAATATTCTTTCCTCTTTTTTAAAATTATGAGTTAGGACAGGCACATATGAAAACACTTTGGAAGAAGTGTGACATCACAGTAACTGTGTTGTTGACAATGAAGACACTTCTAACATTAATCTTAATTAGGATAACATTCCTTCAACTTGTCAACAAAGATTATATATCCAGTACCCAGCTCAGTACTAGGGATAATTCAAGAGAAGTAAATAAATTGTTCTTCATGTGGAAGAAAATAAATCTGGGGTTTTCCTTGAATTCCATTTTGATCTGTAGTTTTTAGCGATATATTCAAAATTCAACTTCATTCCAGTAATATTTTGGCACACCCACTACACACAAAGTACTGTGTCATAATCTAGCTGAGGGCATACCTCAGGCTTACAAAGTGCCATAAATATGACTACTAAAATTCAGCACCTAAGCATTGATATTTCTACCTACCTTTTATCTGCATGTTTGACAGATATTTCAAAGGTGGAACGAAGCTGCTTCGGGACATCAAACATATGTGAAACTTTCCATTTCTAATACAATTTTGTTTTCTAAAACACAGTCCCAGGCAGCTCTGTTCACGCCTAGCAGTTCTTCAGAGATGTCAAGGATCATCTCTGTAGCCCTCTCCCCAGCGCACGTTTTACATTATTTCAAAAACTTGCCAGGAACTGCCTCTACATAAACTTGCCTAGTAGAGGGTAAGAAAATAAGTGTCATTCCTCTGCCCCCTCCCTGAACCCTGCTCTACTACATCTATAAACTGAAGCCCAGGAGCAAATGTGGGTAGAGATCTCTTCTGGGAGGGCGCCGGATTCCAGTGCCATAATTCCTTTTAAAGAGAAACAGTCAGAGCACCTCTTTAGTCTGCGTGAGTATCTGCCTGCTTCAAATCCAGAGTCAGATCATAAGCAACACATGTGAGAGCTACTCTGTAAGGAACACTCTAGACTCCACTTCTCTCACCCCTGGTCAGGAGGTGGGATCTCACAGAAACAAGCTTCACATCTGCGCAGCACTGCGTTGTGCCCCCCAGCCTCTGTCCCGCAGCCACGTGGACCTTCACACTCTCCACTTTCTCTTTCATCCCCGGCCTCCACTCCTGACCTTCCCTCTGCTTGCATCTCATCTCATTCTGACCAGTGAACTCCTACATAGTCTTCAGTTCCCCATGTATAGGTGACCCTTCCTCTGAGCCCGCACATCTGGGTGAGGTAGCTCTCCATGCCCCTGCAGCACCCTGTCCTTCCCCTGTAGTGGCCTGGTCACACGCCACCGTTGCTCCCTGCTGAAATGCTCTCACACACACTAACCTACAAGCTCAGTGAGGGCAAATACTGCCTCTACCTCCTTCACTATTGTTTTTCTTGGTGCCTCATACTATGCCTACACTAAGTAGATGGTCAGTAGTATTTGTGGATTGAATTAATCCATCAATCAATTAACGTTTATCTATAGTTTATGTATGATTTCTTAGATAGGAAAAGATAAATCCTACCAGATTTAACCCTAAAGGACAAAACAAACAAACAAGACCCCTAAGGCGGCCAAACACAGGATGCTCATGGGAAAATAGCTGCTTTCTTTCTTTTCCATCTATTCTTCTATACCCTGGGTATTGGACCTCTTTGCAGTTATTTATGGTTTTGTTTGATAAAGAGCTTTATAAACCTATTTGAATGGGGATAGATGACAAGAGACTCATTCTCTTTCTCTCTTACTTCTCACAAAAGTTCTAAACTCAAAAGATTATAGAGTTCTACCTCCTCTTGGCAACTAGCCATAAGGGCAAGTATAACTTGGATAAAGCTATTCCCCTACTCAGGTGTTGAAATACTTTCCTTAAGGAAAAAAAAAGAAATTACTTTTATTGATCAACATGCTGAAAATCTCAGCAGGATCAAGATATTTCTGAGCATCAGATAATATCTGAAGAATTTCAAACAATACTTCACACAAAACAATTGATTTCCTTATCAGCAAAAACAGTATTAAATAGTCCTTTGAGGCTCACTGTAATGCTCTTTGATCTATGTTTATTTTGTTACTTCAGAGTGGACAACTGAGCAAGTTGTCTTAATTGATTGATTGACTGATCGGCTTATTGACTGATCACACCAATGCCTTAAGGTCCAAGAGAGCACCCAGCCAATGACGTGAGATACTCACCAACTCATAAACAAACCCCAAGTAGACAGAGGATGAGAAATGGGCGGAGAGAAAAGAGTTATGATAGATGATCTAAAAGATGTGCAACAGTGGAAGAGGAAAAAAAAGAAGAGAGCTTACTAATAATGGGAAGAAAGGGGTATTAAAAAGGCTTTGAGGGGGTTTCCATGGTGGCGCAGTGGTTGAGAGTCCGTCTGCCGATGCAGGGGACGCAGGTTTATGCCCCGGTCCGGGAAGATCCCACAGGCCGCAGAGTGGCTGGGCCCGTGAGCCATGGCCGCTGAGCCTGCGCTCCACAACAGGAGAGGCCACAACAGTGAGAGGCCCGCGTACAGCAAAAAAAAAAAAAAAAATAGAGAAGCAGTGGGAT
>NW_020175410.1:7818309-7892561 GCF_003031525.2 Neophocaena asiaeorientalis asiaeorientalis
AAAAAAAAAAAAAAAAAGACTTTGAGAACCAGTGGGATTTGAGCAGCTCCCTAAAGATTCCCAAAATTTAAGCAAGCAGAACTTGGATAATAGCATATGGAGTTACAGATGAGAAAATAAAAGCAAAGGTTTGGTGGCTGTAAAAATATGACTAAACTGGAAGGTAATGAATAGTCTAGCTTGGCAAGAGTATCAAGTGTCTGAGTGGCTGAGTGGGGCCAGGAGGGTGGGGAGTAAGAAGGGAAGAAGGGAAGATTTAGAGGGAGATAAGGCTATAGAGTAACAAGCAACCCATGGGCCATGACAAAGGAAAATGTATATTTTATTCAATTTGCCCTGACTTGGAGGGCCTATGTGATGAGATCCACATTCCATATGTGAGTTTATAGACATCATTAAAATGCTCAATGTCTCAGGTCTCCCAACTGTTGAAGGGGGAAGATGCGAACACCTGCAATAAACACACTTCCCAGCAATGATTCCAAGTATGTACCAGGTATTACCTAAAGCACTTTAGAATACCTTGATAAAAAGTAATATGGAGTTCATAAGTTGTGTTTTTTCCTATACTCTTAGCAGAAAAAAAAAGCCAGTTTTTATTGTAATATATACATTCCATTTCCTCTCTGTGATAATCAGCTAAAACTGATACATACTCATAGAATGTTTTTCTTGATTCCCAAGACTGTGAGGTAATTTTATAAACAATATATGAATGAGTCTCTTTAACCAACTGTTCAAATATCCACCATTTAGCTGTGAAATGTAGCAACTCTCCAGGACCCCTTGGCAGGAAATAAAATATTACTCTTTGGAAGAGCATACAGTGCCATGTGCCCCATGGTCTATCATTCAATAAATATTAATTGATGATGATGAAGCAGAATCATACAGACTAGTGGGAGTTCTGCAGAACTGTTCTCTTATTTATCCCACCTCCCACCTAGACACACATCTGCCCAGAAATGCAGATTTTTTGCCTCACTCGAAATTGGTCCCCATGGGAAACATTTGCAGCCCAGCTAGATTAGAAACTAGTAAAAGGTCATTTTTCTCTGGCAAGCATTTTGTAAACTACAAAGCATCTTACTCTCTCTTTCTTTCTCACTCTTGCTCTCCCTATCTCGTGTGTGTGTGTGTGTGTGTGTGTGTGCGCGTGTGTGTATGTGCATATCATTTTCTGCAATGCTCGGTTTATTCTGATGTTCTTGTAAAGAGACAAGAGGCACTAAGTATGCAGCTATTTCTGTGTGGGACAGAGGACATATGGGCCATATGAATTAAACTGACTGTAAAATATTTGGAAAATAAGACAGTAAAGTAAATTTCCCTTAGAGTGTGTAATCTAAGTCATCTCAACTGAACCACTGACTTGTAGCCAGGGGAGAGGAGCAGGAGGGTAGGAAGTGGACTAAGCTGGACATTCACCTGAGGTGAAACACAACAGCATGGAACTGGAAATCTTGATATGCTGCCTTGCAGACTGCTTGTTTGGATCAGAGCTGACAGTGTAAAACACCAAGGAGATGGCAGGCCCTACCCATCTGACACATATACCCTACAGCTTTTGAAATCCACAGTCGTGGGAGCAGCGAAAGGGGGAAGTGAGGTTTTGTACACCATCCTGAGGTAGTATCTAGGGATGGATTCTTCTGTTTGGTTTAACCATTTTCCAGTACAGCGGACAAAACTCCAAAGCTTGTCTATAGAGGTAGAAAAACTGAAGACTGAATTCCAAGTCTGCTATTTATTGTGTAACCTTAGAGACGTTACTGGACCTCTCTGAGTCATCCTTAGAAATGAGAAAAATAATAATTTATATATAGGCTTCATAAATATTAAAGGCTTAATAAATGTCTGGAAAGGAAGAGGACCTATGAGGGAGAAGCAACACATTATCTTCAGTCTAGTAATCTAAGAAACAAAAGAAACTGAGAACAGGCAAGATGTGAAGGGTTTTAGGTTTAATTGTATACCCTCTAAATCCATAAATATTAAAGTTATAACCTCCAGTACAGCAGAATATGACTTTATTTGGAAATAGGGTCTTTACAGATGTAATTTGTTAAGATTAAGTCATTAGGATGGGCCTTAATCTAATATGACTGGTGTCCTTATAAAAGGGGGAAATTTGGACACAGAGATACACACAGAAGGAAGACAATGTGAAGAGATATAGGAGGAAGATGGCCATCTACGAGCCAAAGAGAGAGTCCTGGAATAGCTCCTCTCTCAGCTCTTAGAAGGGACCAACCCTGCTGACATCTTGATTTCAGACTTCTAGCCTCTAGAACAATGAGACAATAAAATGCTGTTTAAGCCACTCAGTATGTAGTACTTTGTTATGGCAGCCTTAGGAAACTAACACCCAGAACAAGGTACAGGTAAGTCTAACAAACCGCGTGATATACGTAGTTCTCTGTGAAATCCTTAGTGGTGAGTTCAAAGGGAATTCACGGGGTTCAAATGACTCTTCCCTAATTTTCTCATCCTATCACCCACCACACCTCCAAATGACCCTTGTTTCCCAAACCATAATGAAATTCTACAGCTGCCCAAAGGTCTGCAATCCCTTACCTGAAACCCTTAAGGCTAGATGTGCTTTGGAATTCAGGAATTTTCAGATTTTATCAAAACATTATAGTGCACGTAGCATTTATCATGTAAAAATCCCAGTGGGATATGGTGATACACCCTATAAACAACATATTAATGTGTCTGCAACTAAATTTGTGAATATTAACACTAATGGGGATAAACAGAAACTACATGTAGCCTCACATCACTTCAGGTCAGTTTTGTTGCCAAATGAATTTAAAACCTTCAGATTTTAAAGTTTTGTGGGTTTCAGAATGGCAGGTAAGGTACTGGGAACCTATACATATTTTTATTCCTCCATATCCCTGTATATTCTGCTTCCTTCACCGAGAATGTCCTGCTGGTACCCTCATCCCTGTAAAATTCCTATGCCATGCTTATAACTCAGTTCAAAGAGCACCAGTCCCAAGAAACCTCCCCTCATTACTTAGGCAGTTGGGCACTTTCCCAACCTTCTTCCATGATATCTTCTAAATAAGTATCTCTAATTTGGCAATACTTACATTGACTGTGTACACATGCAAAAAGAACACCTTTCTCCAGGTCTTTAGAGATAATGAAGGTCAATGCTATATATCTTCATCTTAATTTAGCACCAAGGGCTGCTTGCTAGTAAAGTACTAAGTGTGCCAGAAGTTTCTAACACTTAGCATTTGAAAACGAAAATTAGTGTTTCTAAGAATGTACTTAGAATTCTGGTTCAGTTTTCTACTAACAACTCTGGCTGCCCTCCAATGCTGGTCAACATTGAAAAGCTCCTTCTCTGCATACACATAAGCAAATACATGGAATCTGGCATTTGGAGAAAAAGCCCTTTATTACCAGTACATTATCAATACTCTAAATTGGATGTAGCTTGCATTTGTTACAATTAGTAAGAAATTTCTATGAATTTAGCTTCATCATGAATTTACTTTGGGTTACCTGGCTAACCCTTTAGCATGAAGAAAGGTGTATTTACATCAAAATTATTTGAGCCTATAGATTTTACATTACTAGACTAGGTATTATGATTCAAATATTAGCCATATATTTCACTAGCCATATATTTCACTAATCCTAAAGTAAATTCATCATAATCACTCTCTGAAATTTTCCACCACTGGAAAGAGGAAGAAGGTGGAATTGGTGAGCCATGGAATCTTCAGCCCCTCCCAAGTGGGCTGTGTTCAAAAAGTCTGAGAACCACTGCCTTAAGGTCAGTTACTATACTTTTATTTAACCTCCATATTCTCACTGCTTACCATGGAGTGGGCATTTAATAAAAGACTGTCAACTGATTGAATAAATGAATGCTTTAAAAACCAAAAAGGGTCACAAAAAAGGTACAGGATTTAGCTCACAACCTCCTCCAGGTATAGCAGTGATACACTGGATTAAGATTATTATATGATTCCTGTGCTTCTTAAAATACCGAGGAAATTGTAATATTCTCTTGGCTTCCCTTTAATGCTATATTTGGAGAGGAGCCATGGCAATCCCTCTGGTTCCTTCCTGTCATCTCCTTCAGAAGCACCAACTCACTTGGGCACTCGGCGGGGGGCGGGGGGGGCTAGTTTGGCAGCTGTCAAGCTCTCGATTATGCATCTTGAGCCCTGGCATCTGCAGCTGTAGTGAGACTCACCTCTAGCATCTGCCCTGGCTGGGTTCCAAAGGCCAGAGCTGCCGGGGCAGGGTCACCCATTCCTGGGCTGTCAGAACTTCCTGGTGGCTACTTTCTTTCAGTCAACCTTGATAAAAGGAAATATGCCTTCAATTCAGTCCCCTTGGCCCATGTCTTATTGAAGCTGCCTGTAACTAGACTGAAATTGTGCCAGAATCTTCAGCAGGGTCTACAAACCTGCTGTGTGAGGATTTGAAGCTAAGAATCTAATTCAACACCAGAACAGAAATAACTGTTATTAGCTGTATTATGTTGGTGCCAGTGGCATACAGCCCACAAGTTCTCTGGGGCCAAGAGAGTCAGATAGAGATGGAAAGGTCTTCCTCAAATCCTTTGGGTACATTGTGCGGCATCCTTTTTTTCCCCTACTATTAGTCTGTTTCTCTCCAATCTCTGTAAAGTGAAGGAGACATTTCAAGGTCTCTGGTTGAATGAGTGATCGGTCTACCCTGTACACAGTGGCCTCACATCTGAGAGAAGGGGCAGGGTGCCAGAGGCCATTAGACCCAAGGCCACTTGCAGCAGAAATCTGAAATCAAAGGCCAGGACAATATTCATAGGCAGGACAGTTTCCACACTTAGAAAGGAAATGCAAAATTTTGGTTGACAGACTCTGACATAAGAGTAATGGGCCCTAAGGAAAGGGAGATAAACCCTGTAGGAATTAACTCAGAAAGTCACCAACACAAAGCCTGATAAAATAGCAAAGATTCGTAAAAGAGGTATTCATAATGCCCCATTTCACCTGTTATCTTTAAGGGTTAGAACGATTGCCTAATGCTGCACACAATGCATTATTTCTTCAAAGCATTTGTCTGTAATTGTAAATCAAGTCTGATTTATTTTTTGGATTCCAGTTAAAGCCAAACTCTGTTGTTCTACTTAAAATAAGGTTTGTTTGCACAGTTGAGAACAGCTGTTGCAGCCTCTCGTTTATTGATCCAAGGTCAAGGAAGCAAAGATCAGACTAGTACCAGCATTACTACAGGTATTTATTTCCCAAGATCCCATGACAAAATAAATGGAACCTTCCAATGAAAGGGTTCAGAAGTTCAAACTTAAATGAATTGAAGCCAGAAGGCAAGTGTCTATTGAGAGAGACTATAGCTCCAGCTAGGAGTAACAGGTACCCTAAATTTACACTAGTCCCTCACTTTGACCCTATAACAGAATATTTTAAATAAATATTAATGGTGGGTATATATAAATACATACACATATAAATATATGCCTATATAAGTATCTTTTAAAGTTATATATCCCTATATTTTATGAGTATATGTTTATATAATTACCCAAAAAGAAGCAGGCTTTCTATGCTTTTACTCCCATACTTCTCACCCTACCTACAATGAAAATTTAATATTTCTTCAATCATGAAACTTCAAAAACATTCAAAATACTATGCCTTTCCCTGTAACCCTATATTTTAATGGGGCTAACACTGGAATTGTATGTGCAGAATATGTGGGAAAAATAACCCTGGATTTATGTCCCAATTCTACTATAGACAAATGTCTCAAACTCTCTGAGCCTCAGTTTTGTCACCTGTGAGATGAGAATGATAATTACCTCAACAGAGTAATTGTGATAATTATATGAAATAATGTTTATGAAAGTATTTCACTTAATATTTGTGTACAATGACAGACACTAGGAGTTACTAATAAGACTATGATTATATTCATCACTGACTTATTAGCAGTCATTTCAGCGGCAGAAGTAGGCAAAATGTCAAGTTTATGTTTCTTGGCTCCCCAGACTACCTTTACGTCACACCTGGCTTTCCACCCCACTTGGCCTTTTGCTGGGTTTCCTTGTTTATAAACGTCGTTCCCAGCTATACGCAGGAGCGCTGCTTAGAGTAGTGCCTGGCACACAGTCAGACTATCAGGGTCTGTAGTAAGCACCCTAATGTTTGAGATCAGCTCAGATTCTGAAACAGTAAGCATCTAAATGGAACCGTTCAATGCAAGATTTATAACTACGGATTTTTCATTAACTCCTTTTCTGATGAAGTTTAAAAGACCTGTCATTAAGCAGATGCTTTCAGAAGAAATAATCATTGCTAATTCTCAGCTACATGATAAAATGTCGTCCCCCATACTTCCTGTCCATCACCACACAAAGGCATTGATGAGACGTCCCCACACTGGTTTCACTTTTGTTGGAACACGTGTTAACTATTTTACTGGTATTAGTGAAGCTCACAAACAATGAAACTCACGTCACACTGAGGAGACATATCATGCCCAACTTGCCCAGTCCCCTTTTACTAACTCTCTTCTCCCTCAAATAAAACACAAGCTTCTACCCACAGCAGATCCTTACAAGCTCCCTTACAAACCCCACAAGGAGGAAATGGAGAGGGAATATAATAGGGAAAATCAGACCCACCACCAGTTTCCTAAGGGTGATTCTAATTACTACAGACCCTAGGTAAAGGAAGATGTTTGTCCTCAGAGACAGAAAACAGAAAAAGAGAAAAGAAGAGAGAAAAAGACACTCCACATATATAATACACTGTCTATGACAGGGCACAAGTTGACACTGTCTTTGGAAAATAAACATGCTCCTCCAAAGCAAAGTGTTTATCCTAGACATCACAACATATTTATTAATGTGGAATTAAGCTACTCAAATTATACAAAATCCCTTCCAAAATTAATTCCATCTTGCAATATTAAATCAGCATGACTTGGATTTTTCAATAACCTTGTGGAATCAACATTTTAATTTTTAAATAATATATGTGAGTAGTTTTGTAATTCATTCCAGGCTGGTAAACAGTGGACTCCACAGTCATGCACTAATGGATAATATCATTTAATAAAGATATCAAAATTATGCAGTGTTGGAATTTTTGTTCCATGGTACTTCATGCCTATTTCAGGCGAATCTGATTCTAAAACAAGGAAATACCCACAAAAATTGAGTTGTTTTTTATAAATATCATTTGTTGGGATTGTGTTACAAGACACTGTTTTGTAAAAATCAACTTTCTCTTTTGCCACAGACCCAGTCCCGTTCTTCTAAATATCCCCCACCTACCCAAATGATAGTGGGAATGTTATTAACAGCCTCAGATTGATTCCTCTCCTTTTAGAAGACCCTGCCTCCCCCCTTCCATGGAGATTTGAGAACCAATGAAAAACCTACAAATCACTGTACTACATATTTATTTACACAATGTACATTGATTGACCCTATACAGCCCATGGGGCCAGACACTGGGCTTAGAAAGAGAAAGAAGTGGAGCCTCTGCCCTGCAGGATTCACATTCTAGACATCAGACATTTAGGAGACAGGTGTTGAACAAATACGAGATCACATAATTGTATTATGTGATTGTTCATCACATAAGTGACAAACAATTTCTTTTGGTCCTTTTGGTACTTTTCATACTCTATCCACAGTGCTCACCCAATGATGGAGAAATATTTACATTCTCTCTCACCATGTTGAGCTAGGTGGGGACTCTTTAACAATAAGTAAAGCCCTCAGTGAATGAATGCTTACCGAAATAGACTGAACGTTTGTGCTCCCTCAAAATTCATATGTTGAAACCTAGTCTACAATGTGAGAGTATTTGGAGGTGGGGCCTTTGGGAGGTGATTAGGTCATAAGGGTGGAGCCCTTATGAGTGGGGTTAGTGCCCTTATAAAGAGACCCCAGAGAGCTCCCTTGCCCCTTCCACCATGTGAGGACACAGCAAGAAGATGGCCATCTATGAACAAGGAAGTGGGCCCTGATCACACATCAAATCTGCCATTGCCTTGATCTTGGACTTCCCCAGACTCCAGAACTGTAAGAAACAAATTTCTGTTGTTTATATGCCACCCAGTCTGTGGTATTTTGTTATAGCAGCCCAAATGGACTAAGACACTTATGTGGCAGGCACTGTTCAAAGCATTTTGTAGATATTTGCTTCATTTAATTCTGGCAATTACCCTTTGAAGGAGGTAATATTATTATCATTTCTATTTTATAGACGAGAATAGCAAAGCTTATGTAACTCAAAATGGCATGCCATGCAATTAAATGCTAACAATTAAAATTAAAGCAATCAAAATGCTAACCTAAGTCAGACAACAAAGAACCACTAACTCCTTGTGCCCTTAGCAATCTAAGTTTGTTAGCTGAAAACATCTAGATTTTCTCTTGGGCTGAAATACACCTGTAAATATGCAAGTATTCATCTAATTATAATTTTGCTTCACAGGTAGACAACTAAATTTATAACAGAAAAAAAAAACTAAGTCACAATTATCTGAGTAGTGTTCCACTGAAAAAATGTCAGCCATGATTTAATAATTATATGCTGGGAACTGTCTAAAGTTGAAGTCAGAAACATTGGATGGGCATCAGGTAGACTAGTAATGTAAGATCCACTTATATCAGCTTGGCAAAGCACAAGCATTCTTTTCAAAGGCTGTTCCTGATTTCATCATTAATCAGCTTATTCTCCTTTTTCCCTATTGACTAGCCATCTACTTCAACAGAGCACTCTGGCTGTTTCCAGAGCTTTCTCATTCAGCCTTTAAATTAGCTAACTGCCCAGCCACAAGGCAGGTAGCAAATATGCCAAACAAATCACGAGGCAGGAGGCACTGAGGAAAGACTGCTTATTATCCTTCTGCTCTCTCGTGAGGAGGGGAGAAGTGACAAATGCTTGTGGGTTGGTAAACTGTCCTAATTTACAAGCCTGCTGCTATCTTTCTAATGTAACACTCCCTAGAGGAGCTCTGAGGAGTGATCTAGTTGAAGCTTTCAGTTTCAATCAATAAACTTGGAAGATTTTGAAACATGGGCTCCTATTTAATACAGTAAAATCCTATATTTATACCATGGGGGGAAGGATTAATGTTATAATTTTGAAGTATAAGTTAAAGAAATTAAAACATGAATTAGTATAGTGCTTGCCGTGTTTTGTGAGCAAAATAATAGTAATAACCAACATATTTATACCTCATTACAGCTCAAGATATCCACTAAGATGCCTTGAAGGCATCTTAAAATCATCACCATCATCATCATGGCTACCATTCATTGACCGTCAGACACAGTTCTGAGTGCTTTACATATGCTCAAGATCTCCCCCTTCACCTTCAAACTCTTTTTCCATGTAATGTTTCATATCCTAGTGAATGAACCACCACAATTCGATTATGCAAGTCATAAATCTGAGTCATCCAGACACCACCCTCTCCACACCTTCCAAATATAATCAATCCATAGCCAAATCCAATCAATCTAATACCCTATATCTATTTCTAATACACCAGCATCTCTCTAAGTCTACCACAGACACCTTAACCCAAGTCTCTCACCTAAACTGTTGCAATAGCTTCCAAACTGGCGTTCTGGTGTTCTCTGCCCTCCCTCCACTCCCCATTAATCTTCCCAGAGCAGTCACTGGAAATGCAAATCTGGTCACATCACACACACCTGCCCATGCACTTAATATCCTTCAAGGATTAGGCCCTGAACCATTACATGGGCTGCAGCACATTGCGGAGTCTGGAGCCTGCTGGGGTCTGGGGCCTGCTCCCGCCTCAAGCAACCACAGCGTTTGTTCACATCCTTCAAATGTACCATGTACCATCTACCACATTGTCCCCCATTTCTTCCACCTGGAATGCTAGCACCACCATCCCCTTGCTTAGTTAATGCCAATTTATCTGTCAGCTCTCATCTCAAGCATTACCTCCTTGGGTAAAACTTTCCTGCCTTTCTTGCACAGACTTCTCACTCCCCACCCAACTCAAATTTCTCCATTCTACGCCCTCATAGGACCATACTCATTTTCCCTACTATCTGTTCAGGGAGATCAGGGATGGTGTCTATCTAACTCACTAATGTCTCTTCACTTCCTAGATCAGTAATTAAGTAACCAAAGCAAGTACTCATTAATTAAATAATTTAATTTACTTACAAATTACACGCCAAATACCTTTACCCATTTAATCTTCACAAGAGCCCTATAGAAGAGATATGAAGTAATATTATCCTCATTTTTATAAATGAGGTGATCAAGACTCAGAAAGGCCATGTCCCTTGCCCTAGGTCTCAGGCCAATGGGTGATGAAGCCAAAGCTCAAACGTGGGTCTTTTGACTTTCTGGTTCTCCCAGAACACTTTGCTGCCTTGCAGATAAGAAATTGTACATTGTCACCAATTGGCATAATGGACTGCGTGATAGACCAACCCACACAAAGGAAAAAGAGGTAACAGTCATTATAAGAATTGTACAACTCAGCAAATGTGCTAAAAATATAGGCTTGTCCACTAAGGTAGGTGAAGCTTATAGCATGTAAATTATAGTTTGATAAAATTGTTTTTGAAAATCACCACAACTCTTAAGTGATATTTTGGAGTTCAAGCCAGAAAGTACCTTAAAAATTGTTAAAATACTTGAACACCTTCTCTAGAGACAAATTTAGTGCTTCTTCAAGTCATGTCCTCACACCACATGCACAGAACCACACTGGATGCTGTAAAAGTGCAGGTGCCTAGGCCCACTTCCAGAACACCCTCATCAACATGGCTGGGGATGAGATCCCAGAAACCTACATTCTTAATTTGCATGGGAAGTGGTTCATATGCACATCAAAGTTGAGAAACAGTGATCTGTTTGCAGCTGGACTGCTTGTAAAAGGCAAGTGTCCTCAAGGAGAAGGCTAACCACCTGGTTAAGACCTTGTGTGGAAACACCTGCATGCTCTTCAAAATTAATTTGCTAGCAGACAATGAGATTTCTAATAATTGAGAAAAAGAAACATTGTGTCTTACACAGTTATGCAACTAACAGCTATTGAATGTTTAGTGTATGCAAAACTTTAGTGCAAACAGAAATCTTCAGAAAGTCACATGGAAACCTAATGGGCACAAAAAAGTGCAAGTTTTACAAAGTTTTATGAAAATTATCTAATAATATGCAGGACAATATATCTCTAGAGTTTGTTAATATGAAAAATATGATTTAAAAACTATTTTTCTTACATGGCTTCCACCAGAAACCTCTGCTGAGTGGCTCAGGAATCCAATCCGCAACGTTGAGTTCTATTACTTCTTCCTAGATACAGGTATTCTAGTGGTGTATTGCTTATAAATGACTGTTTTGGCCACTCAGGTTACTCTGGGGCTAATTACAAACAAACAATAAGGACCTAGAACTGGAGAGGAGGCTGAGGCAAGCCTTCAAGAATCAAGAAGGGCCTCCCTGGTGGCGCAGTGATTGAAGAGTCCGCCTGCCGATGCAGGGGACACGGGTTCGTGCCCCGGTCTGGGAAGATCCCATATGCCGCGGAGCGGCTGGGCCCGTGAGCCATGACCGCTGAACCTGCGCGTCCGGAGCCTGTGCTCCACAACGGGAGAGGCCACAACAGTGAGAGGCCCGCGTACTGCAAAAAAAAAAAAAGAATCAAGCAGGTTGTCAGCACTGAAAATAAGCCCAGGTCACTAGGAAAGTTTTAAAGATCAAGTTGGAGGTGTAAATGAGGTTAGGAATTAGAAACAGGTAGAAAAGGGCATGAATAAACAGAAGAACAACCAGCAGAGGCTCAGAGGCCCAGCATTCTGTTGATAAGCAGGAAAACTTGGATTCATAAATGCAGAGCAAAACCAAAAATCTAATCCAAAATGACATAAAATTAAAAGTTAAAAAAGTTTTTAATCTTTTATTATGTTCAGGGTACCATGTGACAGAATGTCATTGACCCTTTCAGGGCTGTGTAGGCTAACAGGACATGTAAACAGATGAACCCCAGAACCAGTGATTTCCTTGATACACCTTGCTCTCCATTCATTTACTATTACTCTTGAGACAGGAACATGTCCCAGCAATGATTAAGAGACAGAAACTGCAACCGAATGGCTGCAGCCTCTGTGATGGTGCCGTCGCTGGACATACTTGTGTTTCCTGTTCTACATCCTCTCAAAGTAAATTTGATGCCAAGTAAATCTAATTGAGTCTTGTGAGCCTGACTGAAAACCAGACCTTGAAACCTATATTGATGACTTCTTGGATTTCAAGAAATACAATCTGTTAGGTAGACACATACATACATACATGCATGCATAGCTGGATGAATGATAGGTAGATAGATAGATAGATAGATGGATAGAAAGACAGATAGATAAAAGAAAGAAAAGTTAGTAAAATATTGCCCTGCCTTCAAGGAACTTGTGATCTAATAATAGGGTAGAAGTCAAGAACAATATTGCTATCCTAAAAAGCTATATTAGCAAAACATAGCACCCTGGAGCTTAAAAGGAGAAAAAGATTATTTGAAAATAGGAAAGGCTTTGTGGAAGGACTTGTTTCTGAGATGAGGTGGAATTGGACACATGCCACTGGGGAGAAAATCTTCCAGCAAAATGCATGCCTGAAACAAAGGATGGTGGCAGGAAACAAAGTTGGAGGAACACTGAATATTCACTTCAGCTAGGCAGGCAGATCAATGCTAGTAGAAGTGAGGAGAGCTAGGGCTGGAAAAACATTGTCAGGATTATGACATAGAGGGCTCTGGAGTCTGAATTGAGGGAATGTGCTTTATTAGGGTAGAGCCTGAGGGACCACTGGAGATTATGGAGGAGGGTGGTGATATGACCAGAGCTGCTCTTCATGAAGGCTAACACAGTGATGGTGTTCAAGGTGAACCAGACCTCTCATTGGCAACAGATGTACTGGTAGGCGGGCCATGTTCACAGTCAAGTAAGAGGTACTATGGGTCTGTACTAGTGTAGTGAGATGGAAAGCAGAAAAGAGATATAGAAATGTATAGATATAAAAATCCACAGACTGCCTCTTCACATTGTCTCCTTCATATACAACAGGAAATGTTAAAAGGGAGTAGATTTGTGGTTTGATTTGGATATACATAATTTTAGAAAAAATTGGAGAAACATGGAAAACAAGCAGGAGAATAGTAACAACTTTGTGCTAAAGTTTAAGGATTTTATGTAATGACATTATATCATCAAATTGGATGATAGTGAGGCTTGCACGTGAAGCCATGAGATAATGCTGACCGTGCATCACAGGTGAGAAAGTAACACAGAGGCTTCGTAGGGGAGTAGCTCAGAGTAGGTGCCAGAGCCAAACGACAAGGGTTCAGATCTTGGCTCTGTTACTACCCATGTGACCCTCCTTAGGCAAGTTGTTTTACCTTTCTGTGTCTCAGTTTCTACTTCTGTAAAATGGGGATAATAGTAGTACCTAGTTCACAGAACTATTGAAAGGTGTTCCAATTATCAATTTATTTCCTCAAAGCTCCAAATTCAACCTTCGTTGCCTGTTCTGCACAAATGGAGGTGGGCCCTTTAAACATTTCTCCTTTGCCAGTTGGCATGATGCTAAGCACCATCATTAGCAACGGAGAGACATTGGAGGAGGAAAGGGTTTCCCTCCCAGTGCCAGCTTGTCTCATTCAGCAGGCTCCCGCAGCTTGCAGTCTTTCCAGTATCCGGCTTTTGTAGGGAATGAGTCTTCCAGCACCCAGCTTCTGCAGTGTGCGGCAGCTAGCAGAACCAGCACCCCAGACGATGAGTTCTGAGCAGGTTCCACCTGTGGAGCACTCTGGCATTTCCTCTGCTACCCAGTGTGTCATGGCCACACCCTCTTCAATGGGGTCTGAATCTTAATTACGGGTAGGGGGATCCATTTTCAGGTTTATTTCTACCTTGGGAGCTCTATCTTAGCCTGAGGGTAGTGGCAGTTCCTGTATTTGCTAATCCTATATTTTTACAGTTCTCTTCACTTCTTACTAGCCAATTCCTCATTACTTCAATCCCTTGTTATGCTTATTAATGCTTTATATTTTACTTTCACTATTCAAATTACTGTGTGGTTTCTGTCTCCTGGTGGAGCACTGACTGATGTAGGGGGGTTAATGAAATCCTATTTGTTAAGTATAAAACGGTGCCTTGTACATAGTAAGCACTTTTAAAGTGTTTGTTACATTACTCTTTTAATATGAGGGCCAGCAACGAAAGGAATAAGTATAGTTTTAGATCTAGCATCATATAAGTGTCCCCTCTGACCTGGTATCCCTGGGAAAAGAAAAACTATTTGCTTTCCTTCTTTTTTACTTACGGCTTTTGCCATTAAATATGTTTAGTGCAATAAAACCTATTGCCTGTCATACTAGGTAAACACTAGGCATTTACATAAAATAAGTGATGTTTAAAACAAGTATATAGTGAAAGCATATATATTTTAGTGTTTTAATTGGTGAGCAATGTTAACAGTGGCTGAATGATAAATTAAACTTAAGTTTACTAACATCTCCCTATTTCGTAAAAGTCATTTCTATTTAAATGGCTTTCCATATAACAAGATTAACATGTCTAATATATTATACTTTTTAATGTACTTTCCTACATATTTTTTAAAATTTTATATTCATAATGATCCCATGAAGTATTTAGGGAAGATATTATCCTATAATTTCTGAGATAGGGAAACGGAAGCTAGAAGTCAAATGACTTACCTACAATCCTACAGTGCAATTAGTGACAGATGTAGGAACAGATCTCAGGTCTCCCAGTTTCCAGCCAAATGTTTTTTTATGCCCTCCACCGTATTAACTCCCAACAACGATGATTAAGACTGATCCAATCTCAAATGACATCTTGAGTTAATTTTTTCTCTAAATGTGAAACATGGCAAGACAAGTTTAAAAGATGTACACAGGCCAACTTGAGGGGTATATAGGCCTTGGGCCTTACCCTCTGATTCCTGTCTCCACCACTGGTGTCCACAACCTTGGAAGGACCTTGTATATGTCCCTTTAGAGCTACCTTATCTCTGTGATGGGAGCTCTGAGAGATCTCAGCTTGCTGCTCTGACTGTGACCTAGGGCCAGTCACACAGCCCTTCTGGTTCTCAGTTTCTTCATCTCTAAAACGTTAATTGTGTATCAGGTCATCTATGAGCTTTCTTCCTCCTCTAAACCTCTATGATCCTAAAACCTCTAAGCCACCCACAATCTTATTTTCTTCATCTATAAAATGTACAATTGAAATGGATGTTACATTAAATTCCTACCAGTGCCCAAGTACTTTGATTCTAATATTTGAAATACAACTCCAGAGTTTCAATACTGTTTTAATGTGTCATTTGGGAATCACTGTATAATTTTTTTCCATCTGCTAGATATCCTAATTCTAAGGGTTTAAATGGGCCCAGAAATCTAGGTTCTAGAAGGTCCTGGGTGCCAGGGACTGCATGGCTGGGTATGATCATCACTGCTCCCAGGCACTCAGGCTCCTTGTTTCACAGTCGTATCTTATATAGCACAACTCCTAAAAGCTTCCGGAAACTGATCATTTGC
The DNA here is from genome assembly GCF_003031525.2 of Neophocaena asiaeorientalis asiaeorientalis. Taxonomy (NCBI): domain Eukaryota; kingdom Metazoa; phylum Chordata; class Mammalia; order Artiodactyla; family Phocoenidae; genus Neophocaena; species Neophocaena asiaeorientalis. The sequence continues at coordinate 7,833,907 of NW_020175410.1, forward strand.
CATTTCATTACTCAATAACAAATTACAGTTTCTCGTTTTTGCATTGTGCACATGAAAAGCCCAACTTCAGTTCAATGGTGAGAACTGATAGCCACATTATGAAATTTAGAAATGACAGATCCTTAGTCCTTGAAAGAGCCAGATGACAAAAATCATATTTGTGATAGCTGACAGAGTTTTCAAAGCTCTAAAGCAAAAAACAAAAACATGCTGAAGATCCCAACTCAAAAACAAGTATCATTAAAGGATTTAATAAGACAGCTTCCATGATCCCAGGCCAGATCTTTCAAGATTAGGGTTACATAGACCTCATCTATGGCATCTATCTTTGAACATTATGTTTCTTTATTTTGTTTTTTTTTGCGGTACGCGGGCCTTTCACTGTTGTGGCCTCTCCCGTTGCAGAGCACAGTCTCCGGACGCGCAGGCTCAGCGGCCATTGGCTCACGGACCCAGCCGCTCTGCGGCATGTGGGATCTTCCCAGACCGGGGCACGAACCCGTGTCCCCTGCATCGGCAGGCAGACTCTCAACAACTGCACCACCAGGGAAGCCCTGAACATTATGTTTTATTGGAGACTTCTTAGAGCTAAGAGTATAAAGACTAGTAATCAAATTCAGACTCTGTAACTACAAGCTAGGGGACCACCACCTACTTGCTTAACCTTTGGTTATATGTCTGAAAAATGAAGAGGTCCAAGTGGAGAAAGTCTGCATTAAAATTTTATGATTCTGTGAAAGGTGAGGCTAAGAAAGTAAACTATGTTTGTATTTCGCTATCAAGATTACAGATAATGCACCAGCTGGTTCCAATGATTACAGACAGTGTTATTACCATTCTAGTTAAGAAACAAGTTCCTTTCAAAAATTCTATATTACAGCAGCAGGCAAAACTGAGCAGTCTAGACTATACTGTGCCCTTCACAAAAGAGGAGGCTTGTGTTTGAAAATAATAATAGCAAACACTTACATGTCAGGCACTGTTATAAACTTCAAAACCCAGCAATTCATTTAATCCTTACAACAGCCAAATAATGCAGCTACCGTGTCTGGATCAACCTGCCCCAGGTCACACAGCTAGGAAATGCCAGGCTGGGATGCAAACTCAAGCAGTCAGATCCTAAAGATCTGTGTCTGATACCCTGCCTCTGCCCAGTTCAACAAACTTAAAACCTTCCCAATCAGGATCTACGAATCAATCAGTCATCAGTTCTCAAGAGAAACCATAAATAAAGAAATTCAAATGCTTGATTCAATGCTGTTACCATCAGGGGCTATTTGACAGACGGGATTTGATGCTGTTGAAGAGAAACTGAGATTTAAAATGCAAGAATGACCACTGCTTAAGTCCACATTTCCAGAACACTGAGCTTTCTGTCATCTGAGCCTTCTGCTATCTTTTTAAGTCCATGCGCCCCCAGACACCAAAGAAAGCCTTGCCTTGTTTTGACCCATTTTGGTTGCAGAATCTTGATCCTGGTGATCAGGAAACTTTTGCCAGTGCGAGTCTGCACACAACAATGCCTGGATACAGTATTTTAACTCTCAAATATATAATAATGACAGAAAGATTTGTTCATAATGTTGGAACCCACATTCTATTATGAAAACATTATTCATTTTATTTTATAGTTCATTAACTTTACACAAAGCAAACTGTAAAGGACATGAAGAGGGTTTTCTCTCCATCTGTGGTTCTTCCTTGTGAGGGAAGTGGAGATCACCTGTAACAAAGGAGACTACAGAATGAGTCTCTTTGCTGGTTCAGCCCCTCCCTCTACTGTGAATGAAGTCCAGGGTGGTGTGGAAGCCATGCCTAGGCCAGCTGTACAGGCCCACACTCACAAGTGTTCAACTATGGCATGGAGAGTAAAGACCCCCAAAACAGACAGACCTTTGAGGCCTGTACAAGGCTGAGGTCTTGCCCCAGCCCAGCAGTATAAGAAGCCCAGCTTTTGCTGTTCTGACCTGGTTTTTCACCAGGCATTAGTATCAATCACAGAACTTGGGGGCATCTATCTCTGTGCAGACCTAAGAGGCCTGGAAAGGTACTGGGAACGTACTGTACCCACTCACTCATTTACAACCCTATCTTTACACTGCTTCTTTCAGTAGATCAATAGTAAACCAAACTGTAAGTAACTTAAGCCAAATCCAAGTCTCATTATTGCTGATCTTCAAAACAGGCCTTTGTGGGCTGGTGAAGCTCAGTTGAGATCTCTGCTATTTGCATCAAGGGCCCTTATTACCATGTCTTGGTCTTTGCCTGAGCACTTGCTGAAAGTACAGTCTTGGAGCAATGGTTGTTTGCTGTGAATCTAGGGAGTGGCTGTAGAAGACTGTTCTGGCTGGGGGTCTCCTGGTCTTTCTGTCTGAGTGGTCTCAGCTGGAAGGAAAATTCTTATGCTCAAACAACTTGTTCGGGCTTCCCTGGTGGCGCAGTGGTTGACAGTCCGCCTGCTGATGCAGGGGACACGGGTTCGTGCCCCGGTCCGAGAAGATCCCACATGCCGCGGAGCGGCTGGGCCTGTGAGCCGTGGCCGCTGAGCCTGCGCGTCCGGAGCCTGTGCTCCGCAACGGGAGAGGCCACAACAGTGAGAGGCCCACACACCACAAAAAAAAAAAAAACCAACTTGTTCTTTTTTGTAGTGGTGATGAGAGGGTTTTTAAGCCCCTTCCATACAAATGGTCTCTTCCTACTTGATGTAGGAAATGAAAAAGAATCCTCCACTGGCACAGCAGCTCAAAGATACTTCCTGTCTCACACCATTAATCACCACCCCGGCACCTGGAGCGGGGGTTCCCACTAGCATTACTGCCTCATCTCATCTTGTCTGATATGAGGTTTACATTATGTAGAATCCGTTCACTTCATGCTAAATATTCCCAAGTCCAAACTGCTGGAATGCCAACTGCCAAACTTTATACTCTCGTGTTAAACAAATATATACCACCTGATCACAGATGAAATCCCAAATTCTCAGTGAAGCCACCCACACACAAGCATTATCTACCTGACCCTAACCTAGACTCTATTTGTTCATACAACTGACATCACAGTCAAAAGAGTCAAAGACCCTTTCCTGGGTCTACATCTTATTGCTCTATCTAACTAAGCTCTGAGAATAACTTGGAACAGTTTCACGTTTGATATCTTCCCCTAGGACTTGGCACTTAATAGCTCCTCAGAATAGTATGATCATTGACTGCTAGCAATACTGAAGCTCATGACACAAAATTATCAGTATCTAAAAAGGCAAGAATTTAATTGTGCTCTAATTCCCCAAAAGAACTGAAAGAGAGATTGTTCCAATAAGAACAAGTAAAGTGAGAGAGTATTTTCAACTTGGAAAGGATTTTCCACAAATGGAAATTTCAAAAACAGTCAGTATTATCCTTAAATTGCTTTTGGTTTGCAAATGTTATTAACCTCACCCAAGGTTGGATTTATATGATAGGCAGAAACATTTTCAAAAGTGAGGGGAAAAAGCAGGGATATTGATAAAACAGTAGTCATTAAATTACTCTAAATACCCAATCTCAGCCTTGACAAAATCCATCAACTCTATTTTTAGCCATAATTTGACCAATTTCTCCCCCTCATTTGGCTCTTCTGCTTGATACCTTATTCGTTAGTGGTAGGAGCTGGTTGACAGGTATGATAATGAAAGCTAAATGATCAGCAAACCCCAAGGATATCACTTTCAAAATGAAACTGATGTCCATGTAAATAAGGTACTTCTAATAATAACCTGCATATGTACAGTGCTTCATGGTTTAAAAAGCATTTTCAAATACATTAGCTCATTTGATGCAATATTTTCACAAAATAAGGAGAGCAGGGATGATTATCTCCTACAGAACAGGAAATGTCAGCTGTAATGTTACTACTATAAGGAAACAGGTTAAATCTTTTGTTGTTTACATATCTCCTTTACGTATATTGAGAGAGGCATTGGTCATTAAATAGATTTATTTGAGCATGGTGGAGGGCACTACATTTTTCTTGAGCTACTGTCAGACATTGTTCCACGACAAGTGTTCTCAAGGCTTAGCCTGCAACATAATCACTTGAAGGGCTTGAGATTGCTGAACCCCACTGCCTGAAGTTTCTGAGTCAGTAGGCTGAGGGGGAGGGTTGCATTTCTAACATGTTCTCAGGCAACACTGATGTGGAGGGTCTGGTGAACCACACGTTGAGAACCACTTGTCAGGTACTCAAGACACAATTCTCTTTCGTCTCCCCATGACCCTAAATGAAAACTTGAACAAGTCAAAAGGCTTTTCTGCTCTCTGTTGGGTTCTTTTAAATTGCAAATACAATTGCTCTAAATTATAAACAATCTTAATTCAGAAAGTAGAATGTCTAGTCTATCATATTAATCAAAACTCTGAACTTAATTTAATATTAAAACATCTCCCCTCTTCCTCTTCAGGCTCTCTCAGGCTGGAAGACAGCAGAGTGGGAAAGAGGGGCATGGCTGGTTTGGGGATTTCTCTGCCCTGTGCTCCCTACCACGTATACCAGCTCCTCTGTGGCTGTTGAAGGGTATCTCATGGAGGTAGAGAAAAGAGAGACAAAGGGTGAAGAAAGACCTTACATGAACTGGTACTGCTGTAACAGCCTTCACATGTTCTTGGTTAGGAAGAGTTTGAAGCTGACTCTATAGTGGGTGCTCTAATGGGTTACTGGGAGAATCTCAAGGCTGCAAGTTATCTGATATATTTCTCTTCTAACTAACTGCCACCTACTCCTTCCTCAGCCTCTAGAAATCTAATGTTTGGGTTTTTTTAAAAATATTTATTTATTTATTTGGCTGTGCCAGGTCTTAGTTGCGGCATGCGAACTCTTAGTTGCAGCATGTAGGATCTAGCTCCCTGACCAGGGATGGAACCTGGGCCCCCTGCACTGGAAGTGTGGAGTCTTAGCCACTGGACCACCAGAAAAGTCCCTAGAAATCTAGTGCTGACCCTCTAGAATCTTGCCTCAGGATCCCTTGGTCCCTTCAGGAGGCCTTATTGGAGAGACACGCAATCACCCATGTTAGCTCTCTCTCCCACGGTTCACCAGAAACAACACCACAAACCCTGCCTAACAAATTCCAGGAATATACACCAACCCCATGGCAGCCATAGGCCATGGTACCATCCTCATGTATGTGTAAGCCCTGGTCCTCTAGGTCTTCTCCCAACTGCAAGGGGCACACTTCAGGTTTTCCAAGTAGACCTACGGAAATCTCTTTCACGAAGCTTGAGGCAAAGGAGGTAATATGCACCCCACATCCCTGGGGTAAGGGAGGGTACGGATGCACAATACACCATACCTCTCTTCAATTACATCTCTTCACAAATCTTGACTCCTCTTCCTTCTCCCCAGACCCTTTCATATTTTCAGAGTGTGACAAAGGCTAGAAAAGTAGGGAATTTGTTCCTGATTATTGCTTCTATGAATTCAACCTAGGTAAAACCGGCTTTGGAATATTTTATCCATTATATTCTTATGTATAATGGTTAATGTTATGTGTCAGCTTGGCTAGATTATGATGTCCAATTGTTTGGTCAGACATCAGTCTCAATGTTGTTGTGGAGATACTTTTTGGATATGATTGACATTTCTATCAGTAGACTTTGAATAAAGAAGATCACTCTCATAATGTGGGTAGGCCTCATCTAATCAGTTGAAAGTCTTAAGGGAAAGACTAAGGTTTCCAGAGAAGGAAGGAATTCTGCCTCCAGACTGCCTCTGGACTCAAAACTGCAACATCAACCCTTGCATGAAATTCTAGCCTGGTGGCCTAACCTGCAAACTTCAGACTTGCCAGTCCCCACAACCATGTGAGCCAATTCCTTAAAATAAATATATCTGTAAGCCAATCTCGATAGATATGGATAGATAGATAGATAGATAGACGATAGATACATAGATAGACAGATAAATATTCGATTGGTTCTGTTTCTCTGGAGAACCCTGAAAAATGCATGATGTCTACTTGAGACTTCTATTTTAACATCCCTTTTTAAACCTCACAAAAATCTATACTATCCCCATTTTACATATGAGGAAATAAAAGTGCAAACTTAACCAAGGAGACAGCTTTCAGTGAAGGTATGGTCAGGATGTGGCCCTGAGATTTGAACAGGTCTCTCTGATTCCAAGGACCATATTCTCACCACCACAAAGTATTACCATGTGCCCATAAAAGCTGAACCACTAAATCAGTTGCATCTCATATGTAGATTCACCCATGAAATTATGTACGCCTAGAACAAGAACAGTTAATTCAGTGATTTAAGCTCAAGATAATTCTGTCGACTTGATTGAACCGGCACTTCTCAAAGATCACCATTTAGATGACTGACTGCATTTTATTTGCCTTGTCAAGGTATTTGGGGAGGAAATATACTTGTAACAATACTGAAAAAAAATTCAAAGCAACCATTTTCTGAAATCTTTACTATGTGTGATCTTAACTCTATACACATTGTATTGTTAAATATCTATGAAGAAGGTATTATTAGCCTCATTCAACAAATAAGAAACTGAGGTTCACAGACGTCAGTTAAGGTTGCACAACAAATAAGTTTAAATCCCAGCTCCCTCAGAAATAAAATGAAAAAAATAATACCTGCCTCACAATTTGATACAAAGAGAGGAAAACTGAATAATACATGTAAAAGTGTTTATCACACGGTTGAACACATTCTGTGTATTCAAGAAATATTAGTTCCTTCTCCTCTTTGCAGAAATAAATATCTACCTAGAGAAATTATACCTGTCTGCTAAAAATTTTATTCTGCTGTGAAAATTCAAGAAGGAATTAGAAAACAAAGTTGGGCCAATACATACCTCCTGTGAGCTTGCTGACCACCTGATTCTCAGTTAGGGCCCCCAAAATTGGAGACAGTAAAAAATCTAGGATACATAGGTATGGCCCTAACAGAAAAATACTTTTAAAATCAACTAACTACTCCCTATGCTTTCCTTCATTTAACTTTTGGATTCTCACTCTTATTTAAGCCAACAAAATTAGGATTAAATGCCCCACCCTATTGATCTTATCCAGCAGTATCCCCATGTTACTCGTATTGCCTCAAACATGCAGAAAATTCTCTCAACTTAAAAGAGAGAAAGAGTTCACTTTCTTGCACATATGAGGATCTCATCTGAATAGAAGCAGCTTCTTCCAGACTCTTGTTCTTAAGCCAAAAAGTAGACCTTGACCTCACTGGAAAGTTTCCTTGACCAAATAATCTTCCTGATTGCATATATATGAGCATTTTATTATGTTGCTCACCTCAGTGGGTTGAAAATAGGCAATTAATTTTCCTCTAATCCCCAAAGAGGACACTAACTCCAGGTCGAGGTGGGAAAATACATTGTAGTCATATGACAATGAAGTTTATTCTATTGTCCAGATTCTGCTCAAGGCAAATTAGCCTGAGCTGGTCCTTCATTCTATCAGGACAAAATGTTCTTTCTTCACATAGTACAGACAAATATTCCAGGAGAATATAAGGTTCTGGGAACAGCAGTAAGCAAAGTCAAAGCATAAGGCAGTCTGATTATTTATCATTTACTTACCCGCTGCCATCTTTTACATCAGCAAAGGACTAGGTTTGAACTCTACCCTTCATTCAGCAGTGTTGAAATAGCCAGAGCTATATATAGGGTTAAAACGTCAAGTAATTTAAAACACACTTCCTTCCATGGCTGTTACAGAAGGCTCAGAAGGAGACATTCTTCCAAGCAAGCTAACAGTTGTCCCCATGTTATTTAGGAGACATAAAATCCCATAACATAACCCTGGTGACAACTAAAATCTCCTAGTTCAAAGGGCACAATCCCTTAATCAGATTTGTCCTGCCTCACAGAGACAGCTGAGATAGTGGATTATCCATCACATGGCGAGCCAAGATAAGATCCTGAGTGATCATGGATGAAACAGGAAGGTTTATTCTTTGAAAATGAACTTCCCATGCTCATTGACTCTGATAGATTACATTTTAGAAGAGTGTAAAGAAAAGGCCTTTCCTTCTTTTTTCTTACTGTCTCTTTCACTTAGAACACTCTGGCTACAAGGGAAATAATCAATAAATAGAGCTTCCAGCCAAACTTAAGGGGATAAACTAGTAAATGCTAAGCTTTGGAGCATTAAGAAGGCTGATTGTGCAGTGTCAAAACAATTTCCATGTCATTAGCTCTAACTATTCCCTCCACCAATGGGACTGACTGTCAGGAACAGCATCAGCATGATTTTGCTTTCCACTCCCAGGCATGACAGCAACTACGACCATATAACAATAATGATGGGGCTTCCCTGGTGGCGCAGTGGTTGAGAGTCCGCCTGCTGATGCAGGGGACATGGGTTTGTGCCCCGGTCCGGGAGGATCCCACATGCCGCAGAGCGGCTGGGCCTGTGAGCCATGGCCGCTGGGCCTGCGCATCCGGAGCCTGTGCTCCGCAGCGTGAGAGGCCACAACAGTGAGAGGTCCACGTACCGCAAAAAAACAAAAACAAAAACAATAATGATGATGAGGCCACCTTCCATATGTTTAACTTATTCAATTATATGGATTTTATTTACATACCCATGGATTATGTAAGCTCCATGAAGGCAGGAATCATGTCTGTCTTATTTAACATCATGTCCTGTAAAAGCCTGTCAAATTGCCTGGTTGATAAATGTCTCTCGACTAAATAAATTAAATACCTCATTTAGTCCTCAGAAAATAACGTCACTGGAAGTGGATTCCTGGTTCCATTTCACAGAGACTATAACTGAGATTCAGGGAGGTGAGCAGTACGCTTGAAGTACACACTATTAAGTGCCTGAGCCAAAAGACAAACTAAGGTATTCTGATTCCAGGTTTAGCGTTCATCCCCTATAGTGCTGCCAAACTTGATGAGAGCTAGATCATGGATAAGGCAAGTAACAAGATTAGCACATTAAAATGTAGCAATAACTACGCCTCTGAAAAGAATGGCAAAAAAAAAGCTAAAATTCTAAGGTCAGATCACAATACAAGTGCAGTGAGGAGTCAAGTTCACGAGATTGGTCATTATTAATCAAATTACAGATCAGCCCCAATAGCCACATATTTTCTTTCACTTGCACTCAAGAGACCCTTCTGTAAAACATTCACAGAAAAAGATCGATACCTCTCTGGAGGTAAGTAGCATAAATTATGTCTCAACATATACACCACAGGAGTTTTACTGAGTGTTGTATACAGTAATTGCATTTTATAGATGGCTGTGGAAAGCTTCAGTCCTCATTGATTTTGATCATAAACTAAAAGGCGACAAAAAGAAAAGAACAGCACTTTATATGAAGAAGTCAGTCAGCTGAAGCTGCAACAGAAAATGGAAATTTGGCTTTGCTGAATGTGATCAATTCATGTTTCTTGGAAAATGAATGTAGATATTTGAGTGCTTTCATTATGAGCCAGTAGCAAGACTTGAACAGTACTATGAGAATCTCTGTACATCGAACAGTGGTGGTACCTATCAGCAGGATTTAAGACGACAGGAAGCCGGCCTAAACTAGAGCCCTTTCTCACTTTCCACATTATGGATGCCATCAGAATGGCTTATGAGCCACATTAACTGGATATTTGTGTTTTCATTATTGCATTTAATGTGTCTTTGGGATTTACAATCAAAATTAAATGGAGATTGTGATGTAATCTGGGACCATCAGTATGTTGTTAACATTTCTAATTTCCAGAAGCATATTTTTCGAGCATTTCTCTCTTGATTTCCTTCATTTCTTCATGCCCTTCACAGCAAGCAATTCTGAAGGGATGTTAATGCAGCATAACAACTCTTTACCCTTTTTCAAAGCCAATTTTGCAATATGGGCAAAATGATTGGAAATGAAGTCCTAAAAACACTGAAACCATCTGTCAGGGACTCAGTTAAGAAGATCCACACTGTTTCACAGCCAAGGATGGGGATAAATTATGCCTGGCTGGAAATGTCCAAAGCAAGTGGATTCCCATTCAAGCTTATTAGGATAAATTACAAAACCCTTTTTTCTTCATTGCCCTGGTAAAAATCATACTTTCAGATGATGATAAACCATAAGTCACACTGATGAGAAAGAAGCAAAAAAAAAAATGTTTTTCTAATAATAAATCATACTTAAAGCAGGTGTCACTAAAAGAAACCACAAGTTTCTGTCAAAATGTCTGTAGATCTATTTACATTTATAGACACAATCCTGTGAAATGTTCCTGTGCATTTTGTAAAAATAACCCTGTTAATATTTAATCACAAACTCCAGAAGTACTTGACTAATATTTATTCATGAAATGTATTTGGTAAAATATTAAAGGACTGGAGGGTGGGGCTGTTGTGATTAAATTATATCGCTTGGGATGTCAAGCTTCAGAATAAGTTAAACACGGTGCCTCCTTCCTCCCTTAAATATTTATTGCCATTATAAAAGTATTGACATCTTACATAGAAAGCAGTGATTCTCACATTTTTTAACACAGATTTTTATACTAGTGAACAGTAGTAGTCCAAATGTTCCCATGAATGTTGGAACTGATGTACTTCACAGAAAGCCAAGATCTCCCAAGTGTAAGTGTAGAGCCACACAAAATGAATCATCACTTCCACATTGCTTCACACACACAAGGTTGAATGAAAATGAAAAATAGGGCCCTTTCTATGAAGTACAAAGTAGAAAGTTTGATTACAAAACTGCAGTTGGTGAGTCAAATGTGTTGCAAAAACAGCCTGTGTATATAGAGGACAAACACAGTTACTTCCCTTCCCCCAGACTCCTGGAATAAGTGAACTGAAAAGTTAGTCCAGCAATTTCTGTGCTAATTAGAATACCGTTCACGGACTCTTTTTGTTTCTCTTGATTTTTTTTTCATTTAATCTTTCATTTAATCTGAAGCACTGCCATAATAATTTGGTTAATTTCTCTCTAAGTAGTATACATAAAGCCCTTTTTTAATAGAAAAGTGGCTGAGTATATTGTTTGGAGAATTATGGAATTTGAATGCCCATATCAAGAGTTTTCCTTGAGAGAGATGTTTCAAAGAGCAAGATTAGTAGGTAACTGAGAAGGAACCCCTCTCAAGGCTGGGTCTCGGGGTTGTGAGTTTCTGATTTTACTAATGAAGATGCAGTAGGATTAGGATTTGAGAGGTAGAGGAACCAAGGTACAGGCTCAGAGAATAAGGTGGAATGCGGCTAAATTAAATCAAGGACCCAATCACTTTAAACCAGAAGTCAAGTCAAAATAGGATCCAGCAAAACTATTGAGATGCAGAGAAATTTTCCTGATTTTAGCCATTAAACGGGTCCCTGAACCTACAGCGGATTTGAGATAGAGACTGAGTATCCAGCTAGGGAACTGGGGGAATGTTTTGGCAGGTCCTTTAAACAACACCCATAGCACTAAATCTAAGTGGTTTTGTAGACCAGAATCGCAAGGCAGGAATCTTGAGCTTTTCTTCGTAAGTTGGGAGCTCCTGATATTTGACAGACAACTATTTTCCGTGGGGCCACTAGTAGCTAAGAGAAGGTTCCCTCTGCACAGCCCACAGACTTATGAATGAATCAACCACTCAAATATAGTAACAGCACCGCCCACTCAACCATGAGCCCCACTTAGACCTCCAGGGGTGTTGTAGGCGCTAACTGTGAAAATGGCTTTCAAAGTTCCCAAATGCAATTTGAGGACGGGGAGGGGGAAGGGTAAGCTGGGGACGAAGTGAGAGAGTGGCATGGACATATATACACTACCAAATGTAAAAGAGGTAGCTAGTGGGAAGCATCCGCATAGCACAGGGAAATAAGCTCGGGCGTTCTGTGACCACCCAGAGGGGTGGGATAGGGAGGGTGGGAGGGAGACGCAAGAGGGAGGAGATATGGGGATATACATATATGTATAGCTGATTCACTTTGTTATAAAGCAGAAACTAACACACCATTGTAAACCAATTATACTTCAATAAAGATGTTAATAAATAAATAAAAATAAAGTTCCCAAGTGCAGTACCTGGCACATCATACACAGTCAATAAATTCTAGTTCCTTTCTCCTCCTTCATTAAGGTGGTGAGTGGTTTAATGCCCTGGACAATGGCACCAGAATTTTCTGGAACTGTAACAGACTGACATCATAAAAACTCAGATACCCTTGAATGACAAAGAAATTCTTCCATCTGAAAAGGCCACCCACCTTCCAGAAGGTCCCATGTGGAGCACTGAGGAAAGAAAGGGACATCCCACAAACAGGCCAAATCCACTCTAACACATGGGGAGGTGGAAGTCACTGTGATTTTACCCTCACATTTCAGTCCTGCATAATGGGGCTGCCAATCACATGAAGTTCCCTTAAGCAGGCATTCTATATCCATGTTCAGAGCTCCATGTGTTATGATTTGCAAATTCAAGGAACTCAGTAAAATGCCTCTGAAATTCTTGAGTCTGAAGACCCTACATCAGAATCAATATTGAGAGCTGAGACTTACCACAGAATTCAGAACAGTTATTGAAGTTCAGTAGGCTGCTAAAAGAGTTGATGGACAATTGCATAACAGAACCAAAAGCATTAAACTTTATTTACCGAAATCTTACCATCTTCCAGAAACTACATACCATGCAAAGCATAAATTATTTCATTTAACCTTCATAATCTTTGAGATGAGTCCTACCATCGTGCCCATTTAACAGATGAGAAAACTCAGTCAAAAGAGGTTAAGTAACTTATCCCAGGTCCCACAGCTAGTAGGTGGCAAACCTACTCAGAGATGCTGATGCAAAAGAATATGTGAAAGAGGCAAGTCACCCATTAACTTTCAGAAGAACAAAATAATCTAAATTAGAACAAAAGACACAAAATAGAATTATTATGTAGCTTCTGCTAGCATTGTTAAGTGGATACAGTTGGAAGAAAGAACACAAAACTAAGAGATGTAAGGCCTGGGTTTCAGTCACTTTGATTTCTATGAGAAGATTAGCTGTACTCTCTAAGACTTTCCATTTTGGGGGTAGCGCTATTTATTTCAGGGCAAGCTGGTGAGTAAAGTTAAATAAAAAGATTTTTATTTCAAGAAGCTTAAAAATCTTCCACAGTGATTAAAGAGTTATAGTACTCATTCACAAGTAGTTCTCCACTTATGGAGGTAGAGTTATAAAATGGAAGGATAAGGGACTTCCCTGGTGGTCCAGTGGTTAAGACTTCACCTTCCAGTGCAGGAGATGTGGGTTCGATCCCTGGTCTGGGAGCTAAGATGCCACCTGCCTCGCAGCCAAAAAACCAAAACATAAAACAGAAGCAATATTGTAACAAATTCAACAAAGACTTGAAAAACAGTCCATATCAAAAAAGTATTTAAAAATAAAATAAAATGGAAGGACAAGAGAAAGGCTATCCAGTGATGGGTCTACCATCATATAAACCAGTGCACTGATGGTTTTTGAGACAGAAGAGAAAGAAACTAATATCAATAAGACACGCACGATATGCTAGGCATTTAACATATTCATTAAACACATATTTACTGAGTAAATATTATAGGCCAGGTTCTCTGCAAGGCTCTCAGTATATAATGATAAACAAAATAAACACAGTCCCTGTTCTTAGATGCATAATTTGCAGTCAGGGAAAATAGACATTAAACAAATAATTATTTAAGTAAATATAAATTCCAAATCATAAATGCTATGAGTGAGAAATAACAAAGGGCAGGTAATTTAGATAATGAAAGGGGTCAGGAAGAAGCATAACTAAGGAAATTACAGTTAAGTGAAGAACTGAAGAATAAGTAGGAATTAATCAGATCCAGAAAAATGGGAAAGCCTGTCCAGGTAGAGATGACTGCATACCAAAAATCCCAAGACAACAAGAGCATGATGTGTGCAGGAACTGAAAAGACTGTAAAGCCAGAGTGTTGAGAATAAAGGTAGGATGATCTAGGAGACGTAGGCAGGGGCTAGATCCAGCTTATCATGCATGAATTATCTCAATCAATTAAGTGGTAGATGTAGGTCTTTATTATGTCCATCTTACAGATGAAGAAAGATTCAGAAAAGTTAATTAATGCTCTGAACGTACACAGCAAGTCATTGAGGAGTGTAGTCTTATAATGAGAATGTATCCTTGTAAGGAATGCTCCTTTCCCACCCTGCCCAGAGAATTCCTTCCAACTGAGGGACCCCTCCAGCAGGACAGGCTAGCCTTTCTCTACTCCTGCAAAAGGAGCAAGCAAAGGAGTTTGGAACGTGAATGAAGCACTCAGCACCTAGTCTGTGCTTCTTCTCTTTCTCTTCCTTAAAGAAGCACACATTCTGCTCTGCTCCTCCATGTCATATATTAGGAGTCTCGCGATGCCATTTTGCTATCTGTGGCTGATGTGAATTCTGTCTAGCTCTGCCTTCAGAAAGGAAATTCACTTACAAGCAGATAAAAAACATACTCTCCAAAATCAGTTTTATCAGAAATAAAGGTGATATTTTGAAGTCATCTTCCTGACACCTCTCAGTTGGTTCTAACTCAGGTAGGGGAAGATACTTGTGGGAGTATCTTAGATCCCATAACATTTGTGTAATTTTAAAATCTAAGGAATAACTCTTTTTCTAAGCATTTTATCCTAGCTAGTCAGGTTGGAAAGGGAAAAACCAGGTAGGTTGAAATTGATCTTTATAACCAGCATCAATGCCAGATAAACACCAATGATATTTAATCCACAAATGGTCCTGGCAGCTACTATTCTTGTTTTTATGACATTGATTTGAACCTATCAACCTTTGCTCCTCTCATTTTCACAGAGGATCCTAATCAATACCTGAATCCAAAATGTCCCCTTCAGGAAAACAATTTCTAGTTATCGCCTCTTGTACTCTATCTCTGATGTATCCCTTAAAATGTATTAGCCTGAAGTTGGAGAAAAAATAGGTCTCCTTTTTCTTAATACTATATTTAAAACACACAAAAAAACCGCCAAATGGGAAGTTGTCTTTTGAGCCCCCTCCCCAACTTACCCAAAATACTACACTTCTGCCCTAGCCCACCTCAACGTCACTACATCCTGAAACAGAATGGAATCTCCTATCTGGAGAATAGGATGGTTCTTTGTGTCACCCTTCTGTGGAGCAAGAGGAAGTGATGAGAAATCAAAATTCCTCTCACAGGAACTTCTGAAATCTCCATGAACAGGACACTCCAGAGGATGAGTTGACAGATTGTCATTTAGTTTGACTTCAGCTTTGGGTTTGGTGTCTTAATAAATGTACTTCATGCTCACGATTACCTCACCTGTCTTTTTTCCTTTGGCCAGAAGCTTACATATTTGGCAAGTTGCTTAGGTGATGGTCTCTATATCTAAGTATAGTATGGAAAGACAGAGTTTCAAGGTCATTGTTGGAATTTGACTACATTTGGAATGTAATCTGAAAGATGAAGAAGTCCATTTCTGGATGAAAAAATATTTTTCTTGGATGAGAAAAGACCATTATTTTTATTGAAGGAAAAGAAAAAATTAAACACTCCTACATATGCCCATTCTCCTATTATTACTCCCAAAGGTGATAGCTTGTTGAAGATTTTTTCATCATTTTTAGAGAAGCTCAGTTCTATGACCCTTAACCAAGTTCAGGATAAATAATCCAAAAGCAACTTATGAAGGGGTTATATTGTGTACAGTTGAAAAAGGGGAGGGCTAATTTCATTTCATTATTGCTTTAATTTCTGAAATGTTTTAAAAATATATTTTTTAAATCTCTAACTTATTTTTTTAAAAAAGAAAGTCCAAATGCTTTGTAGAACTCACAAATGAGGCCAGAACCTATTTCTTGAGAGCTGCCGTCACTGAACCCTGAATCACAAGCATTGCCATCATCCAGCTTGATGGTATAAACCTAGACAAGCTACAGCAGATAAAGCAAAACAAATATTTCATGCACAAAAATCAAACTATTGTGTTGCACCACACTTAAAAAACTAATACAATCCTGGTACACAATGCCTAAGACATAAAGTTGTATTTGCTGAGCACAGTTTGAAAACTGCTGTGACTGTGTGAGGTAGGGCTGTTAGTGCCTGTTGTAACCCCAGCATGAAGGTACCCCAGGCAGCATCGTGCCTGGCACATGGACAGCATTTCTGTGGACCTGAATTTGTTACAAGGCAAGAGGATGGAGGATTTGATGCTTAATGAAACAGTTGTCTCCATAGACAAGATGGCTCTGTAGAGTGCAACAGACATTTCTGATGTCGTCTACAGGCCACTTCTTAAAAGAAAACAAAGGAATGGGCGTGTCATTTAGCCTAGCTGCTGGCTGTGGTTGCACAGGCATTACTATAAATTTCCAGTTGTTTCTATTAGAAAAAATTGATCAAGGCATTGAGAGATTAGTCTTCTTTGCAGGGTTAGAATCACAGAATGTTAAAGTTTGAATGGATCTTGGAGAACATCTGGTCTAGTGGTTTTCAAATTGTGTTCCAGGGGACCCTAAGGCGCCACAAGGGTGATTTTGCATAGCTCCTTTTATATATCTCATTTACATAAAAGGGTTTCATAAGATTTTATTAGCAATGTGGTTTCAAGTGCTAAAAACAATGCTTAACATTCACTCATCTAATTCAACCTTCCAATTTTACAAATACGGATGTAGAGTCCAAACACCCAAGATGTTGTAGCAATTTGTTACAGGATATAAACAAAAACCCAGATATGCTGAATCCCAGTCTAGTGCTTTTTCCACAGCACTATTAATGCTGGGGGTTTTCGGTACTTAAAGTACCTGGCACCTAACAGCTCCTCCGAGTCTAGGAAATAGAGAAGCAGAAATCTGCAATACATTATGTTGCTAACAGCTTTTATTTGTGTCACACTAGGCAGTTTGCAAAGGCACCCACATCCATTTATTTATTTATATATATTACAACAAACTGCAAGGTATTCAGAATGGGTATGTCATTTCTTATGATGAGGAAAACTAAGTTTCAAAGAGATCAAATGTAGTTGAAGTTAACTGAGGCAAAGAACACAATCCTAACCATTCTATCCAAGGCTCCATCCATTACAATACGGGGGCGAGGCCAACTTACCAGTCTCTTGGGCCACTCCACTCCACTATCACTGAAGCATCTCTTATCAAGGATAGGAAATAGAATTCAACACATAGGCTAATTCATTGATAGGCCATATTAATAAGTATTCTGGGATTGAGCACAGATTTAGTAGAAAGGCATCAATGACCATAAGTAATGTCAGCCTTTGGCACAAGAAGGAAGAAATGGGGGCATGTGTGTCAAGTCATCACCATTCTTTTTTTTTATATATATAAATTTATTTATTTTATTTATTTTATTTTTGACTGCATTGGGTCTTGTTGCTGCACGCGGGCTTTCTCTAGTTGTGGAGAGCGGGGGCTACTCTTCGTTGCGGTGCACGGGCTTCTCGTTGCGGTGGCTTCTCTTGTGGAGCACAGGCTCTAGGCATGCGGGCTTCAGTAGTTGAGGCTCGCGGGTTCAGTAATTGTGACACACGGGCTTGGTTGCTCCGCGGCATGTGGGATCTTCCTGGACCAGGGCTCGAAGCCATGTCCTCTGCATTGGCAGGCCAATTCTAAACCAGTGTGCCACCAGGGAAGCCCAACCATTCTAGATTTAAAATGACAAAAGTTCAAAAGAGAGAAAAAGGCCAGATACTAAGATTGAAATCCTGAGCTAGGGCAGTTAGCTTTCACTTTAAGGCCCATTACCAGCCAGTTTAGGCTCGGGAAGCCCAGAAGACCTAAAGTCCCCCAAAGTCATATAAACAATAAGTGCCTCCAAATATTTCCCTCACCTAAACAACTCCCTGCTAAAAACAGAAGTAAGTGGGCCTGACCAGAGGTCTGATTGTGTGGGAAATGGACTTTAAAAAGGGAAATGAAACCACCCTCATTTCACTGAGGCACAATCAGATGGCGTGTTTGGACACTGCTGACAGTGGCCAGATTCCACAAGCTCGTTTGTGAAAGCCATTGAAGCTCATGGAAACACTCTCCCCTGCAATTTAGCTCCAGCTGTTCAAGCTGCTCTTTAAAGTGAAGCAAAATAGTGAAAAAGCTGAAGTTCAGCAGTTTCACTCTGTTGGTCCAAAGCTTCTGCATAGTCCCAGCCCATGGATTCTGCTACATTGGCCAGATGCTCAGGGCCTCCCAAGCCAGTCTTACAGGGAGCTCCATCAAAAGTCCACAGGACTCCATGTGTATCAGGTGCGGGCAACATGAAGTTGTCCAAAGGGGGCATCAGGTCCTGGTCAGCCTGATCTGCAGCACTGAGTCTGGTCTATGCAAAACCTTCAGAGGAACTGAAGTCATTAGGATTCATTTTTAAAACTAGCTACTAGAGCAAGATAAAGCACTTCTATATGGTGATGGAGGATTTATTTTTTTCAACTTTATAAATTACTTTCCTTCCTCTGAATGCCAACTTGCTTACAGTAGAAGGACTCTTAAGTTGTAAACAAATCCAAAAGCAATGCAAATGAGCTCATTCTCACTTCTGACCTCCAGGTTTCATTTCATAGTGTTTATTTCATTCCCCAATACTCCCAAAGCTTCAAATTAAAAAATCTTTCCCCGCCACCCAAAAATGTTTCTATGGAAGTTTTTTTTCTCTCCCAAGATGTTTCTATACATATCTGCTCACCATTGCGACTAGATAAATCACACCTTTGCTAATGCCTCTCTGATATATGCTCCATGGCCTAATGCAAAGAATTTGCCTTCAGCCCTGGACAGTCACTCCAGCATTATTTATGAAGCAGTTTATTCTACATGAGTTCTGCAAAGGAGAGAAAAGAGTTGACTCTGGTGATCATCACTGGTTATTTCTTTTATTTTTTTAAGATATTGACTGAAAAGCTAGACCCTGAATGGAAGTTCAGAAATCTCCATCATCGTCCACGAAAGAGGCTGCTGTGGCTCATGAGATGTGGATATAATGCAGTATATGTGAGACCCTCATCCCTGAGCACAAATGTACAAATGAAACCTTAGTACCTGAGCCTCTCATGTCCAGTTTCTGTCAATAATTGAAGTAACTGGAAGATAAAAAAAGAATCTCACCATGAAATGAAAAGATAATTCCTTCAGAAACATCCATCTTGACAACTAAATGTGTGGACCACAATTGCAAACACTTAGTGAATCACTAAGAAAAAAAGATTTAATTTCTAGGACTGCTTGGCGGTGAGGGAGAGTTTGCCTTTCACAATGTACTAGTCTTGGGGACTCATTTTTCTTCTTATAATTCCCAGGTGGCCAAGTTCACACAATGGGATGGATAGATTTAATAAAGATCAACTCTAGCTTCTGGAAAGTCCAGCTTGCAGTCATTTTTAGCAGCTATACAGGGAGTGCTATGGCATGAGTAAGCCACTTAGGACAGTGGTTTAGTCCACTGAGATTTACTGCCCAGCTCCCTGACATCCCAGTGTTAGAAATTCTCACTGATGACAACAAACATATAAAGTCATATTATATTCCCTGGAGGCAAATAAAATGCAGAAAAATTCTGGACTCCAAAAGAAAATTATGTCTGTTTTGAACCATGTCAAGTCTCTAGAGCATTGGGCATACTGTCACGTAAAGACGAATTTGCCCCCTATTTTAGGAGTCTTTGAACTTTAGGCATTAATAAGATCTCAGACCACATATATGAGCAGAGGAAGAATCACAGAATTTACTTGGGAGAAGGAATAAAAGTCCCATCCAATCTTATTTTCCTTTTTTGGCTTTTAACTTTTTAACTGTGAAAGAAAATCCACAAAATACTTATGTATAGTTTAATGAGCTATTATAAGGTAGACATCCTGCAACCACCACCTAAGTCAAGATATAGACCTTTGCCAGCCTAAGATACCACATGCATGTACACCATCCATACCTCAAACACCATCTGCCTCCCAAAAGTAAGCACTATTTTTATAATAATCACTTTTTTTCTATCATATAAGTTCTATCGCATAAATACACATTCCTAGACATCATATTTTAGTCTTGCCCATTTTAGTAAATCCGATACGTATTTTAGGTCCCTTTTAATCCACAGATTTCTCAACCATCCCTTTCTTTCCCTTACAATTTTTTTGTTCTAGGATCTGGGGCATTTGACCTGCAGAGTTTCTCACAGTTCAGACAGTGCTGATGAACATGGTACAGTTCAGCATGTTCCTCTGTCCAGTGTATTTCTTTCAAATTGGCAGCTGGATCGGGAACCTTGACTAGGTTTGGGTTCCATCCCTTTGCAAAGACTCTAATTACTGTGGCCTTTCACCAAAAAGCATTTAATGTCTAGTTATCTCTCTTTCTCCATTAGCAGCTGTTGAGGCTTAATGCTTAAATCTAGTCATTCATTTGAGGTTTGTAAAATGGTGATAGTTAAATTTTATCCTTTTTTTTTCATTTATTAGTTAAAAATTTTTTGTAAATATGTGCTTCCCCTCATCTACTCTTTGGTTTCCCCGTGGTTCATATTGGAAAGGTAGGATAAATGTTTGATTCTTTCCCTCTACTTACCATTTTCAAGAAAATGAATTGGCTCCTTAGAATCTTCTGAAGGTGGTTAGGTTTTTAAAATACAATTATGTATCCATAGATTTAAACATAACTTATAGGTTTCATTCAACTGCAATTACCTCTTTCGAAGCTTAAATTGTCCCAATGGGAAGCTCTTAAAGTTGGTTCCTGAGTTCTTTTGACAAACCCCAGTAGTTTTTGATAGCTTCCTAGCTTCATGGTATGACAAGATGTTCCAGATTAATCTTGTGCATTTCCTGTCCCAGACCTAGAATTGACCAATTCTCCAAGTTCTAGTTTCCTTTTTTTAAACTTTTAAAAAAATTTTTATCTTATATGGGAGTATAGTTGATTAACAATGATGTGTTTGTTACAGGTATACAGCAAAGTGATTCAGTTATACCCATACAAGTATCCATTCTTTTTCAAATTCTTTTCCCATTTAGGTTATTACAGAATATTGAGCTGAGTTCCCTGTACTACACTAGTTTCCTTTAATGGGAAATATTATTTTAAGGCCACCACAATCTGAATGTTAGGTGTGCCCTCTGCACACGCATTTTTATAGTTATTTTAATCTACATTTTATTGTGTACTGCTGTTTTATAAATTCTTACTCCCTCTTAGCCCTCATTTAGTCTTAGTTCTATTTTATAACTCTATGTTTAATGTTCATCACTAGTCCTTATGGCAATGTCTGTCTCTCTAACTACTTTCATTGTCTGAGGATCATTCTCTAGTAGATTCCTCAGAAAAATCTGATGGGAAATATATTCTTTTTATGAACTATATTATTAATATTGTATGTTAATAACAGTCTGTGCTCTTTATACTTGAAAGTCAGTTTTTCTAGCTATAAAAATCTTTGGCTCACATTTTTTTCTTCATATCTCCTAAAATATGTTACTCCATTTTCTTCTAGCATAAAGCATTGCTGTCCAAAAAACAGTGCGATGATAATCTAATTCTCTTTCCCTCATAAGTCACTTTCTGTGTCAAGATGCCCAAATGACTTTACTCAACAAAGTTTATTGGAATATATCTTGGTATTATTTGTTCAGGATTGATATTCTCAACTACATTTTCCAATATGTGGTTTCAAATCGTTTTTTAATTTTGGAAAATTTTCTTGAATAATGGTTTTTCATTCATTTGTTCTGTTCTGTTCTCTTTGTTTACTTCTTCAGAGATTCCTATTAAATTGATATTGGATTTTCCTTCATTCAAAATTTTTTTATTTCTTTCTTCATTTCTTTTTGACCATTAAAATGTTCCTCCTTTCCCCCTCATATTTCTTTTAAAGCAGTATCTGTTGTGCTGATTTATTTGTTTATTCTAGTTTAGTCTTTTTTTCTGAACTGATTCTTCTTTTATTTCTGATTCTTTCCTGAGTTAAAGTCCCTCATTTCTAAGTATGTTTTATTTTGCTTTGATCGATCCATTTATTGAACCATTTTCTTCATGTTCTAGCTTATTTTTAAATAATATATTACAGGTTTTTTAAAAAACTATGTTTTTCTGGTGGCATTTTGAAGGGAGTGGGTGAAGTGGTAAATTTTTTGCAAGTGCCCACACAATCTAATGCCTAACTAAACAATTCACCTTAAACCTCGAGAAATTTCTATCTGCAATGTCTCCCCAGTCATCATGCATTCATTCTTCTATTCATTCAACGAATGTCTAATGAGCACCTACTATATGTATGCAATAAGGATCAAATTATTAATAAGATAATTACTGATTAATAAGATGAATGATTAATGAGACAGACATGGGCTAAACCATTACAGATTTACAACCCAATGGAGGAGTCAGAAAATCAAACAGGTAAGTATAATGAAGTCCTTGAAGGCAATCTACCTCTGTGGTCCAGTCCTCAATCTTCTTCTACCATAACATACATGAGGGATAGAACAGCAATAGGCAATAGGCTAACTAGGGAGTGATGATTTTGCAGTTCATTAAACATGTTTCCTTAAGGCAGCATATCAAACAGCTCTCCACGTGATTCTGATATAGCCATCCTCTCCACCACCACCCCTGCGGCAAGAGGAGATCCCTATAAGAATTGCTGGTCTATCTATCTGATAAGGAGTTAACATCCAAAATATTGTATATAAAGAACTCATAGAAGTCAACAGCCAAAACAAAAACAAATAATCTAATTCAAAAAAGGGCAAAGAACCTGGACAGACATTTTTCCAGGGAAGACATATGAATGGCCAATAGATACATGAAAAGACACTCAACATCACAAGTCATCAGTGAAATGTACATTAAAGCCACATGAGATATCACTTCATGCCTGTTAGAATGGTTATCATCAAAAAGATGATAACAAATGCTGACATGGATAGAGAGAAAAGGGAACCCTTGTTCACTCTTGGTGGGACTGTAAATTGGTACAGCCACTACAGAAAACAGTATGGAGGTTCCTCAGAAAATTACAAATAGAACTACCATATGATCCAGCAATTCCATTTCTGAGAATAAACGCAAAGGAAACAAAAACACTAACTCATAAATATATCGCATCCCATCTTTACAGCAGCATTATTTACAACAGCCAAGACATGGAAACAACCTAAGTGTCCATTCAATAGATGAATGGATGAAGAAGTTGTGGTGTGTATGTATATACACACCACACACACACACTGGAATATCATTCAGCCATAAAAAATGAGGAAATCCTACCATTTGCAACAGTATGGATGGACCTTGAAAGCATTATGCTAAGTGAAATAAGTCAGATGGAGAAAGACAAAAACCATATAATTTCACTTATAAGTGGAATCTAATTTTTAAAAAACCAAAAACACCAAACTCATGGAAAAAAGATCAGATTTGTGTTTACCAGAGGTGGGAGGCATGGGAAGGTAGAATTGGAGGAAGGTGGTCAAAGGTACATACTTTCGGTTATAAGAAGGTAAGAACCAGGGATGTGATGTACAGCATGCTTACTACAGTGAACACTGCTGTATGATATATAAGAAAGTCGTTAAGGAAGTAGATCCTAAGAGTTCTCATCACAAGGAGAATTCTTTTTCTTTTCTTTTTATTGTATCTATATGAGATAATGGATGTTAGCTAAACCTATTGTGGTAATCATTCCACAATATATGTAAATCAAACCATCATGCTGTACACCTTAAACAACAAAAAAAAAGACCATTAGTCTAACTCAAGCACGAATATGCCATTAAACTCAGAATTGTATTAAAATGCCCACTTAAGACACGATAAAATTAAGCACGTTGGCATATTCCTTTTTTTAATGGTACAGTTCACTCTGTCCTATAGTACATTAATATGTGTTTCTAGGCAAAAAATCTAGGAAGGAAAAAGAATTACTACTGTTTTCCCAGTCTTCCTTACCTCAAGGAAATATAAATTTATTCAGCTGAGATGATAACCTATGGCCATCAGTCACCTGCAGTCTAGCAACATAATTATAAAGAAACAAAAAAGGGTAAACACAAGATGGAGTAATATACCAATCTTTGGGCAAACCAGAGTTTTCTCTTTTTTCATTGTTTATGGGAACTGTGGAAACTTGCTGTCCCAGGTCATCTATCAGGGAAGTGCCTTTTTAGAGCTATACCTCAGACTGTTGTCTCCCTTTCAGAACCAAGAAGGAGAGGAGGAATTCTTCATCTTCTCACTCTTTCAACTAAGCAGACACAATGTATTTGGTATACTATTTAACATACAGACAAACCCCAAGTCTCACAAAAATGTGACCACATTTGAACTTAGATACCTTCCTTTAGCTAAAATCCCCAGTCAATCTTCAATTTGAAATAAATTTGTAACCTGCTCCAGAAATCAGCTCTGGGAACAGCTCTACACTGTTTTTAGATTTTAAATGCAATGATAGATTACATTTATTAATAAAAAGCATGTTAATATATCTATTAACAGAAAGCATGCCTTTTGTTGACATACTTTACAGCTAAGGTTGAAAAAACAATTAATGTGGTACTTCCCTGGTGGCACCTGCCAATGCAGGGGACATGGGTTCAAGCCCTGGTCTGGGAAGATCCAACATGCCATAGAGCAACTAAGCCTGTGCGCCACAACTACTGAGCCTGCATTCTAGAGCCCGTGAGCCACAACTAGTGAGCCCACGTGCCACAACTACTGAAGCCCACATGCCTAGAGCCCATGCTCTGCAACAAGAGAAGACACCGCAACGAGAAGCCCACTCACCACAAGGAAGAGTAGCCCGTGCTCACCGCAACTAGAGAAAGCCCACGCACAGCAACGAAGACCCAACACAGCCAAAAATTAATTAATTAATTATTTTTTAAAAAGAGAAAACAATTAATGTAAAGAATTGCATTTCAGGATGTCAGATCAGAAGAAGTTTAATGCAAAAATATATCATTAAAAACTAACTAAAATAAAACTGTAGGCATCAAATAACATGAAATATGAATCTGGAAATTCTTGAGAGGAAAAAGAACAAGCTAAGATTTGAATAATGTTAGAAAGGGAAAAAATGAATTTAGTCTTATCAGATAAGAAATGATTTAGGGTAAGAGGGTTCTGTAGGGAGAGAGCCAAAGGGCCTATCTGAGGTGGGGACATGAAGACACACATCCGGGTCTGAAAGAATAGAAAAAATTTTAAAAAATGGGTCAAGTACCTCAAGTACCAAGAAGGTGATCAGTTAATACAGAAAGAAGCAGGGTTTTCTTACACTTACTGACACCACTCAAAGTGTTGCTAAGAACAGGTGCCATAGTCAGGGATTCATGAACTTCCTTTAAAAACATACAGAACAGAAGAAGAGAATATAAAATCTTTACAACAGAGAATCCATAAATATTTTCATATTCACAAAAGGGAACATGACCCCTCAAAAATGTTAAGAAACCTGCCATAGAAGAACTTAAACTGCTTTCAGGATCAACAAAATCATGTTAGTATTGTTTCAGACTCAGCCCCACTCCCATTGTTCTAAAACCAACCAAACAAAAATATTCCCTGTTGGCAAGGTGAGTGGAAATTGGAAAGGTTGGGCAGGGTAGAGAGGACATGGCTATTAGCTGGAATAAAAATGATTAGAGATAAAGGTCACAGAATCCAAATGCCTGTTTGAGATAACATTTTACTATGACTAAATTTTACTTCAATCAAATCATTCAGCAGTCCCTAATCAACAAATAGATATGTGATATCCTCATTTTAATGGGGGAAAAGAGGAAAGGAAAGAAGGGGGTAGAGAAGTTAAAGAATGTTCCCACCAAAGAAGAAACACTTTGAACACTAAATTTCTCCTTTAATCCTACAATGATTATCATGCTCTGGGCTGCAGAGAGGGAGGGCATTTGAAGGCAGCCAGCTTCATATAATTCATAGAGGGTTATTTTTTCAGCCAGTTTAATTTTCAGTACGGCTAGTGCCATTTCTTATAAAGGCTCTGCATTCCATGTGTTTCTTACGATATAACTGTAAATCACATCCAAATTAGCCTTCATATACCTAATCCCAAATCTTCCCAAATGATCCATTACTTTTAGACCAAAACTACATGGTACAACTTTATAGTTTGGTTATGGAACAGGCAGGCTCATATTAAAGGGAAACATCAAAGAAAGCATCAAGTCCCTGAGATTCCCTCTAAGGAGACCAAGCCAAAGAGTTTAAATGGAGCCTGTAGGGGACAGGCCAGAACAGGAATCAGGTTCCACATCCTACAGCTCTCTACACGGGATCTAAACAACTGAAGTTTAGGGATTTCTGAAGGAGTCTAGGAAGGTGGAAACAAAAGCAAAGAGAAGAGCACAGTACAGGAAAACCTCATCACTTCATCACCCTCCAAATCAGAGTGCCTCTACACGACCAGGGATGGCCTCCTGCAAGTAGAGGTGATACCCAGAACCAGGACGTTGCCAGCAGCATCCCCACTCTCACACCTTCTCCCATCCTTATACTCAGGCCTCTGTTGCATTTATTCAGTTCACCTTGGGAGAAGGTTCCTGGAAGAACTGGTGTGGCCACAATTTCATAAGGTATTCATCTTGAACTCCTGCTGAGAGGGAAGGAAAAGCCAGTGTAAGGTGGATAATATACTAAAGACAGTGGGAAGATAATGTACATGACAGTGAGGATGGAAAAAAGAAAAACGAAACAGTGTGGGCTTAGATGAAGGAAACTAGAAGAAAAAGGTGAATGATTAGGGCTGGGTTGAATAAAACCTGTGAACTAGAATGTAACTGCTGAAATCGTGTTTTCTAATATATGGAGTGATTGGAGGGAGATGTTCACAACATAATGATCAACCATAAGAGCAGGTTAAAAATAGTTTGCAGAATCTACTCATTTTTGTAAATATGTATAAACATATAGAGGTTAGTATACTTGTATACCTATTATATTAGATGTTTGTGTGAAAGATGGGAATAGAGACAAAGGCCAAAGAGATAGGAAAATATACCCCAAAAAAAAAAAATTCTAGCATGAGTTTATTTTGTGTGATGGGATTATGGGTGATTTTCTTATTTTAATGCTTCCATGTTCTTTCCATATATGCTTTTTATATTTTCCAATCATGTGAAATATATAATAATAATAAATAAAAACAAAGAAAGCTTTGTTACTACTTCTTTTTCTGTATCCTTTTTCCTAGCACCCGTCTGATGGAAACTCATGATATGACTGTTGGTATTAACTGAAGAGAAAGAAAAAAATAACACAAAGCATGCATAAAAGTCAACACGATCCTAATATTGTCTTTACACACCTGATTCTTAATTCTGACCAGGTCCTCCCATGCTCCCAATTACAATAAGGAAAATAAACATCATGAAAGAGAACATCAAACTGACACTTCTGATGAGGCAACAGTTAAAATTCATGAGGGTACATTTTGCTGTTAATTGGCTATCTACCATTAAAAACCTGGCTTTTTGATTAAGAATAGTCACAGCAGGCCCTTGTAGATTGGCTAATGAGCTGTCCACTCACTGGAGAGTCCAGCTATTCATCAAGCCCCTGGGTAATTTGAAGGGAGCTCAAGATACATGCAGTTGAGAAGTTAAGTAAATGGAAAGTCTATCATTGCTGGGGTTTGGCAACTTGCCTCCTCTCCTAGAAAGCATGGCATGTTAATATCTACCTTAAGCCATTGTCTACTGCCTAAGAATGACATTAGAATCTAGTAAATGAGAGTGTAAGCTTATTTGTATAGAAAACAGTATAAAGAGATAGAATACTGAAAAAATAGGACTATAATTTGGTGGAGGGAGATAAGATGTTGGAACTGACAGTACAGCACAATAATAAATGATATGGAAAAAAATCCAATAAGGGAGCAATTTAATTTAAGTGGGTTTTAATCTGAATCTTCCCACCCACATACCAGTTTTAGACTGCAGGAGGTATAAAAGGACACTCAAGCCCAGCAATGTCAGCCAACTGCCATCTTGTCAAGAGTGCAGACAAATAGTCACCATGCAAAAATCAATAGCAGTGGGAAAAAGGCTTTCTTGTACATTTATGATGGATAGCACAGCCTGGGTGTAATGCATTGAAACAACTAACTTAGATGATGTGGACTGCTTTGGTCAATGATTTTCAAGCCTTGGTTGGGAACAGCTGCACTGCTAAAGCATTTACTGTTCTAGGCACCTGACAGCAGCTATTCCCCTACATCACAGAATTAATCCAAAGGAATCCCCTGAAAACTCCAGGTATGGAAAAAGTAAGAAAGAGTGGAAAGGACCATCAGTTATGACATATGTGAACACCATAAAGTAGCTGATGGCCACAGACCATTCTCTGCTTCTGCAACTGGAGGGCAGCACATAACACTGATAGTCTTCTACCCCTTTTATGTAAGATCCACAAGGTGATGTTTCATTGAGGAGGCAGATTGGCTCTGCTGTTGAACTATGGGAAAACTGGAACATCAGAGCAGCAACGGCTTTTAGAAACCTGTGGCAAGGCCAGAACTAAAACCAAGTGAGTTTCCTTCTTTTAGTCCAGATCCTTGCATTCAAGCCTTCTGTCTCCACCAGGCATAGGGGAATCTATTGTGGCTGAAGGGCTGGCTCCCTCCGCAGCCTAGCTGTACTCTTTATTAGGTAGAGAAGGATGATTTGCAGTCAACAGCTCCCCTGCCTTGGCCTGGTGAGTTCTATCTGCTCTCCTGCCATGGTGGCACTCTTGGGTTGTGAGATCCCAGCCAGAGTCCCTTTCCTACCAGGCCAATGGGCCCACCCAGGAGCATGACATCCACAGCATTTCCAGACACCAGAGCCTCTGAGAGAACTGGAGGCACTGAGGCCGGCAGCCTAGTAACAGAAACACGGGCCCAGAGAAGAACAGCCAATCCTCACCCAGGCTCTGAGACAGAGTCAGGGTGACTTTGGACAAACCATCCAACCCCTCTGTGGCCCAGTCCCTCATGTGTAAAATAGCACTGATCTTATCTCCCTCAATGGACAATCAGGAAACCAAATAAAATCATGAATATGAAAGTACTTTGAAAAATGTTCACTCATAAAATGACAGAATTTTAGAATGGCCTTAGAGATCATTTAATTTAGCGCTACTCCTTATTATACAGATGAGGAAACAGTCCCCAAGTGCTTAAATGACTTGAACAAAGTCAGACAGAAGCAGAGCTTCTAAACAATTCAAAGCATGATTATTACAAATTAGTATAATTCCAATGTGACTGCAAATATATTAATAATGTATTTCTCTTTCTTCTTAGCACAAAAAAAGCCACATTGCCTATAGAAATAAAATGAAATAATCAGGAAGGCCACCAAGTTTGGAATACATGATGAATGGCTTATTGCAATTACATTGTAAACATGACAAAATAATATTATTTACATTTTCAGTTTTTATGGCCACACCCTAGGACAGCAAAAAATAAATAAACGGGGGCTTCCCTGGTGGCGCAGTGGTTGAGAGTCCGCCTGCCGATGCAGGGGATGCGGGTTCGTGCCCCGGTTCGGGAAGATCCCACATGCCGTGGAGTGGCTGGGCCCGTGAGCCATGGCTGCTGAGCCTACGCATCCGGAGCCTGTGCTCCGCAACGGGAGAGGCCACGACAGTGAGAGGCCCACGTACCAAAATAAATAAATAAATAAATAAATAAAAATTACCCATAATCCCTCTCTCAGGAAAAATATCAGCGTTAACATTATGGTAAACACCATTTACCATGAGATTATACTCTACATACTGTTTTATAATCTGCTATTTTGCATGAGAAGAATTAAAAATGCTAGTCTTTACCTTTCAGCAAAGTAACATGTGGTGAAGCATGTTAATGATGAAAAACGTAAAAGAGTAATTGGTTTCATGAGAAAAGGACACATCCATAAAGTTCTTGATCTATTCTCCAGAGAACAAAAGAATAAATACACATAGCTTAAGAAGTTAACAAGTAGTGGCTTCTCCAGTTAGTTGAAGGCCATGGACAAATCCATCCTCCTAATGTTCCATGCTAAGTCAAGATATGTTCTGTAGTAAGCAACAAAATGAAATCCTAAGAAAAGTCACTCTTATTGTATTTAAAATCTATTTCCAAAGCAGTTACTGACTCAGCAGCTCCTACCCTGAGTACAAAACTGAGATATTGTGCCTTTTAACATTCATCCTTCCATCTGTCTTCTGAACAAAAGATCAGTTTTATGAGAATATATCTTTTATGTTAATGATATGTCTGTGGCCCAGAGTTTTTACTCCTCACAAATCCTTCCTCTCAGAGTGAGGGCTCATGCTACTTATAAATTCCCTTAAATGCAATCTCTATTGTAGAGTGCTACCTCACTGGCCTAGTCTCCACCTTAAAGAGTGAAATTCAAAGATGACATGTCCTATTGTTTGTTCTCTTTAATTCTGAAATTCTAAACTTGGCAATTCCACATAAACCAACCAGATCCAGTTTGGATAAATCCAAGCCTCCTGAAATAGCTCTGATTTTCAGATACAAACCCACTGGAAACCCAAATGCCATCATTTTACCTCTGCCCCCTACTCAACTGCCCGAAAAAGAAACCCAATAAGTTTCAAGTAGTTACTCCTTTTCCTGCTCTTGCCCTAACCTTCAGTTATCTCTGAAACACAGAATTGTATAAGATCTCATCCCCATGTCCATGCCATCCTGCCACTTCCTTCTTTTTTACTAAAAATGTCATTTTTCACCGTCCCAGAGACACAGCTGGTAGGGAGGAGAAGACTTCACAAGGCTCAGCCCTGAAAACATTATACAAAAAAAACTTACAATAGGTTTTTATGATTATTACAGGACATTTGAAACAACTTGGTAAAGAGCCATTATAAAACTCCACATGAAAATAAAACTGTAAAATACATAATCAAGGATCCTAAATGTGGGTGCTTCTTTTATATTCACCACCTCATCAAGCTTCAGTATAGGTCTGCCCCTTCCCCACTGGCCCAGCCAGTCCCTAGGTCTCCCTTCCTGAGATCTATCTCCTTACTCCAAGTTTTGCACTACAAAAGCTCAAGTTGGCCTTGTATGGCCTAAAATTCAAAAGTGTTTCAGCTTTAAACAAAGTACAAATTTTCTGAGAATTTTGAAAAAGCACACCCTGAATCAAGTAAAATTTTCCCTTTGTAGGAAAATTATTTCCAGTTTAAAGATTTATCAGGGATGTTAGTCAGTTACTCTTGACCGTATATCGAAAACTATAACTCCTTAAATCCCTCTCATTCTTAGATGATGTGTGCTAACACCACTTATACATGCAGCAAATGATTGGAATCTATATTTTAACCATTTTAGTGGTCAATGTAGGTCCCTGGATGACCCGTTTGGCAATGCAAGTACAACATAAATAGCAAATACTAGAGTCTTTCCTGTAAGACTGGCAGGTTGAGCCATAGTCAACTCAGCCCAAAAGTACTTTCACTCAATTTGACTGTGCCTGAGGTAGATTTCTACAGCACATGTACTTTATTTAGACAAGACATACAATCCATATTGTCTAATATTTTCGATGTTAAGATACATTCAGAGGCCAAATAGCAGAGTGAGACAGGCATGCGCTTTAGAAGCAATCAGAAGGCAGGTAGAATCTCAGCTCTTCCAATCATAGGCCACATGGACTTGAACAAGCCCAACATCACTGAAGTTCAGCTTCTTCATGTAAAATTAGAGTAATGATGATAACATTTTATAAAGATTGTTGCATGGACTAGAGATAAGGTATATAAAATGCTCACCATAATGTCTATGGTAGATGCTATACATATGGTAGACGTCTATAGCTAGCAATAATAGTAATAATGGTGTGTATTTTACCCTCAATATAGTAAGGATTTCAATCCACAGTTAGAAGCGTAAAGATTTCTGGGAGCCTCCATAGTGAGCTTATTCTGCTTATTCATTGTGAAGTTACTTAAGATAAGATGTAAGTTATCTGATTAACTGACGCTGATTGTTTTCTGAAACCATACTTTGAAAAAGAAAGATAAAGACTAGTAGTCTTATGAAAGGGTAAGGGGAGAGGGAACCATTACTGGGGAAACAAGACTCAGAAGAGAAACAGCTGGCAGCACAAAGACATATTTGTCACTCTGTACCACTATGTCCTAGATGGTGGTTCTCACAAAACCAAGAGCTCCTGAACTAAAGCTAAACCACCCAGCACAGTGCCTGGTACCTGATAAGTACTCCATAAAAATGTATTGACAAAGATTATATTTATGTCCCTGTGATTATTATCACAGAGAGCTCATGGATCACTTTAAGAAAAGTCATTTTCAAAGTCTAGATAAATTTACTATGCAAGTCCAGCAAAGTCCAAGTCTTAAAATTCCAGGGACTGCAGCATCTCAAAAATTCACACTAGTGCTTTAAAAAAAAAAAAGTTTAATGTGTTCACCTTTTTCTCTGTATGATATGAAACTCTAAGGAAACCTACATGATTTTTCTACATTAATATTTGTTTTTTCTGTATCTTAAAGATACTTGTGACTTAAATTTTATTTTCTTTTAGGTGTACTTTGAATTTATGAATTAAAAAATAAGCATTTCTAGTTTTTTAAGGAACCTCCATACTGTTCTCCATAGTGGTTGTATCAATTTACATTCCCACCAACAGTGCAGGAGGGTTCCCTTTTCACCAAACCCTTTCCAGTATTTATTGTTTCTAGATTTTTTGATAATGACCATTCTGACCAGTGTAAGGTGATACCTCATTGTAGTTTTGATTTGCATTTCTCTAATAATTAGAGATGTTGAGCATCTTTTCATGTGCCTCTTGGCTATCTGTATCTCTTCTTTGGTGAAATGCCTATTTAGGTCTTCTGCCCATTTTTTATTTGGATTGTTTTTTTGATATTGAGCTCCATGAGCTGTTTGTATATTTTAGAGATTAATCCTTTGTCCGTTGTTTCATTTGCAAATATTTTCTCCCATTCTGAGGGTTGTCTTTTCACCTTGTTTATGGTATCCTTTGCTGGGCAAAAGCTTTTCAGTTTAATTAGGTCCCATTTGTTTATTTTTGTTTTTATTTTCATTACTCTAGGAGGTGAGACAAAAAAGATCTTGCTGTGGTTTATGTCAAAAGGTGTTTTTCCTATGTCTTCCTCTAAGAGTTTTATAGTGTCTGGTCTTACATTTAGGTCTTTAATGCATTTGGAGTTTATTTTTGTGTATGGTGTTAGGTAGTGTTCTAATTTCATTCTTTTACATGTAGCTGTCCAGTTTTCCCAGACCCAGCAATCCCACTACTGCGCATAAAGCCTGAGAAAAGCATAATCCAAAAAGAGACATGTAGACATGTACCACGATGTTCATTGCAGCACTATTTACAATAGCCAGGACATGGAAGCAACCTAAATGTCCATCGACAGATGAATAGATAAAGGATATGTGGCACATATATACAATGGAATATTACTCAGCCATAAAAAGAAACGAAATTGAGTTATTTGTAGTGAGGTGGATGGACCTAGAATTTCAACACAAGCATTTAGTTAAAAATAAGATTTTTATATCAATATCATAGAAGAGAAATAGTCTTAAAACCACAGATAAAACGTAACAATCTTTAAAAATGGATTAATTGCCTCATGTGTTTTTTCCAGAAATAGAAAGAAATGAGATAAATTCCTCTAGATGAAATCACCTTTCCAGAATTTTATCTCAGGTAATTGTTTACACTAACCCCATTAGAATTATTGCTCAAATCTAAGAACTGAAATTATCATGATAGAATAACTACCAGGGAAAAACTTACAAATATAGGAAGAAAAAGTATCTTCAACAGATCAACTGCAAGCAACACAGAAACTTAACCCAAAGCTTTGAACCTTCTACGTAAGGCCATTATTATCTCAGAGGCTTTCAGGGAAAGTGCACAACCTTAGGTGTGCAGACAGAAGCATTCCAAGCCATAGTTCCCTGATGTGTGGTGAGTGATGGTGAAAAATAGAGTAGCAGGACATGGGACACATCTTAGGTTACACAACACAAGTTCAAAACCAATAACCAAGCACAAGATTGTCTACTCATGGACTAGATCTCATTGGTAGAATGAGATACATGAAAATAAATGCAGGTTGCAGCAAGCATGGCTTTTATCTAATGGTCAGCAATTTCGGAGAAAAGGCTTTCAAAGATAAAATACATATAGGCTTTAAATTTTTGAACTGGTTTTAAATTTTCAATTTTTGTAAGCTCATCTGCCTACCCATTTCAGAAGAAATTCTAAGATAAGATCACTCTTACATGGCCGTTTGCTAAGACGTTTATCTGACTTCACTTTTAATGCTCTAACCAACTTCCAGATTTGATTTCATACAGCATCCTATATGTTATATTCTGGAAGGATTTATGTTTATCATTATTCTATAACCTGATATATTTGTTTTAGAAATTTTGGTGGAGGCATATTAAAACATGGTACAAAACATTTCTTACTTATTTTTTCTGCTTCATTTAAATAGAGTATGGATGGATCACAATTTCTTTCCTCTTTTTTATTTTTGTGCAGTTTATTTCACAACTAAATGCTCAATAAACTGTATTAATTAACTGCATACAAATTACAGGCATCCCTACAGAGTGCAATCAGTAACACTGATAGTACAAGATGCCCAAAAACTCGGAACTGGCCTCAAAATATTAAATAGCAGTGCGTGGTAATAAATTTGTAGCAGAAAATAGGCAAAATACCCAGTAAATCCTTTCTTCCAAGAAAATGTCTATTCATGATTATTCACTTTAAATCAACAAGTTCTAAATTAAATGGTTGCTATCTTGTTACTGATCACCATATTAACCAACTGGTCCTAATTACAGCTTGATACCTGTGAACTACCAAGATGTCCTAGCAAGATCTAAAGACATTATACTGTAAATTCAACATTTTCATACATGGGCTAAAATGCCCTGGCAAAGGTTTCTACCAGCACCCTACCCTACCCCTCACTTAGCTTGTTTATCTGCTGTCTCAGGCTCATGCTTTTAGAAAATTAACAATAAACAGTTTAAGATATAAGAAAGTCTGCAAGAAGATTCAGGAAACTCAGGAAATGTGTGTCCTAAGGGGAGCCATAATAAAATCCTACGTTGAAAATATCGCAGAACAGAGAGGAAGCATCTGTAAATCGCCAATTGTATGCAAATGTTATGCTCTGGCCTTAGGGAGATTCCAGAAGTGACCTTATCACCTGCTGCTTCCTATGGCTCCTCATTTAGCTGTATTTAGGTACTAATACCCTTTCATAGACCTATAAAAGACATTGACCTTTCAAACCAGATTTGAGTTAAACTTGGCCATACTAGAAGAGGCCCAAAGTAGTCGCAAACTTCCATATAAAAAAATGTACTCTACACTAGGAAGATTTTGCAGGACTCATACTCAAATAATAAAAACAATTCACTCAACTCTAAGTGCCGCACAGTGTGCTAAGTGTTTTATATTTCTCTCATTTGTATCATTCAGCGTCAAAGCAGCCCTAGGGGAGGTATTATCTCCATTGTACAGATGTAGAAACTACTACAGTCTAGAAAGATTAAGGAATTTAACTAGTTAGCAAAGCCCGTATTTGCATCAGCTCCTAATGACTCCAGATCCTGGGCTCGTTACCACCACCCTACTCTACCTTCCCCACCCATAACTGGGGGAAACAAATGGAAAGAAAAGTGAATTTCTAAGACTAAGGAACAAAGGATTAGGACTCAGCATCTCCTAAGTTTTCTGGGTCTAAAATTCTGTTTCTTTTATTTTTTTTAATGGGTAATATAAATAATATCACAGGAAGTCAGATAAAAGGGATTTTTCACAACTCATCTTCCTTACTAATATATTGCAAACTAAGAATATGTGAATTCATAAAGTCCCTTCAAATCTTTATCTGGATGTGAGACTAAAGAAAAATGGAACATCAATAGCTCAGAACTCCAGCAAATGTTGCAGGCACCTTTATTCTCCCAAAGATGTCTACATTTTACTTTTTTTGTTCATAAAAAATCATAATTAAAATTGCAAAGAGCAGCTTAATCTCATTTTAGTGTCTCCATACATCACTGGTTCCGCTGACCTAATAAAAAGAGCTCATCTTTCCCATATCAATTGATGTACCAAATCACTGATTAGCTAGTGTCCGTTTTGTGCACAGACGAGGGTGGTATTTAATATATCAACTCCATTAACTGTTTAATGCCATTTTTGAGATTTAAGAAAGCAAATTCAAAAGCCTATTCAACAAACTTCCTGACAATATGATGGTCCTGGTCTTGATTTCCTTTAACTCATTAATTCTTTTGTATTTTGTCACCAGTTTTCAAGATGCTCAGGAAAGTCAGGGAGGGTCAAGAGAGGCCAATAGTACAAAATCCCTTTTCACTGCTTCCCATTTATCACAGATCATTTCATTAGGAATGACCTGAATGAATTGATGCAAGTCAAGGAATAGCATCAAGGTTCCCCCGAAACAACTAAGAACAACCCATTGAAATTGCCCTATCCACTCCATTAGAGACTTTGGAGTGGATGAGAAAGGGGGAGGGGCTTCTCATCCCCCCACCCCCACTTCAAGGCTGTGAGCACAGCAGACTCCAGTGTTGCTAATAACATGCCAACGCTGTCACTTCTGCTCAGGGGGCTGCTGAAATCCCCATGAGAGTCACACTGTGTGACATGAAGCCAGCTATCGCTAAGTGAGGTCTAGAGAATAATTAGAAAACAGGCATTTTGACTTTTAAATATTCTACTGTCTTTAAGTGGTTTAAATAATTTCTAAGCAGAAGTGCCACCCGGGAGAGCACAGCGTCAGCAGCAGAATGGATGTTGTTGCTAACAGCCAACAGCTGGAAAGGGACTGTGACAATGGCCCCTGCTTTGCAGTACTTTCCTGGTCTCCTGCGCTACACTGGCTCTGGAGTCTAATAGCACAATATGGGAAATGAGAGCTCATCTATCTACTTGTCAGGGGCACTGCAGGCAATCCACATACACGCCTTCCCAGCTTGGCCTGGGCTGAGCTGGACCATGACCTAAAAGGAAGCCTTTCAGGGGTGAGAGGCCTTTTATGGTAATTAATCCTCCACGAGGCACAATCCCCAGTGTCACCTGAGCATAGAGGAACAAGTAGGAAATTCCACTATTCTAAATTCTTTATATATATATCACAATGAAAAGGGGCTATATCAGAAATTCTAAAGGAAAATCAAGTGTTTCTGTAAGGATGCCATGATAACCCCCTGGATGCTTTAACTGTATTTCTCTCTAGCTTTTCCATCAAACCAAGAACCCCTTGTGCAACTGAAAGCTTTTTTAGATTCTGGGAAGACCTACTGTGCTATATCTTTTGCTGTTGTCCTTTCCATTATAAGTGCCACCATTCCTAATTAGAGCTTCTTTCCCCCGCCCCAGTTCTAGTATCTACATACACCTCTTAACTGGTCTCCATAGCTCCTTCTCTCATGTCTAACCTATGACGTACTGTCAGATTAATTTCCCAAATTACACTTTGATTCTAACCCTCCCTTACTCAAAAAAAAGAAAAAATTGAAAGTCCAAAATCTAAACTACTTAGGCTGACATTATGGCCCTTTAGAGTATGTACAAATGAATCCTTGGCAATAAGTGGAGCCAAGCCAGTGAGCAGTATACTCACTATATGAATTCTCAGGAGACTTCCGGATGAGCTGTCAAGGACAGTCTTCAAGGGCACGAAAAGAAAATGGCATGCAATACATATCTAGGGAGGGCTAGGAAGGAAGGAGATTAAAGGGATTGACTATCCAGGTGAAATTGATAAGATCTGGCAGCTGGTTAGATATGGGGAGTGAAGAAGAGGGAGGGGTGAAGAGGACTGAGAATTGACAAACCTCATTAGTCAGAGTATGAAGAAGCCACTTCACAGGCAGAGAACAAAGAGAAGGAGGAAGAGAAGGTAAGTTTCTGGGAAGATACTGAGTTAAGCAAAAGAGAGGGATAGAAATATGAATCTGGAAATCCAGAAAAAGGTTCAAATGACACAGTGAGAGAAAAGGTGCTGGTATGGAGTAGCGGAAATAATAAAATAATAATAACAGTCAACATTTATTAATGGTTTATTTTCTGCCAGGTACTGTGAAACCCCTTATATTCTCATTTAGTCCCCAAACCCCTCAGTTTACAGATGAGAAAACTGAAGTTCAGAAAGCTTCAGTGACTAACCCAGAAAGGAACCTGGGCAGTCCATAGAAAAAGAACTACAAATGGCTTTAAGCACATGAAAGGTACTCAAATTCAGTGAAAATTAAGTAAATGCAAATTATAAAAATAAGTTCCTATTTTTCACCTATGTAAATACTGATGATCAAAATCTTAGTGAGGATGTGAGAAATAGGTCTCTCATACACTATTGGTAGGGATATCATTTGGGACAAAACTTTTGAAGGGCAACTTGGAGATTACTATCATAATTTTAAATTTACCCGTCTTTCGACCCTATAATTCCACTGTTAAGAATTTCCAGTATTGGTATATTTGCACATGAAAGGTGGGGGGGCTGTGAATCCTAAAGTCAGCAAACAATAAAGCTATTTGGATTTGGGGGAAACTCAGTGACCTAGATAATACTATCTACTTCGAATTAATGATACCATCTCCAGAATCTCTACAAGGCCTTCCTTGGCCTCCTAGGCTCCTTAATTCTTTTCATTTCCCTTTTCCCTTTTTCTTTTCTTCTTGCTTAAAACCTGGTAGTAGCTGAAGTTATTCTTCGTTCAGCTGATGTTTTAAACAAAGAAAAAAGAGAGAAATAACTGGAGAATGAGCAATGGATTTGTGCTAACTAGCATCTCTTCCCGATCATGTGATGTGAGAGAGGGAGTATGAAGAACTGAAAATTGAACATTTAGACAGCAAATGCTGAGGGACAGGATCCACTCTACAAATGTTCTCCTCCTCTGCAACCCAATGCTGAGATCACCTCCAAACAGCCCTCAGATCTTTGTGTGTTTTCCCAACGCTCTAAATAAACAAGACCTACCACGTTTTTAATAAATTTAGTACTCTGTCAGCAGTGTAAGCTAGTCCTTTTTAATACATAATATCGAAAATTTGCAGACACAGAGAGCCAAAGGAAAGAAAACAAAACACGGGGAAATGTAATGAGGCTATAATGTGTGCCAGATACTTTCACATATATGATTTCATTTATTTCTCACAAAGTCTTGGGAGATGGTTACTATAATCTCCCTATTTACAGATGCAGCAACAGAGCCTTGGCTGTTGTTAAGTAATTTTGCCAAAAATAGGCAGCCAGTAATTGGGACTGCTGAGATTCAAACTCAAGTATGTCTGGTCCAAGGCTCATGCTGTTTTCACTTTCCACTTCTCATTATGCCAGGAGACAAAAACTTTGAATGCAAGAAGTAAAAACCATTCAAAACCTTGCAGACTCATTTCACTTAACCTACTACTCCTCTGGAAAGATCAGAGCTAGGCATGTCCAATGGTCAGTACAAGGTTTGAAAGTTGGTCTCCCCACTGAAAACTTTCCTGTTGATCCCATTCTATTACTAACGAAACAGACCTCCTTCAGGAAACTCCTAAGCAAAATATCATGCAAAGAGGAATCAATTTTGCTTTCAAGGCTCAAACACTTAGATTTGTACACTGTTGCTTGATTTTTAAAAATTTGATTCTTAATGGAATCTAATCCAAAACAACCAGAGGGACAAGAAAAGGTATAAAGAGAGCCCCTCTTTACCTTCCTCTTCCTTTGGAATAGGCGGTCTAGGGCCATTAGGAAGAAGGAATGAAAAAGAACAGAGTTGCAAAATTGGTACATGACAAATTTCAGATAAAATTAATAGAAGTTTAGCTTCAAATACTTAGCCTGGGTTAAAAATGATAGATTATATCATTCTTTTTTTTTATTGACATATAGTTGATTTACAAGGTTGTTAGTTTCTGGTGTACAGCAAAGGGATTCAGTTATACATATATATATTCTTTTTCAGATTCTTTTCCATTATAGGTTAATACAAGGTATTGAATATAGTTTCCTATGCTATATTTGTAAATAAAACATTTATTAAGTTTCTTTTATATGCAGAGATGCTTTTACTTATCTGAATAAAACTAACAAGGGAACTAATAAGAAAACAAGAAATGTCACATACTAAACTGTAATCCTAAGGAAAGCCACTAATTTCATTAAACTTTGGAGGTCATCATGGCATAGCTCAGTTTGGCTAAGCATCCATATTTTATATGCCTCGTGGCTGCTTTCATTTTCAAAGGGTCTTCAGCCCTATATCATTCATTCATGAATTCATTCATGCAACAAATATTTATTGCTTCTAGAGCTCTTTATTGCTTTCTGTCATTTTCTTCACAGACACACAGACTTCATAATGGGATTTATTCTTACTACCCAACCTTACTCTTTCCCCCTTAAATGTTCTTTACCTTTTCCACTTCATTTTGATGCATTTGTCTCCCCAACCTCACAGTTCCTTCCAGCCTTGAGGACCCACAGTGGGCCAGTTTAATAGACTGGAATAAAAGCTGAAGTCATTAGTGGGAAAAAGTAGTGCGTGCTTTTGCATTAGTATTTCTAGCAATAAGTAGAGGGCAGGGTAGCGGACAATTACCCATTTTCCCAAATTACACTGGAAATGCATTTGAACATTTCAAAACTCTGGCACTCAAAGTTGTTTTCACTGTTGATGAAACTGTAATTATACTATTGGGCAATTTAATTAATTTTGTGTTTTATTACAAAAGTCCACGATTCTGCCTAAATAGAGTTAAATTAATGGAATATAAATTGGTTTGTCACATCTCCAAGAATTTTCGTGAAGGGTATTTGGCTTTAATTTGTAAAATCCAGTAAAGTCTCTACATGATAAAATTAATCATCCTTCTCTATCATTTCATCTAGAATTCAGGTTAAAAAAATGCATAATTTTATGTTCTCATTAACCATTTTTCCTGCAAAATACTAAAATTCTTAGATAAGCATTAAATTATTAGACCACAGAGACAACTCAAGATGTTCATTAAGTTGACTCCTTCTGCTTGAAAAAGAAAATCATTAATAGATCAGCATCAAAAAGCTCCTATATGGTAAGGAGGCTGTTTTATGTAATTGTAAGTTTATGGATAAGAATGCCCCAAGACAGTAATCAATTTATAAATTTAGTTTAAGAGAAAGAGGGGATCATTTGCTCCTTCTTAATCTTACCCCAAAATTCCATTTCCATGCCAGAAAGCATCTTTCAAATAGTTTTGTAAAGTGGTTCTTTCCATCAAGATTATTTCAACCTGGAAATGTGCTATGTTTTACCCAAAGTTCCTCTTCCACTAAATTACCGTAACATAACTTTCCTTCTCTCTCCTTCTCCCTCTCCTTCTCTCTTATTTATCGCAGGTTACTCTTTTCAAAACCCCATTAAGTAGTTAAGCAAATATCACAGTCATCACTTAACAGATGAGAAAACTGAAACGTGGAATGCTGAATGACTTTGGGAGCAGTTTAGTGTAGGAGAAATACTGAAGAATTTGAAGTTAGAAGTCCAAGATTCTATTCCTTATTCCCCCTGTAATAAACTAGGTGTTCCTGGATTACTCACTTCATTCTTCAGCTCATTTTCCTTAGTAATAAGATGAGACTTAGTATAAATCAACTCTAAGGTGCATTTCATCTCTAAATTCTAAACCTTGTCTAACACTGAGAGATTCAGAATTAGGATACAGGTCTTCAATTACTCATCCAGTCCTCTCTCCACTGCTTAAGTCAATAAACCTGAAAGTCAAAGATCCTCCCTGCCTCTCTGGAACATCTTTGTTCATCATTTCACATCAACACAATTCAACAGACTATGAAGGAAAAAGAGCAGAGTATGTACAAATGCATTAGATATCAGTTCATTCAGACCCCCCAATCAATTCATTATTTTTGTGGGCCAGCAATTCTTTTCATAATTTTAAAAAATATATCAATTCAATTAGAGCAAATCTCAAAGAATTAAATAAAAACATTTAGTATGACATCATGAAGAACTGCTCCGGGAACCTGGCCCAAGCATTGGACTCTCTGTCTGACCTTAAGCAAGTAAGTGAACTAGAATTGGTCTGAATGATTCTTAAATTTTTCATAGCTCTGAAAAATTTAATTGTTTTAATCAACGGCAAAAAAGATTATAGAAATGCCTACCTTAGTCTTCAAAGAAACACACACATACACACAGGGGGTAAAAATGGCCTTCACCTAGTCTTTGCCAGAAGGCTGAGAAGCAAGGGTAGATATGCGAGTATTTTACATGGATCCTCACTGAGAGCTCAATCCAAAGAGAATACTGAGGAAATCTAAGCATGAACAATGGGGGAGACTCAGTAGCTATGAGACCTAATGGGCCAATGAAATTGGCTCACCTACCTTCTGAGGCTCCTCTCAACTGTTTTTGAAAAAAAAATTCAGCAAGAATTAGGGTAATGAAAAGCATCCTACCAATGAAAAATATGGTGTGTGACTAGACCCTCAGATTCTCAACTATGTCAAGGATGTGGGCCTCCAGGCTGAGCTGTCATGGCACCATGATTCTTTATTTTTTACATCTTTATTGGGGTATAATTGCTTTACAATGGTGTGCTAGTTTCTGCTTTATAACAAAGTGAATCAGTTATACATATACATATGTTCCCATATCTCTTCCCTCTTGTGTCTCCCTCCCTCCCACCCTCCCTATCCCATCCCTCTAGGTGGTCACAGAGCACCGAGCTGATCTCCCTGTGCTATGTGGCTGCTTCCCACTAGCTATCTATTTCACGTTTGGTAGTATATATATATGTCCATGCCACTCTCTCACTTTGTCACAGCTTACCCTTCCCCCTCCCCATATCCTCAAGTCCATTCTCTAGTAGGTCTGTGTCTTTATTCCTGTCTTACCCCTCGGTTTTTCATGATTCTTAACTACCCATAGGTTCTTCCTG
Source organism: Neophocaena asiaeorientalis asiaeorientalis (assembly GCF_003031525.2). Lineage (NCBI taxonomy): Eukaryota > Metazoa > Chordata > Mammalia > Artiodactyla > Phocoenidae > Neophocaena > Neophocaena asiaeorientalis. Next base: position 7,876,883 of record NW_020175410.1, read on the forward strand.
ATTCTTAACTACATCGTTTGACAAATGGTTTCCCCATCAACGTATCAATTCTGATCCAGCATATACCAGTCACAGATTGTATCTGCAGGTTGTTTCTTTCCCCCATTTAGGAAGAAGTTCTGGAACTGCCTGAGAAAATTAAACTACTTAGACTAGAGAAGTAGAGATTTGTTTCATTTGCATCAGTTGCCAACTATTACAAAAATGGCTGTACCGCAAAGGGCATTTCTTTAAAGACATCAGAAATTAAGTGGAAAAGTCAAGAAGTAATGGCACTTCCATAACGAAAGAGTTTGAAAATACCTCTTAAAAGCCATTTTTAAATGTAAAAAACCCATAGCTCCTACAAAGTGTTTTTAGAGGTCCATCTGCTGAGCATAAATATTCAGTTGAGCTTTGTGGATATAAGAGATTCTCTGCTCTACATGTGAGGTGCCGTGTTTGAAAGTATACCTAGGATAACGTGCCACCATTCTGATAATTTAATATAGTTTGAGAGTTGAAGAGTTTATTTAGACAATGGTGGGGAGGGTGGTGCAAATGGAGAGTTAGCATTGGCAAGGAAATAAATTGAAAACATAAGTCAAAAGCAAAGCCTTGTTTTCAACAAGCTAGACCTTAATAAGTGAATAGATATAAGAGGGCAACAACAGCTTAAATTACAAGTCTCATAAAGCCAAAAAATTGTTTCCTTTTATAGTTAATTTAATATAGCTTTATGAATTTGGATGCACAAAGTAAGAGAAATAGAAAAATCAACTACTTTTTAGTTCATCTTTCTGCTCAAAGTCAAATAAGCCAGAAAAAAAGTTATGTTTTCAAGCCTGTCGAATTCCTTTTCCTCCATGATTCACTGATCCCTGGTATGTCATGTCTGGCCTGGAAGAGAAGCAGATGTCATTCCAATAAGACCTCTGTTTCCTTGAACCTGCATCTTCATTCATCATTTTTGTCACATGCTGAGCACACACAGCCACTTGGACCAGACTCAAGGTCCCATTGCCTCTGTGAATTCTAAAGAGATGGGCAGATTATTGTATAAAATTGCTCAAACTACAGCAACCTTGAAATCAAGTAACAATGATGAACAATCACAACAATTATTTATTATTCCCAAGCCAGGGATCAATGAGTTAATCAGCTACCACCAAGATGAACCAGAATTCTTTATCTCCTTTACAAACTTTATGCTTTTAGGTAAGATCCCCCTAAGTCAATATATTAGGCTTTCTCCCTTATGTAGACAGGGAGTAGCAAAATAGTATGAAATCCTGTGGTTCTTAATTTCTCTTGCGGGCAAGATGAAAGTCAGCGGACTTGATTCTAACTCCTACATGTGTGACCCAGGTAAGACATTTAACTATCCCGTGCCTCAGCTTCACCACTTATAGAATAAATTACCAACAACTAGCTTTGTTCCTTCCCATTTCAGAGCAGAGGCTATATCTAGAAAAGTGCCTGAAAGAATTGTTCTTTTCTGTAAGAGTCAGCAAATAAATGATGGGCAAAGAAACAGTCCTTAGGACACATGGCAAGAAAACCCTGCATCTCATATTTGGTTTGAATGACTGACAAGCACACCGATGTGCATTGTAACAAGCCACTTTTTATTTTCTAGGTTAGTGGCTTCCAGCAGCACCTGATATTTAATATTGCCCCAAACACTTTTGGAAGAAGTGACAGAAAGTGGACGCTGATAAGCATCAGGCAATTTCCTCCCAACTTGTGCTCACAAATGGCTTGTGAATGTTAAAATTCCAGGCTGGAACATTGCTCAAATTCTGATCCTTTCTGGGAAGTGCCATTCTCTCTGGACAGTAAATGCCAACTCAGGCTACAAGACTGTGCAGATGGTATTCAGAAAGAGGGAAGTCTGTTCTCATTGTGAGCTGAAATGCCCTGGCTTGGAAATAAAGCTTTACCTTTCGCCCTTCTGCTAGAGCTGTTAACAGCCCGGATTTCCATTCAAAGATCCACTCCTTTCCTTTTTCAATGGCACCACAAAGGAAAATAGGACCAGAGATTACTCACCAAGACACAATATTCAGTACATCAATTTTCTCCATGCATGGAATATTACTCCAGCTGATTAAAGTCTTGGGATTAGCCTTTTAAAATGGCCACAAGTTGATCTTTAGTTTAAGCCAATTCATTTTCTTTTCAGACCTACACTACAGTTTTGCAAACACAGCTTTAGTCCCCTTTTGTTAAATTTACATATAGGAGAGCTAATAATATAATTTGTAGAATAATTCAGTGACTCACTGGGGGTCGTATGGAAAGTAACGGCATGGCACAGCATTACAAGGCTCCCTCTGATAACCTGAGACACAAGTATTCAGTCCATCTTGCCCACAGTTCACTCCACAGTGCATAGAAGCTCAGATGATGAAATCAGTAGTATAAGTTAGACTTCTAGACTCCAGTTTCTAAAAATTGTCCTTGTCTTTTGCATTTATCAGAGAAAAAAGATTTCTACATAATTTCTCCACAGACCTGTTTCCTGTCTCTGAGACAGGAAAAGCACCCCCCACCACAAAATGCCCTATTTACCACAAGCACATAAATATAAGGCAGTAGCTAAGAAAGATGAATGTCCAGCTGCGGTAACCCCCAAGAACTGAGAAATTCATGATTTACCAAAAACCTGTTATAACACCCCATGGGGATGTTAACTCTGGTTTCAATATTGAGACTCCAGTCAACACTGATTGCTAGAAAAGCTGCTTCATCCTTTCCACCTTTACCATGAACCAGCAATATTTCTCTAGAACCATGTGTCCCTTTTTAAAGGGCCCTTTTGTACTCGTTCTTAATTTTGAGGATAGCATAGATTAAGGGAAGAGAGATACAGTAGGAATCAGAAAGAGGAGCTAGTGGCTAAAATGTATCATCAGAGGATTTTCTACATCCTTCTCCACGAATGGTCCTAATTCTACCACTTCCCCAGTCATTAGAAGCCAAAACTGGAAAATAACTAAGGGCTTAGAAAAGATGAAGAATTGTGTAGCAGGGGAAGCAAAGTGCACAATGAAGAGGAGAAATGCAAACCAAAATCACAGTGAGATATCACCTCACAACTGTTAGAATGGCTATTATCAAAACATAAAGAGATAAATGCTGGTGAGGATGGTGAAAAAAGAAAACCTCAGCATACCATTGGTGGGAATGTAAATCAGTACAACCACTATGGAAAATAGTATGGAGGTTTTTCAAAAAATTAAAAATAGAATTACCACATGATCCAACAATCCCACTTCTGGGTATACATCCAAAATATATGAAATCACTATCTGGAAGAGATATCCACACATCAATGTTCACTGAAGCATTATTCACAACATCCAAGACACGGAAACAACCTAAGTGCCCACTGACAGATGAACAGATTAAAAAAATGTGAGATATAGATACACACATATATACACAATGAGAGTATTATTCAGCAATAAAAAAAGAAGAAGGTCCTGCCATTTGTGACAACATGGACTTTGAGGGCATTATCCTAAGTGAAATAAGTCAGACAGAGAAAGACAAATACTGTATGATCTCACTGATATGTGGAATCTAAAAACAACAAACTCACAGAAATGAAGAGTAGAATGATGGTTGCCAGGGGCTGAGAGGTGAGGAAACGGGAAGAGGTTGGTCAAAGGGCACAAACGTTCAGTTATAAGATGAATAAGTTCCAGGGATCTAATGTACACCATGGTGACTATAATTAACAATACCATATTAAAAACTTGAAACTTGCTCTGAGAGTAGAGCATTAATGTTCTTACTGTAACAAGAACAACAACGAAATAATTATATGAGGCAAGGGATGTGTTAACCAACCTTACTGTGGCAAATATTTCCCAATATATACATGTATAAAATCAACACATTCTACACTTTAAATGTATACAATGTTATATGTCAATTATATCTCAATAAAGCTGGGGGGAAAAGCTGTGAGAGAGAACCAGCTCCAACAGACATTAAATAAAGCTAGACAGCCTTTCTAATTAACACAGCGTGGTACTGGTACATACAGAGGCAAACAGACCAATGGAAGAAAAACAGATGCAAGGATATTTAGTATACGATAAAAGCGTCATCTGAAATCACTGAAGCAAAGGTGGTATTTTAAATAATTGATGGTAGGATGTCTACCTATCCATTTGAAAAAATAAAATTAGACTTCTATTACACCATACATAAGACATAAATTCAAAATGGATCAGGGTTCTAAATGTAAAACAGTAAAACCACCATGTATGTGCAAGAAGAAAATATGGATGAATTCTTATATTATCAGGGTGTAGGCTAATTGATAAATATGATCACATTAAATAAATTTAATTATAAAAAAAGGAAATTCTGATACATGCCGGAACATGGATGAACCCTGAGGACATTATGCTAAGAGAAATAAGCCCTGTCACAAAAGGATAAATATGGCATGATTCCACTTATACGAGGTACTTACAGTAGTCGAATTTAAACAGACAGAAAGTATAATGGTGGTTGCCAGGGCCTGGAGAGAGGGGAAAATGGGGAGTTGCTGTTTAATGGGTATAGAGTTTCAGTTTTGCAAGATGAAAGGAGTTCTGGAAATTGGTTGCACAACAATGTGAATGTACTTAACATTATTGAACTGTACACTTAAAAATGGTTACGCTGGGGCTTCCCTGGTGGCGCAGTGGTTGAGAGTCGGCCTGCCGATGCAGGGGACATGGGTTCGTGCCCCGGTCCGCGAAGATCCCACATGCCGCGGAGCAGCTGGGCCCGTGAGCCATGGCCTCTGAGCCTGCGCGTCCGGAGCCTGTGCTCCGCAACGGGAGAGGCCACAACAGTGAGAGGCCCGCATAAAGGTTAAGCTGGTAAGCTTTATGTTATACTTTACCACAATTAAAAATAAAAGTAGATTTTTAAAAACTTTTAACCATCCTTGCCAGAGACCAGCACGAAATAGATTCCTAGGGAACAATTCCTCATGAGATTTTCCCAGAAAAGCAAAGTAAGAAGCACACTCATCTCCTGAGCTGTCAGAGGGAGCAATCTGCATTGATGCTTCTTACCAAGGAGGATCCATTTAACTTTTGCCAATGCATTTGCAAGACAAAGGAGAATTCGTGAAGTGTCTCTAGTATCGATCCCCACAGCCACCACTTCACCCTCTCCCCCACTCTTCTTAACACTTTACCAGGCACCAACTTCTACAATCCCATGAAATCTGGAAAAACCAAGACATGTCTATAGGATGCCTACTGTAAAAACAGCTCAAGCATTTGAACAAAGGCATGGAAAATGCTTCCTTCTCCCCTCTTCGCACCACACACTAAATGGCTTTGCCTAATTGCTTGAATTACCCATCATGAATAACCCCCAGTAGAGGTGTGAAAGAGAAACCTATTAAATCAACATCACATATTCACATTCCTAGTCTCAAGGCCTTGCAAAGCCCTAAAAAAGGAAGATATAAAACATGATGGAGGGTCAAGGGTGTCAATGAGTTTCTAACACATCAAGAACCAAGACATTAAGGAAGAAAATGATGCCTTCAGGAGATCTAATAAAATAAATAATGGGAATAGGAAGAATATTCAATAGGTCCACAGGAGCAGCTGCTTGAAGTTTTATCAATGATAGTAACACACCTAGAGAAAGAATGTATCAAAAAGATCGAAAGGGTCTGTCAACATAGAAAACAAGGATTCAGAGAAGCAAGCAAGGTGATGCATGCTCAGCACTCTCAAGGATAGGAAGACACTAGACAGAAAAAGGGAACCTTCGACTCTACTTCGGGGTCCGCCATGCGTCTTATGAAATAACCTCAAAGTTATATATATATATGTATGTACATATATATATATATATATATATATACACACACACATATATATACACACATACATAGATAAACACACACACATATATATTTATATGTATAAAGTTTTGATTACTAATTGGACTCTCCAGAGCTACCATATTGAAAGTAATGTGCTCTGAATAGTGTTTTAGATATTCTTCTCACAGCAAAAGGGCATTATCAAAATGATTTGCTGGTTAGAGTGAGTCTATTTCTGTGTTAACTCTAGGAGCACTGGTAACGTTCAGTTTCTGGGTCCTGGACCAAAGCAATTTCTCCATGCTGATGCCACCCTGCAGGACTTCTGCATGGCTAATCAGCCAGTCCTTTTCTATCAGCTTTTCCCATGACTGTGTAATGCACAATATTTAATTTAAAATGTTACCAAATTTTTAAATAAAGAGTATGGGATACATTCCATGAAGCACATCATGGTAGTGAACCCTGGTTGCCCAAGTTCATGAGGACCCTGAATGTCTCATAAGAAAGGGAACGTAAAAGATGGGAATGATTTTCTTGCCTATTCAACAATCTTTCATAATCATAAGCCTTTCATAAAGGCTTGTAATCAACCTTTTTCAGCCATTTGAGGATTGAGTTGTATATAAGATGACCATATAATTTACCATCCCCACCAAAACACTTTTGAAAATGAGATGGTATTTTTGATATAAATAATAGGCATAAAACAGGACTTTCCCAAGCAAACAGGGGTGTATTATCATTGTCTTACGGCCTTGGTCATTGAATATTCATGACATATCCACTCAGAGAGAGGACTAATACTCTTTACAATTTAAAAAACAGCTAGAAATTTTTGAAACAGAGTGATATCAATACATTATTCAATAAACAAAATAATCTCCCAAAGACAGAAAAACTTGTGATGACATTGGTCTGCTCATCTCTCAAAATAATTTGTTCAGCTCGAGGTTAGTAAGAAAAAGGAACTCCTACTGCTTCTGATAAAGCCATCTGTGCTTCGGAAATGGCTGACAGGTACCTCCAGAAGAAGCAGTCAAAAGTCATTAACAATCAAAACCGTGACAATTAAATACAAGGATCTATCAGGATCTTATTATCCAAATTTCAATGAAAATAATTCAAACACCCTCTCTCTCAAAGAGAAGAGCAGTTACTTTACTGTCTAAGTCCGTTGGTTGCACTCTGCTATGCGGGTTCTCAAACCCCATTTTCTGACTGGCCTACAAGGAAAGGAATGGAGATAATAATTAGAATAAGCTTGAACCCCCAAAATTTTTCAAAAGCACATTCTTCTCTCATTGCAGACTTTCAGCCAGACTATGTATTCTGGGAAGATCTGGCATTTTTAAAAGTTCAAAGTTGAAAGCCCACATTCTATAAATAAATCTACAATGAACTGCTAAAAGGTTTATTTCTGATTTCTTATTTCACAAACTAGGAACTAAGCATAAAAATACTGGGTCATAAAATGCTTAAAAAGTAGATTACTAAAAACTAATAGAACACATTATTATCTATTGAGCCAATGATGGGTCAAATGGCATTTGGAATCCTTGCAGAGAATATGAATATAACCTTCATGTATACCATTTACAGAAAGCAATTTTATTTACATTTTTAAATCCACATAAAGGTGAAGGATGATACTGCTGCAAAATGGAACATTTAATTTTTTGCCCCAAGGCATAACTAAGCTTTCCCAAGGTCAAATGTAGTACAAGACTGAAATGACGCCAGACTCTCCACCTTCATCTCATGCCAGAGGGCTTCTACTTTGGGCAGGAGTATCTTGGATCTACCTTTATTCTTCAGAAATAGAAAAATTCCTAAATTCAACATAGACCGAGTAATGCTATAAAATATTTTGTGAGCATTTTTCTATTTTACTTTTAAATCACATATCCAGCCCACAGTGAAAATGCCTATGCTAAACTAGTTAAATGTTTGGGGCTATTTTGACTATAGGGTATTAAGCTAAACAGATTTTTTAAAGTTTCTTAATTTGTATCAATGTGCAAAGATTTTGCTTATAAAATAATATGGATTTGCATCTCTCTTTTATATCTGTCAGCTCTCAGAAACACAGAACTCACAAGGATAAATGCCATAAGAAACACTAGAGTTTATGCTTCTTACATGTGGTTATCCCCTTACAAATAAACTCTCCTCTCCTCTCCCTACCTCCTCCTGCCCGGACATGGCAAATAATTCAGAAAACAGGTGTGTGATTTGTTAGAAGAGATACGGATGTCATGGATCATTTTAAACTCCATCACAGATGACTGTAAGAGCTGTGCTTCATGCCCGGGTCTCACTTATTACCTTACCCTGAGGCCCAGGGATCATTTTTCATATTGGTCAGGTCAACAGATGCAGAGTTCCTAAAGAGACCGTGTCCCACACACGCCATCAGCAGAAGCTAGAGTCACGACCATCAGTGTCAAACCTGCATATATTACCTTTGTATCCCCCCTTTGATGCACTACATCTAATAAAACTACTAAATTACAGTAGTACCAACAGCATTTTATGTACACATCCAGTTATTCAAATAAGGTCTATCCAGAGGGAGGGGTAGCAAGAACTAGTCACTGAAGTAGAAAGCAACCCAGTTCCTTCTTTCAAAAAATATTTTAATCACACACACACACACACACACACACACATTATGGTGTTGTAATTAAAAGCAGTGGCTCAAGAATTAGACTATCTGGAAGAGAATCTTTCCACCTTGCACTGTTCACTCACATTCTCAGTGCCTCAATTGTTTCATCTATAAAATGGAGTGTTATTAATGATATGACTAGGATGGGCATATTAATATATTAATATTTAGTGATATTAATAGTACCTTACTGATGGTACCTATCACCTTACAGGGTTAAGAGAACTAAATGAAAAAAAAAAATCCATGCTAAAGTCCTGGCACAGTGCTTGGCTCAGGGTATAAACAAGAAGGTAGAAGATTTTATCTTTTGCAGTCATCTCCACACCTTCCCCACTTTCAAGTCAAATCCAAGACACAAAATACTATCTCTGTGTAGGAACCCTTCTTGGGTACCCAGGACAATGCCTTGGAAGGAGGCATATGGTGGACTATAGGAGATATTCTGAGCAGCATATAGGAAGGGTGCTGTGCTCTCAACCCACTAAATTATTTCATCTAGTACTTCTGGGGAGCTAATGTACTGCCACATACAAGCGTGCAGCTAGAATGAACTTCACCAGAGAAAAGTAGCCTGTATGCCCTGTCCAAAGGTCTTTGGACTTTAAAACCCAGTGGGCTGTACATTTTGATTATGCTGTATGCAAATTTTAAGAGAATTTCAAGTGTTAAAAAAAAAGTAAATAAAAGCAAATACTGTTCACAAATTAATCAATACTTAAAATTAGATCTTAATAAATGCCCAGTGTTTGCCACCTGAAATTAAAACATCACAAGAATTCTCATTTCAATTAGGCAATCTGTTCATTGGGCCTGCCGATGACTTGTCTCTTCATTTCTATAAACACTTGGGTAGTTGCTGTAGAAATGGCCATTTTCTTGTGTTTTAATCATAATGGTTACTATTCCCATTAAATACATATGGCTTACTGGGCAGCCCTGGGCAAACGGTACAGCAATCAACCAGCTGCAAGAGGGAAACAAAAGATAGGATTGGTCTTAGGGCAGAGCGGTGTTTCATCCCTGTAACAGCTGTGCTGGGAGCATGGGAACCTGGTCCAGAAACCTTTCCCTCAACTTTTTTAATAGTAAATTGGTTCACCACTGCTATGTGCCACACACCTTTCTAAGCTCTTTGTAACACATTAACTCAGTTAATCCTCAATAACAACTCTGTTGGGTAGGAGGTATTGTCAGCCTCATTTTACAGATTAGGTAATTAAGATCTGAGAGGTTAAAAAGTTTGCCCAAGGTCACAGAATTAAGAAAATACTTTGCCATTCTCTTCCCCTCTTTTCTCCTAATAAGTCTTTTATCAATGCCATTTCCCTTAAGAATTGAAGTGAGAGAGACCGGAGGCGGGTAGGAGCATCCAGGATATATGAAAAGGGCCTATTTTCTCCCTCCTGTGGCCAGGTCTTCACTGGAGCAAGAAGTCACCCACTTTTTCATCATTACTTTTCTATTCCTGAATAGAAGAGTAATGAATTCATTGCTGACATTGCACAGGTGCCATGATATTATCCACCTAGCTAGAAGTAGTGGTCTTTGGGAGGATATCAGCCATCTTTTGGCATGTTGATTTGCTGTTAAAACTTCTCATTTTTTTCAGCATTTGTTCAAGGGGGGAAAAAAATCCATCAGTCTGAGAAACGTGCAAATCCATCTGGCCACACATTAGAGCTCTTCTAACTGTGAAGGATTTCAGTCAAGAATGCAAGGCAGGATTAAACATCTCAGGCCAAATCATTCACTCTTCATGCTTCCACACTCCAGAACATTTCAGCCTGACAGCAGAGCTGCAGATCCAAAAGTGGTAGCTCAGCTCATATGTGCTAGTGCCAGTTCTGCTTTAGTTTGATAATGGCTAGAGATTGTGGCTGCCTCTGGTGCAGCTACTCGTAACACTGCCTTACTAAACCATCAGAAATAAGGTTGAAAATCTAATATGAGGCACTCATCATTCAATTACATATTTCTTGTGAAAGAGGCAAAAACTCTGCCATGTTCTGCAAAATCTCAACATCAATAGCAATTAAGTTTCACATCAAGAACAGAGAAATACTACACTGACTATCCATGAATAACTTCATATGCAGTGGTTTGCATCTTTCTCTACATTTAATGCTGTAAGACAATAAATGATGGTGCCCTGGCACAGGAAACTATTCACAAATAAGCAGAAAAATTATGTGAGTAAAGGTATTTTATATTTCCAGTTTCAGAGATCATGTAGTCGGTCCTATTACCAACAGCACAACTGCTCCAACAACAAATCACAACTCATAGTTCAATTCAGTTTTAGAATCAAACCTGGGATTAATTATGGCATTTTCATTGAAAACTTCTCAAACAAAAAGTGTAATGGATCTCATGTAATCCGATGCATGTTTTTAAGAGTTTTCCATCAAGTATGGAGCAGCATCAGCAATGTATATAGATGGTTGGTAAATTAGGGCATTGCTTCTCATTTAGAGGAGATGTTAACACAATAGTCTAGTGGCCATTTATACAAGAAGAAAAAAATATGACCATTCTAGAATTTTACCTAGTAAACTTCGAGTGAAGTGGGGGAAGGGGGGAAGAAGGCTTTGAAAAGGTCACTATGGTTTTAGGCTGCGTAAAATTCTCAGTCTAATAAGGCAGGAGAAAAAAAATGCTTCATTCCCCAAATGAAATGCATAGTAAGGAAAAAAAAATCCATAGTGGGGCTTATGGCTTGTCTTTGAGATCATAAACTAAGTAACAGATTAAAGAGAAATGCAGTCTTTAATATATGTTTGGAGGGGAAAAAAAAAGAATGAGGATCTCTCATTTTTCCAAATTTTGTCCACATCAATGAAAAACAAGAAGAGATTTATTTTAATAATTTCACTATACTCAGAAAGACTATTTTTATGAAGTCTGATGCTAAATTAAAACCTCTATCCATTTTCCTATTCAAAAAATGCATATAAAATGTCCAGTGTATTCAATGCCAATAAATATATGGTTGATCATCTTAAACAAAATAATAAAGCAATGTTGGAGGGTGTGTGTGTGTGTGTGTGTGTGTGTGTGTGACTTCATGGTGACCCCGTGGATCTCTTTGTAATCTAGTAAGTCAATAAATTCATCTTTCCTAAAATTTTGATTATGTACTTAGATGTTGCCTTGGAACCTTACGATCAGTTTCAAAACTGGCCAAGTACATAAAAGAAGAAGCAGCCTTATGATTGGCACATCAGTGAACAAAGATGAACAATAAATTTCCATCACACTGTTAAACTCACTCAAAACAATCAAATACTTCATCGAACTATTTACAACTACCGATTGCACACCAAACCTGATTTTATATTCTCCCTATTTTAAACAGGTGTAATATTTTACAAGGGCTTCACGAGTAAGAGATTGTGAATGTAAAGCAGTCCATTAATTTTATATAAGCTGTTTTATATACCTGTGGGCCTCTAATAGCATTCAGCTACAAGGTTACAAGGAGAAGTATCATTTACTAAAGTTCAGTTGGAGAGGTTGGCATATATATACATCACTGAAATTCCAGCTATCGTGCCAGTAGTTCTTCTTCACCAAAATTGCTTTCATTCTATAGCTGAAAATACTGACATAAACAGGAAATAATGTAGTATCAGGTAACAGATTCCTATCAAGGAAATGGTACTGTCAAACCCAAGTTGAAATTTCGGGTCCAACAACTTATGAAAACAAAAGAATTCCCCATTATAATTTTCCACGGAATCCTTCGAAGAGTAGATGTACAGATATCCAGTCTTGCTCTTGTGTGTGTGTGTGTGTGTGTGTGTGTGTGTGTGTGTGTGTATGTGTGTGTGTTTAACCTGTACATGTAAAAGGGTCTTCTAAGCCAGGACATTTTCTCCAAGCTTTTCCATCATAAGTTTTCTAGCAATGACCTATCTTAGAGAAGGAAATCGGTGCCTTCTTCCTTTTAGTCTATGGTTTTCAGTTTTATTAAAATTCCTGTTAATTTGCAGCATGATGTCTTTGTGTTGGCTCTGGAAGGCCCTGTTACTCTATGTGTAAATGTGCATTGTGACAGGTTAGGGGCAGGGATAGGCAAAAAAATGTAGGGCTTTGCAGCTGTTTCCAGCTAGCTGCTCAACTTCCTACATCATACTGCAACTTTGCCACATTTAGCCTGGTATATATTTCCAGTGAGTGGCGAGCCTGGCCTTTTTCCCCACTAAGTTTGTACAAGATAATTAATGTCTTTTTCACTTTATTGGGATCTCTCCTGAAAAAGGCATGACTATAGGGTCTGGTCTCACAGAGACAGTCTTTCAGACTTGAGAAAAGTAAAGTAAATTAAAGTGACATTTCTGTTAATATCAAAGCAGGCTTATTACTTCAATATAAGCACTTCCTTAATTTTCCTTTCTCAGCATGCTACATAAATATAAATAAAAAGTCCTCCACTGGATTTATGTTACATATATCTCATGGAGTTTAATTATAAAACCTCTAAAAATGAAGATGGTGGGAGGAAATGATGCCAGTAGATCATACAGTGCTGGTGTTGTGTTGGCTAGCTGTCTCTGCTGGCAAGGAAACAAAGACACTCAGGTAATTACAATGTACCATGAAAGACTGGGCTCCAAAGAAAAGAAAATTCCAGGGGAGAAGGGTATTATTATTACTTTAGTGGCTGGAAGTCCACAATTTTAAATTTTGTTCTCATCAGTATTATTATAAATGTTTTTATAACTATGATAGTTTTACTGCAATTAAGGAGGAGGAGTTAGGGTTTTTTTAAGGGGCACACCCTATCTTCTCTGCAGCATTGATCTGCTGTAATAAGGGAAAGGCTGCCAGATGAAGACCAAGCACTCAAAGATACACACACACACACACACACACGCGTGCACGCACGGGCACACACACACACACACACCCCTCACTTGACCATAAGAACCGTGGCATTTCAGGGAACAGTGAAGACACCTGTACAGGAATACAAGTTTCATCCCAGCAGCTGCCCACCAGGAGCGTCAGGCAACTTCTAGGAGTGAGAAAGGCTGTGCCAGGGCGTGAGGGCTGCAGAACGGAAGAGAAATGGGGAGACGCTGTGTAATATACTCGGCAGGACCCTCAGCAGTTCGGCGACTCCAGTGGGTGCAGGTGGGGCCCATTCCCACTCCTGGAAAACTGCAGCTGACTGGCGCGCGCAGGCAAACGGCCAGCACCTCACCTGGAGCTGGAAGAAGGCCGTTCTCACCGGAGACCTTCGAGAATACCCTGGAGGCGTTATGCCTAAACCTTCCCTTCCCTTCCTATTCAATATTCGACTTCCCTTCACCTCCAGATTCGTTCTCTTCTCTCGGGCTTGCATTTCTCCAAGCTGGCTTCTCACACGGGTTGATGGAGCACTACCTGCCAGACCTCTGCTCCTTTAATACTGCGGGGATTTGCAGAATCGGGAGTCCAGAAAGGACTGGCTCTGACGCTAAGGCGAGAGAAAAGGACGGAACTTCCCAGCCAACCTTCGCCTTTGACACCGAGAACCCCTAGCGCCAACGCTCGGTACTCTCCGGCTTATTTCTGGACCAAATCAACCGTGTGACCGCCGCCAAGGAGGAACTGCTCGCACTTCAAGTGACCGCAGTGTCCGCTCTAGAGTGCTCGGGGAGGCCTGGGGGCGGAGTGGGGGGGGGAGTGTGCAACAGAAGCCGGAGCAAGAGGGCGAGGGGAGGAGCAAGAGGAGGAGGAACGACGGTTGTTTATCAGTGTTCGAGGGGGTAGGGTTGGTGGAGTGTTTGTTTTGCTAAGTAAATAAGGAGAAACTGCCCCCCACCCCATCCCGGGTCTAATGATGATAGATCCCATGCTGCTTCGGGCCCCACGCCGGGGAGCCTAACCACGGAAAATAATGAGGCTGCATCCCCATTCGTCTGCATTACGGGCGAGCCAGGCACTTTCGATAGCAAATATATCGATTCCCTTGCTCAGGCCGTTGTTTCGCCTGCTCTCCGTGAATAATTACTGCTCCTCTGGAAATTCGTAATAATTAGGACTCCGCACCCCACTCCACCCCGCGCTGCTTTTCAACGGCGCATATCTGGTGGGCGACTTGGTGGCTCCAGCCGTGCTCCCCGCAGGTGGGAGACAGGGCAGGACTCATTGTTCCCCACTTGGTTTTACTCTTTCGAGACAGTTGGTTCCCCTCCTACCTCAGTTTCCTTGTCTGTCAAACGAGCCTTTTACAGTGTTAAAGATGCTTGCCGCTCTACCTCACAGGATTCGCGTTTCTGTTTGGGAGGAGGGGTAGATTTAACGAACTGTGCGAGGCAATGGGGTCAGGGGAGGAGAAAGTGGAGGAAAAGAAGGATTCACCTCTCCTCAGGACAAACTCTGTGGCGACCACGTGACGCCGCCACCAGGGAGGGGGCGGGGAAAGGAGCGCTAACGAGAGGCTCGGACCACAGGAAACCTTGGGGACCTAGCGATCGGAGCTTAGTGCTCCCGAAAGACTGGGAGGGGGAGGCGGGTGGTTCAGGTCGCGACTGGGCGGCAGCGAGGTGTCTGCGGAAAGCGCGCACTCTGCTTGTAAAGGGGCCGAGCCCGCACCGCGGCTGGGAGGGAGGCCGGGCCGCTGGCACCACGCGGGGCGGAGCCTGTGGCGCTGTCCGTGGTCCTGAGGGATCGCTCTGCGGGCCCGGCTTGCCTAGCCGCCGGCCTCCGGCCAAGGCCCCATTCACCCTCCGCGCCACGGCCTCCCTCCGGAGAACCGCTGTTGTCCTGCCGGCTGCCCCAGAAGCATCGAAGCTCGGCGGCGTCAACGAAGAGTTCCCCAGAAGCCACGCTTTTGGTGTGAGGCCTTGGGGTCCAGACGCGAGAGGCTGCACCTGTGTTTTCGTAAACCCGTTGGGACTGCTGGAGGTCACCTGAGGCTAAAAGCAGACACTGGAGAGCGCAACTGTGACGGCGGTGACTCAGGCTGGGAAACTTCCCCGGGCCCGAACTCCGCGGCTTCGGTCAGAGGGCTGAGTTTCCGAGTCGAGGGTCTGAAGCCTACGTCGAAGGAAGTTTCTCGCTTCTAACTGAAGAAGATGACTTGAAATGGCCTTGAAAATCAATGGGTGGGAAAGGGGGTCTGAGAACGGGGGCGGCATATGTCAGGAGGACGCCCGCTTCCTCCGGTGGGGCGAGGGCGCGGA
>NW_020175410.1:7892573-7899504 GCF_003031525.2 Neophocaena asiaeorientalis asiaeorientalis
GGCGAGGCCCGGCCAAAGTCAGGATCGGCAGGGACGAGGAGAGCCCCCACGAGCCAGTTTCTAAGGAAACACTCGGTTTTTACAAGCAGCAATTTGTCTTACTGTGGGAGAAAAACAGCACCAGAAAAGCCTCACGGTTCTCCATTCTCATGCAGATGCAGCGGTGTGCTCCGGCCGCGGCCTGCTTATCACCCTCCCCACCGTATTTCCGGCTGGAACAAGTAAAATACGCTCATTAATTTTAAAGGAAGTGGGAGCCGGCGAAGGCTTTTCGCTAGCCGCGGCGGGAGGGGCACGTGCAGCGCGCTCTCTGCTCCTGAGGCCCTACGGCACGCACCATCCCCAGGCCCCAGCTCTGGGCGCCGACTTGCCTTCCTGAGCCCCCGACCTGATGCCGAGGAACCTTCTATAACAGTGGGACCCCTAGAAGGGGAAAGTAAACAAAACATACTAGGGAAAGCTCTTTACAGAAGAGGCAACCAGGTTTGGAGCCCGCAGCAGAAACGCGGCAAGCTCATTAGAAGTTTAAACAACAGCCAGCAACCCGCGAGGGCAGACAGCAAACTTGGAAAATGCGCCAATGCGCTCCTGGGCGCGCGGAGGGGCTTGAAGAAGCCGCCAATACATATCATCTCAATAAAAAGCCGCTCTTGAAAGGCTGGCATAGTAATTGAGATGGGCGCTCTTTCCTGATCTGGGTTGGCATTTCCTCATCTCGTGCTGACAGAGCCAGCTCAGGAAATTGCCGGTAATATTCATCTGGGAAGCACTTTCATTTAAGGTAATTCATTCGACTTTCACAATAAATTGAGTGACATCCTTACGGCGGAACCTTTTTATCCTTGATTAAGGGCTTGCCAAGCTTTGGTTCCCACTTTATTGTCACATTCCTTCAAGCGGAGTCATCAACCTGCCCATCGGCAGCAGAAAAATGCGCGCGCGCCGTGTTTACCGAGCTCCGGGAGGGGTTAGTGCTGACTTAGAGAAAAAGAGCTGGTCTGGGGCTTGAGTAGCGGGTAAATCAAGATCGCAACTTCCCGCAAACTGACGGCAGGACTGGCTAGAAGAATGTAGGGGGAGGCGAGGGAGCAGACCCGCCTTGCCACCCAGCTGCTCTGGAAGTCGCTGACCCGACGGCGCCCGGCAGGCTAACTCGCCTACTTCCCTCTATTAATTAAAATGGCGCGGACTGTTAAGGTCTTAGAATGAGATCTGAAGCTCCCAAAGGACGAGGTTGCTTTAAGAGAACTTACCTGAATCGAATCAAACCTAGGCATTTTTTTAAAAAAGAAAGAAAGAAAGAGAGAGAGAAAGAAAGAAAGAAAAAGAAAGTTAAAAAGAAAGAAAGAAAAGAAAAGAAAGAAAACGCTTCCTAACTAGCCACTTCAGAGCAGGCAAACTTTCACAGCTTCCATCAGCTTTCTTTATGGGAGGAAGAGTGCAACAAGAGGGTTATTCTTCATTCTCAGGATTCCCTTTTGACCCTTAATATCACTGCGGCGACAGTCAAACTCACTGAGAGCTCTTCAGACCCCGCAATTCCAAGCAAGGCTGACAAGTACCTAGGTATTTCAGAACTAGGCGAAACCGGGAAGGCATCCCTTTGCCAATGCGTGGCCCCTTCTCCCCCACCCCCCTATAAAAATCAAAGAAGCCCAAGAGAGAAAATTGCTTATTTGAAAAAGCAATATCCAAATGCTTTCATCACTCAAATGCCCTTTTGAAAATATTGTGGTCGGTGGTTATTACCTGGACAATACTGTCAATTTCTGTAGTCTGCAGAAAATCTTCCCTCAGATAGAAAAGTAGGACATTGGTCACCTATCTCAAAAACATCAACCAATTTCCCTGCCACCTGATATATTTTTCACCCAGACAACACTTTCATTAAGGAGGAAATAGCCGCCAACAATTCAAAGCCAGATGGAAATCAACTTCACACAAAGAGGAGCCACAAACTTAATGGCTTTCTGGGAAAACACTGCTGAGAAAGTTGGAGCAATTCTAGTTCTCTCCTTCTAATACTGAAAGCTGTTTCCCCAAAAGTATCACTAGAAGGCCCCAGACCAGTATAATCCTCCTGGAAGTGAGTAGAAGTGCGACCCACCCAAGCGCTTTCCACACCCCCAGAGAGCTGCTTTCCTGGTCAGCGGAGAGTTGACTATTTCAGGGAAATGCCTGGAGTGGTAGCAACTTCTCTCACAGAGCCCTGGAATAGGTCTTGAGACTGATGAGTTCTCATTTTGTGCTGCTGGGGCATAGGCTCCTTTAAAAATCTAGGTTTAATCCTTTATCTGGAAGGCTGATCTAGGGCACAAGAGTCAGGAAATTCAGTGGGATTGGGTAACTTATAGTACTGCCTCCGAGAGCTGACCTTAATAGAGAACACTGAATCACTGCTGTTAGGTAATGTGCTTTTGTTTTCAGGAATAAGCTGAAATTAATTAAAATGTTCAGCAGTCAGCTGGCTTAATTTTCAAAGAATGGGAAGTACACATACCTAGTCCAAAGGATAGACACTGGTGATCTCTTTCCTGCTACTTTTCCCTTAGCTTCCACATTTCTTAACAGCTACCTTCATAGTGAGTGGAATTCACCCAAACAGTCTGGCTTCTAACAGTGTAGAGGTAGTATTCCATGAATATATTAACCATGCTTTAATCTCTGTTAAACAATTGGTATGGAATTCATATTTTCAGGATACTCTAAATTCAAGGGAATAGATGAATCAAAATGTTAAGCACAAGTTTGAGAAAGAACTTCCCATTTTTGCCCATATCGGTTAAAAAAGCGACTAGATTATTAGCAAATTCATTTCCTAGCAAAAATGGTGGGAACTAAATTGGAGGACAAGGGGCCTCTTCTCAGAATAGACTGTGGATGTGTGACTTGATCACAGTAGCATCATTCAACCTCTCAGCAGAATCTCTGGACTCAGTTTCTGAGTGACGTTTTTGTTAACATGCCCTGGGAGTGCTATTTTACTTAATTCTTGACTCTGAAAATTGCCACAGGTGAGCCCCCAAGCGGGACACCTCTGCCTTCTGCTGGGAGGTGCCCTCCCTTTGTGCTCATGCCTGTCCTTCAGCTCATAACTCAACTTAGGACCCTCATTCTTCCGATCCAGAAACCACATTGCCCTAGATTATCCAGTGTGTGCTTCAATTCTGTTAAAATGCTATTATCTGTTACCCCATTATATCATACTGAAAATATCCTGGAATCAATCCAGAACTGACAGGAGAATAAAGATTGCAGGACTTTTTTTATTTTTAACAAGTATTATTACACTATAAGTTCCTCTCCTGCTGAATTCAGAATTTTAAATCTGCAATTCAATAATATTCAGTAAACAGAAGATTTCCTTGCCCTTTTTTTTTAAATGATTTCCCACTCCCCTGCATTTATGGCTGGAGTTAGCCCTGTGGTGATTTTTGAGTATCCTAGCTAATATGCTTCAGGAGGTAACTGCAGACACATCTCTAATTTCCCATTGCAGTATTAAAATAGGCTTCTAGTTTGAAACAGGACAGACCCAGCTCTCAAAGCACAAAAAAAGACTCAAAATTCTCAAACTAGAACAGGCATTCAAAGAACCCTGGGCCAAGAAACATACTTTGAGAACATTCACCTAAATACAGGCTGGGAACTGTGGCTTAAATATGGAGCACTGATCTGCTGGATAGAGAGTTATTTTTCACTTAAAAAAATATCTTCTTAAAATTGGGAGTATTTAAGGTATGTCTCTATAAGCAGAAGCCTCAATATTGTTGCATAGGAGATACCTAAACAAATCTTGATCCTGGAACATAATGTGTGATTATTCCTTGGGAAATATAACTGGGATTCCAGGGGCTTAAAGAGAAAGGTGATACTGCGGTATCAGCTATGAGGCAATGTACAGAGTGCCCCGTCACTTAACTTGTGGTGTGAGTCCATAAGGACAAAAAAATTATTCATTTAACTCCTCCCTGGATTGTGGCAATTCAAGGGGAAAAATAAAATAATGGTTCTGCCACCCCTGCCTTTTTGGAGCGTAACTTGAAGCATCTCCTGACAACCTGCAGGCATCTATTGCAGTTTCTTGCAAAGGTCTGGGATGTTTTGGGGTGCGGCTCCAAACAAATGATAAATTCAGTTACTGTTTCTGGTATTTAACAAAATAGATGGAGAAAGAAGCTTTGACCACTTCTTGGTCTGTCTCATTGCCCCAGAGATTTAATCAAGGGTTTCTACTTATTTACTCGCCGAAATCCAACCTGTCCTGACTGCCCAATTCACCCTTCTAAATTCATTTCCATGGTAAAAGTCAGCTTCTTGCTCCTCCTGGAAAACAGCTTGGGATCTTGCCGACAAATAACCATGGGACTGCAATCTCTGGAAATACTGCCTTGGGTCACAGCCACCAGCCTTTTGTTTTTGTGGTGCGTGTGGTTTCTAATCCCCGACACACAAAACAACTTTAGATCGGAGAGAAAAAGAATGGACTTCTAAATCGCCTTCTCTATTTTATTGTTCACATTTTGTATTGTTTTGAGTGAAATTGGAAAAATTGTCTCCTTTCTCTGTATTGCCAAAAGGCATTCAGGTAATGAAGTCTGTAACTAAACGGTAATTGAATCAGCATAATTTTCACACTGAATGGTTTTCAAATGCTCCCAGTTTACAATTAAAGGAGAATTAATGCGCTTGTTGTTGAGAACGCAGCGCATTAGAATAAATCCAGCACTGTTGTTGTAATGAGTGGAAAACGGTTTAACTGCCAACAAACACATTTAAAATTTAACACAACGTATTGATTTCACTTCTACTTTTGACAGATTATTTTCCAGACTATCGAAATACTTGTTCCAAGCAATAACTGCACCACAGCTGCGAGCTTCTGCCGTGTGTGAGCACAGTTCAAGGACATTACGAACAGTCCTGAGGTTCAGGTCCTGCGTAAAGGTATGCAGAGGAGAGGGACAGGAGGGTTTCCATGGTCAAGGGAATCTTTAATATTCTCCCTCTGTAGCTTTCACTTTGGGTCCCTCCCCCTTCTTTCAACAATTTCTGTGTTTCCTCTGGCCAAACTTTCTGCCCTGCTTCTCTAAGCTCTCAACGTCAGTGGGTTTACTGGACACAGGTGGGCAAGAATGATTGAAGATGAGAAATGGGAAGGACACTTTTTGTAGTGCGTCTGCGTTCTAGCCGGGGAAGGCACAGACTTCGGTAAAGGAGTCAGAAAGGCAGTTCTTTTGGATTGGCTGCCCGGGCTTTCACCTGTTTACCCCAAGGTGTCCTGTAGGCGAGGACACTGACGCGCAGCGCCCTCTGGCGTCCGCGGCTGCCATGGTCAGGCGATAAAGGTGCAAACACACGCAACACTGAGGGTTCTTGGATTCCAGCTGAAACCCGTTTACACACATACCCTTACATTCATATTCACACACACGTATACATACACATTCATTAGCATATACAGAGTTCACACAACTAGCAGCCCTGCAGTCACAGGCACCAGGGCAACAGCTGGGAAAAGCTCTCAACTGCAAGTATGGCAACACTTTTGCTCCAAGGATTGTGGGTTCTGAAGCCCTTGGGGTTGAGACGGCACCGCTCACCCCATTCCCGTTTATTCAACCCATCATGCCGCCCCAGCGCTTCTTGTTCCTACTCGGAACACAGAGAGCCCTCAGTGCGCTCCTGCGGCCCAGAGGTAGGTTATGGGGTTCTGTGCACTGAGCACAACTTCACCAGCAGGATAAGACTGTCCCTGGCCCTCCCTGAAGTCAGACCCGAGAAATTGTGCTCTCGGTCTTGGCTCTGCGCCGTGTCCACAGCTACCAATCCACCACCACCACAACAATAAAGTGCTTCCCTCAAAGCCCCCCACCCCGCCCACGCAAACCCCAGTTCCAACAGTGGGCAAAGTCCGGACCTCAGAAAACTCGGCTCTGGGAGGACTCGGATGGTAGCTTTGCTTAGTATTTTCTCCCTAGCGACAAGGTGTGCCACTCCCTAATAAGGGGGCTCAGCACTGGAACTGGGGTTTGGTTATCTGGTGGGAAGGAGAGATTGGGAGGAGAGAGAAGGGGAGCCTCTACATGTTTGCTGGAGCATCTCTGACCCAACTCCATCTGGACGCTTGTGGGGCTCCTAGATAGTTAAACTTGTCCTGTCTGAACCCTACAAGTCGAACAAAGTTACCTGCACTTCTTTATGTGCCGCATCTCCAAACTGGGGGTTAGGTGGGTGGATTTACTTTCAAAGTCGGGGACCTGGGCAGATTCATTGCTTTCCATTCTCCACCTCCATTTCCTTTCGTTTAAACTCTGGATGAACTAATAAGAGTTCCCTGTCTTCCACCCCTTCTCTTTGCCTTCTCTCCCTATA
This sequence comes from Neophocaena asiaeorientalis asiaeorientalis, assembly GCF_003031525.2. NCBI lineage: Eukaryota > Metazoa > Chordata > Mammalia > Artiodactyla > Phocoenidae > Neophocaena > Neophocaena asiaeorientalis. The sequence continues at coordinate 7,898,949 of NW_020175410.1, forward strand.
AAGCATCCCGTCCAGCTATCTCTTCGGTTTCTGGGTGTCTAGGGCGCCCTAGACGCGGTTTAGAATCAATCGCAGGAGAGGAGGGGGTACTGGAGCAGGAAACGAGGGTGGGAGCCCCGGAAAATCCCACAGGGATGGGGAGATCAGTTTGACAAAGTTGTTCCAACACCGTCGCTAGGAACGTCGCTCTCGCTGAATTGGCGGTCTCACCCTCCTCCCGCGCGCCCCCAGTTGCCTGGCCTTGCGACCAGGGTGTGATTGCGGGGGCGCGGGACTGGCAGCGACTTACCAAGTAGACGGTGGGCTGCAAGAGGAGAAGCACGTACCAGCACGTAGCCTGCATCCTCCCGCGTCTCAAACTTCCTCGGCGGTGCGTTCGCTGAGTCTTTGTTCCTTCAAAAACATAGATCCACCTGACATCCACTTTATAGAGCAAGGAGCGCTCTCAGCAGCCTAGATACAAATGAAATTAGACATCCCATGACCACGCGGGCAAGGTTAGGCTTGGCAACCAAGCGCGGAAAGGGGGTCGTGGCGGGAGGGATGGACCAAAAAA
>NW_020175410.1:7899571-7943185 GCF_003031525.2 Neophocaena asiaeorientalis asiaeorientalis
AAAAAAAAAAAAAAAAAAAAAAAAAAACCTGGAGGTGGGGGAGGCAGGAAAAACTGAAAACGAGCAAATCCAGCGCCTGAAACCCGCGAGCGCGCGGTCCGCAGGCAGGCGGGCAGGACGGTTGGAGGATGAGGGGCTCCTTGCGCCCTGTGCTGCTCGGGTGCGAGTTCCCGGGAGGTGGAGCCAGGAGGTGGCGGGGCACACAGAGCCGCGTGCAGGCTGGTTCCGAGACCAAGCGTCTCTGGCAGCGAGACCTGCCCTAGCGTTTGATGGCCGGGAGGCTCGGACTAAAGGCGGTGGCTGGTTCTTCGCCAGCCCTGGCAGTGCTCACACACGTACACACCAGCAGAGAGAGGTGGAGAGAGAAAGAGAGGGAGAGCGAGCGAGAGATACTGAGCGAGGGGGGCGCGGGAAGAGGAAGGGGTAGGTAGAGCTGACCAGGATTAGGTACCGGGTATCTCCACGCGTTTGGTGCGATGGGGGTGGGGAAAGTGAATGCAATTTGCATATAGGAAAGCCGGCTTCAATTTACCCATTCGAGCTCCCTGCACACACAGAGATACCACGCGCATACACATGTACTACTTTTTTCGAGCGAAGGGGCACAGCCAGTCGCTAACTTCTAGAGTGGAAGCCTGCCCGGGTCTGTGAGGGTCACCCCTCAGGCTCACTCTGTCTCCCAACCAGTGGCCTTCCCCGCTGCCCCTTCCTGCTGCCCCACCGACCCCACCCCAAGGTGTCCCCCATATGGGGACTGTGGAGGCGGAGGGTACGTACCGCACAGGACTGGGGGCGAATCCAGCAAGCAGGGACCGCTCTGAGAAGGCTCCATGGAGGAGCTACTCGGGCCTGGCGTCTCCGGCGTCCCGAACATGCCCTCCCTGGCGCTTCATCTCCATGCTCGGGCGCGGACCGGTCCCGCTGCCTTGTCCAGCCTCGGCAGAGTCCGCGTCCCGGTGCCCGGGTCGCGCTCAGGATTGGTTCCGCGGGAGCCTAGGCTTGGCACAGTTGGATTCACGGTGCAGGAAACTTAAGAGGCAAGAGAGGGAGGGGAAGTATAGGGGGAAAGCGAGGAAGAGAGAAAGGGAGGTAGAAAGAGAGGGAGGGTGAGAAGCGAATGCGCCGGGCTACTGCACCGGACAGACCGGGACTGCCCGCGTTGGATGTGGGACGAGCGGTCCGAGGCTCGCTGATTCCCGAGGCTGCCGAAGGATGGTAGAAATGACTTAAGGGGAGGAGACTGGGCAAGTCCTCAGGACTTGAACTTGAGATATAAAACACTGGCCTTTCGGAAGAAAACAGCCACACGGCAGGCGCAAGCAGTCCGAGTTTCAGAGGGAGGGGTGGGGTGAGCTGAGCCCCGAGGATCCTGGCGCAGCCAGCAGCTGTACCTCTACCGGCGGCCCTGAGAACCCCGAGAGCCACTCCGGAGCGGAGTCGCAGGCTCTATCCGTGGTCCTGCCCGGCCACTGGGGGACGCTCTGGAGTGCGCTGGGGTTCTCGGCGCCGGTGCCGTGGTGCTTTCTCCGTAGGTCCACCGCTCTGCTCGCCTACCTTCCTGACTCGGGCAATTACATCGGCACGTGGGCGAACGATTCCTCAGAGACCAATTAATACCCCGTGTAAATGGATCCCGCTCCTAGGCTCTCGGCGGGCTGGGCCCGCAGGGAGAAGTGGCTCCTGCGGTGTCTCTGGTGGCCGCAGTGCACCCTTCCCAAGGGTCGTGAGGAGGACTGCGACCGCCAGAGGAGTGGCGGGAAGCGTAGTGGGGCGGTGCGTAGGGCGGAAACGGGAGCCGGAGGGTGCAGGTCTCCCCAGCCCGCCTTGGGCGCCTACGCGGGGCACCGCGGACCTGTAGCTGGGAGGCCCGAGACCCGGGCGCTGCGGACCGCCAGCCATTCAGCGCGCGACAGCCGAGAGGACTGGGCGACCTTGCGCGCTCGACTCCTAGCCGTGGGCTGGGCAAGGCGGGGGTGCGGCCTGGGAGTGGAGGTGGGGTGATGGGGGATGCTTGCAGCCTTTGCCACCTCCCTCGCAACTAAAACCTCCTCCTCGGCCAGTATCTCTCAGTCTCCACCTCTTTGCTCTGACTCTCACTGTCTCTGTTTTTCTCAATCTCTCCCTTGCTGTCTCTATCTCTCACTCTCATTTCTGTGTCCTCTGTCTTTCTTGTACTCCATGCCTGTCCCTCGGCGTCTTTCTACCTCCTTCTGGGTCTCTCTCAGGTTTTCTGACCCTCTCCGTCTCTGCATATCTGTGTCTCTATCTCACCCTCGCCATTTCCTCTCAAACCTTGTCCTTGTCTTCTCCCCTTCACCCTGTCCATCACACAACCAAGAGGCCAGCTTCACCCGTATCCGGTGAGATCCCAGGACCAGGCCCTCTCTGCCGGTGGGGAGGTCAGCATCTCCTCAATGGGTCCAGACTCAGTCCACAAGTCGGAGCAGACATTTTTCCTCCTCCTACCTCACCTGTTACCTCATTCCAGGCCAGGCACTAGCGAAGCCTGCCCTTCCCTTATGCCTGGCCTGGAATGGTGCACTCTGCGGGATGACAATTCTATATAAGTGTTGGCTTGAAATTTATCTCAGGTGCCCCAGTTAGTGACCATCAAAATAGAATCGTGATTTTTAATGAGTCCTGGGGAGTCCTTTCCTCCAGCACGGCTATTGGACACCTCAGGCTCTAGTGTTTCTGCTTAGGTCAGTCGGGGCCCAGACACAATGTACCCTCTACACAAGAGGTCTCCCCCAACCACAGGTTGAGTTCCCCGAGGGAAAGCTGGTACCCCCACTCCCCAACAGAGCAGTGACAATCAGCAGAACCACCCTTTCCTAGAGCAAATGCAGAAGGAGCCTTGCTGAGACCTTGGCCTGGAATCAGACCTCCAATTTAGATCCCCACTGTAGGACATACCTGCCAGGCACTTCCAGGCCTACACTCTCCCTTACAAGCTAAAAATAGCTCTTTAAAGAGCAAGCTCTTCTAATCTCCAAAGTTGTAGTCTGCCTCTGTGACCTTTTGGAATTCATTGGGGCATATGCAGAGTAAAGCAGTGAAGCACATTTTCTAATTGGGACTTTGAAAATGCACTTTAGAAAAAAATACACATTTATATATAGCATAGTTGCAATGTTATCTTGGCTATCTTCATTTCCCAGGTTTTTCATGCTCTTAAAAAGTTTCAAGAAGAAAAAAAAGTACCCATATCTGAGGCTGAGGGTCAAAGTAGGGCAAAGGAAGCTTCGTCTGATTCCACCCTTTGGGATTAAGCAGACCACCCTAAGATTGATCCCCACTTGTACATTAGCTCCCAGCCCTCCACCGCTGGCATGTGGAGCTGGAGTGAATGCTGCCCACAATGCTGCCCTCTACCCACATGCCCAAGCTCAGTGCCCTCGGAGCTGAACTTGCATCTGACCTTAGTGAAAAAGGAGAAAGAATCAGGCCAGCTTTGGGATATAACAAGTTCTTTTCCTAAACCTTACTTCAAAAACATTCTCCCTCTAGGGCCCTTTAGCCTTAAAAAATTACTGCTTGTGAAACAGAAAGACAATCGAGGACCTTAAAATCTCTGTCTGAATGGGACTGATTATTGAAGAAAAGCACCACAGGCACCTAGTAATGGGAACTGGTCTGACACTTTGTTCTATTACACAGGGTGCCAAAGAGCTTTTTATGGTAATGACCTGAGACCTTCTGCCCTGACATTCAACTCTCATGGATCCTACAAGACCCTTGGCCTGGGATATGAAACAACAGTGGATTGTCATTTTTGTCTCTTTGTACGAGTCTTCATTTCCTGTAGTACTCAATCAGAAAAGGACACTAAGCCAAGTAACAATGAAAAACTTATTATTGCTTCTGCTAAACCTCTCCAATTTTAATAATGTAACATTGGTGGAGTGGGGGTAGGGGAAAGAAGGATGGCTGCTTCACCCTCCTTCTTTCCTATCATTTGCTTTAAAAAGAATTTAAAACATTAAGGGCATGATTTTCATACGTTCTTCTGTTTAAAGTAGTACGCTACTCTAAAATGCACTCTTAGAACTCATCCACCATCAGCCTTACCAGGATAGAACAAAAGTGTGATTATCCTTAAGAAGTATAGTACTCATGCCATTTTTTTCAGACTTTAGTCATGTTGAGAATCCTTTCAGAAAAATCACTCTCTAAATTTATGTGATGCAACTTAATACACATATAAATTTAGCATGAATTATAACCACAGTAAAACACAGTCCTCTGCCCTTGGCTTTTCCCCAATCTACCTGATCCAATCTGAAATGAATATTATAAGGCAATAATATATGCTTATCCCCAAGAAATATATTTTTAAAAGAACTAAAATGGGCTGACCTCAAAAAGGAAACAGTGATACTAAACAATTTTCCTGATAATTAAAGCCAGAACAAATTAAAATTAGAATTCATGTGAAATAAAATGATAATCCTGTTAACTGTAATTAACTGTTTTGGTTGATTTGTTTCAGTTCATTTGTATGATTCTCTTTCTCTGAGTGGGAGAAGGAGGACAGGAGTTAAAAGTTTGAATTATCTTGGGGCTGGGAAGAAGCAAGAAAGAGATTAATTTTGAGTTCTACAAAACTCTGCCCTAAAATGAACCTGTCTTTAAAATGCATGAATACCGGGCTTCCCTGGTGGCGCAGTGGTTGAGAGTCCGCCTGCCGATGCAGGGGACACGGGTTTGTGACCTGGGCCGGGAAGATCCCACATGTCGCGGAGCGGCTGGGCCCGTGAGCCATGGCCGCTGAGCCTGTGCGTCCGGAGCCTGTACTCCGCAACGGGAGAGGCCACAACAGTGAGAGGCCCGCATACCGCAAAAAAAAAAAAAAAGCATGAATACCATCATCTTTTACCCAAAATCCAAGTAAATATGTTGTTATGAAGGACCCAGCTGTGGTCTTGCTTAAGCTGCAGGCCAAATTAAATCACTTTGCACACAGTAAGTGCATTGTACCTATTTTTCCCCTAATAGTGCTAAAAACTTACAAAGCATGCATTATCTTGTCTGCCTTGACCACAGTATAACCTGGTATTTACGTGTGTTATGACCTTGGGAAAGTACCTGAAGATTCCCATGACCTCAGAACCTTCTCCTATATAATGAAGAAGTAGGCTTAGATGATGTCTAAAGTGCCTTCGCGTTCTAAAATACCTTTATTTTGTTTTTGTATGATTAAATGTGAAGTCATCTCAGGTTTAAAAAATTTACTTCACAAATAACAATTTTATAATGTATTATGATTTTCAAAAATATTAATAATTTAAAAGAATATATTCTGTTCAGTGCATTTCAAAGATTTTAAGTCAAGCGTGTTTGTAGGTTTGAGTTCAAGGCCTTTTGGGGGCATTCCTTCTCTGCCCCATCCTCATACCCTTTCTTCTAGGTCAAAGGTTGTCTCTACTGTATTAATTAAATAATTTTTCACATAAATTGTTCTGCACGTTTTTGATGTCACTGATTTATGAGACTCTACACTCAGAGTGGCATCTTTATTATACATATAAATATTTATTTAAAAGACCCAAAGCCATTTCCACTACTTTTGCAGAATTCTTGAATGTCACTCAGGACAATTAAGAACCCCAGGCCCCTCCACACCCCAAGATATTTTGCTAGTGGAAGGAAGGAAGTATCATCTGCAAAGCGATTTGATATTTGAATGTAGTAGAACTTGGTTAATAACTATGAGGCATGTGTGCTAAATTACTTTTACAAGAATGCTTTAATAACAAGATCACTGGACTAGAGAGAAAAAATAGCCAACAAGCTCTGGAATTTAAAAATAAATAAATTTAAAGGGAATCAAAAAGCTTTATGTAGAAGGTATTTTCTTTTTCTAGAGGTAATTTATATGCTCAGTCTTTGTAACCATATTTCATTTATTCTGCTAGGCTGAGGACAGAAGTTTCTCAAAGGTAGGGTAGTTTTAATTATACTCACAGACTTTAAAAAGAGAATGAACACAACAAGAGAAAGTGAAGAAAATCAGCGTTAAAAACGCAGTTGAGGGACTTCCCTGGTGGCGTAGTGGTTAAGAATCGCCTGCCAATGCAGGGGACACGGGTTCTAGCCCTGGTCTGGGAAGATCCCACATGCCGCGGAGCAACTAAGCCTGTGCGCCACAACTATGGAGGCTACACTCTAGAGCCCGTGAGTCACAACTACTGAGCCCGTGTGCCACAACTACCAAAGCTCACGCGCCTAGAGACCATGCAACACAACAAAGAGTAGTCCCCACTTGCCACAACTAGAGAAAGACCGAGCGCAGCAACGAAGACACAACGCAGCCAAAAATAAATAAATAAATAAATAGCTAAATTTAAAAGGCAGTTGAATGTAAAAGATGGGAAGATTGGGGTCATTGCCCAAAAATCATAATTAAAAAATTTTAAAAATACTGTGACTGGGCTTCCCTGGTGGTGCAGTGGTTGAGAGTCCAACTGCTGATGCAGGGGACATGGGTTCGTGCCCCGGTCCGGGAAGATCCCACATGCCTCGGAGCGGCTGGGCCCGTGAGCCATGGCCGCAGAGCCTGCGTGTCCGGAGCCTGTGCTCCGCAACGGGAGAGGCCACAACAGTGAGAGGCCCGCGTACCGCAAAAAAAAAAAAAATACTGTGACTAAGCAAACCTTCGCATTATAATCTAATTACAGAGACTCTTCATGGTGGTCCCTCCAAGGATTATTAATTGACAGTTCTCTAAAGCAGAATCATTAAAGATAAAAAACTTGGTAACCAGTGTTCTCTTAACAAAGTGAAATACATTATATGCTTTCAGCCAGGAAGAATACCAGGACTCTGAATCACGCTGAAATGGAAGAAATCATGAGGAAAAACTGCAATCTCTGTGATTACCTGAAAATCAGAAGCAAGTATGAACATGCATATTTCATCTCCATAATCTAAAGTATGTGGATATTTTGAAACATACATGTTTTTTCAGCTTTTATTCTGATTTGGCAATATAAAGACAGAACTTCAAAACAAGGTGATTTATACAGGCAGGGAACAAATGGCTCCTTCAGCCCTAAGATCCTAATGATAAGAATGTCTTGGATTAGACATCTTTTAAATAAACGATATCACAGGGATGCAACAACCCTCTCAATTTCCCTTTTTAACATCAAATTAATGAAAACAACTACACCAGAATTTCACCATAATTAACTTCAAGGTTATGCCATAAAAATCACAAAATATTACATTTTTCTGCTTCCTCTGGCTCTAATAATAAAATGCTTTTGATAAAATTCAAAGCAAAATGGTCTAACATCAAATTTTGTATTAAACTGGTAGTAATTTCTCCGAGCTCCATAGATTTCAATAGGATAATAATGCCTACCATTTACTGAGCATCAGGGACCATACCCTGGGTTCTATTTACGTTATCCACTGTTTCCCTAGTGATTCTGTGAGCGTCAATCAGCAATTTAGTTTTAAAAGTAAACCTCTCAGGTTAGATAAGATCTCCTTCTTCACATTGGTTCTCCATGGAAGCCAACTTAAAACAAATCTCAGCGTCACTGGACCATTCATTCCTACCCCCTCCGTCTCGTAAGTCTCTTCTCTAGTCAGTAACACCATCCTCTCTCCAAATTTTTCAACTAACCCTCTAACCATTCCTTCTCAGATTATCTACAGGCTGCTCATCTTCATATATTAAACACTCGCGCTTCTCAGGGCTCCATCAGTAACTCTCTTTGTCTCTTTTCACTCTGATTAGACAATTCTGCCTATTTCACAGTTTTATTTATTACTTAACACCCAATGACCAACAGGTTCATAAGTCCAGCTCTGACATTTTTCTTGACCCAACTATTCAATTGTCTATATGTCCTAGAGATAGATGTCCTAGAGATACTTAGAATTAGCATGCCTAAAGCTGAACACATTATATCACTATGTTACATGCATATCCTGTTAGTTGGTGTGACAGATTCCTGGAGTTCTCTACTTATGATATGATTAAGTGACCCTTTGCCAAGTGACCTCTCATTGAAATGGAGGAATATACCTCCCCGTATATGCAAATTTTCCTCTTTTTCTCTTCCTTTTTTCTTTCTTTCTTTCTTTTCTTCCTTTCTTTCTCTCCTTAATTCCTAGGAAATCCTTCTTTAGGATTCCTTTTAATCCTAATCAGAGCCTTCAAGAGGTATAGCATGTTCCTACCTGATCCTCTAGTCAGCAGAAGAATAGCAGACACCAGGTAAAAGCTGCATCCTTCAGCATGGGTCCTGAAATGAAAAAACACATGAAGCAGACCAGAACCTGACCTGTGATCTGGATCACAGCCACCATAGCTGACTTGTAGCTCCACAGATCCAAAAGTAAGAAATAAATATTTGTTGTTTAATCATCAATATTTGGGGATTATTTGTTTTACAGCATTATCATGGTCAAAGCTGATTAATTGGTGACACCACTACTTCACTGAAAACCTAAGAATTAGATGTCTTTATGCCATCTTTTTGTTTCCTACACATCAAAAATAAAATACCAGCACCTCTCAGTTTTTTACCTAATTATCTCTCATATCTCTCCTCCCTCCTCTGTTTCTGCTCCTGCTACTGACTCAGGTTCATATCATCAGTCATCTGGTCTATGTCAAAGGCCTTCTAGTCTCAGCCTTTTGAGTTTCTACCTCCATACAGATGCCCTCTTCCATGCCACCATAAAGCTACAACAAAAATGTGTGCACATCACACATTTGTTTAAATCTTTTCACAACTTCCCCCTGCTTACAGAATCAAGTCAAACTCCTTAGCTCAGCACAGAAGACTGCTTTTGAGCAGGCCTCTGTCCACTCATCCACCTTCATATCCTGCCCCCTGGCCCCTGCTTGACTGTTTCACATTCATCAATTACAGGATCCTTAGAACTTCTAAATATACAACTGTATGTCTCAACCTGTGGCCTCCGCACCTTCTTTCCTTTGCTTTGAATTCTCTCAATTCAACCTCTATATGAACTCTTAATCTTCCTATATACCTCTGTTCAGAGATAACCCTTCATCCTCTCCACTTTTCTCAGAGATCTGTGCACCTAAACATATTATTAATCATTTACTCCATGCTGTTTAAATCTTCTCTACTGGACTGTGTCATTCAGTTTTGCACCCCTTGCCTACCTTGAACTGGATTGAGCTGAACTTTCAGCCACACTTGGAAAGCACAGTGTCCAGAAAATAGCCTAGTGTACCTCTTGCAAGACAGCACATCAGAGGCTCTGGAATAGCAAGTCTTCATCTATGAAGTGCTCAAATATGCACAATTGGAAAAAGTTTCAGGCAAATCTCAGCCTAGTGAAATGAGCGAAAGGAATAGGACCAGAGTGGGAGGCTTAGGACTGAAGACAGAAGCTCCCTCACCCTAAACACCCTCTAACATTCTTCTCAGAATCAGGGGCTGATGAGAAATTTAGTCTGAATGGATTACTCTATGACTGACTCATTAACCCTTCTCATTTCCAGGGCCAAGCATGACATGGAACCCCAAAATCCCCAGATGTCCCTAAATTCTAGTTTCATTCTGCATTAATACACCGTAAATCCTGTATCACATTTCAGTACTATCAGACCCTGCCTTAACCCCTCCACCTTCAGCACCAGATAAAGAGAGAAGGGGAGCTAGAGAGAGGGGAGTTCAAGAAAGGAAAATGAACACCTTATCATAACTACCACCAGCCTTGGATCTGGTAAATGGGATCAACTAGACCCATAGGAAAATAGGACTCTAGACTTGATGGCTCTGAGCTTCTGAATGAATCTGGCAGAAAGGAGAACTGTGAAGCCCGCAGTCAAGAAAATACACTAGCACTTTTTCCCATCACAGTTAAATTCCTGACATCGTAGTCACCTGCGGCTCCTGCTCCATGATCTTTGAGGTCTCACTAAGCTCCCCTGAATCATATTTCCATCCCTGCACTGATAGGGCTCTAAGGTAACCTGTAGCCTACATTTAACTGAATTCAATAGCCTTTCTCAAATTTTATATCATCAATTCTCCATAAAACCACCCTTATCAGGTTTCTTTTCAGCCTCTCTGAGCGTTCCTTTTTGTCTCCTATGCTGGTTCCTCTGAGTAACTCTCCCCAAACTGTCAGTTTTCTAGTTTCAAGCCACCCCTTTGAACCTAAACTACAGCCCAACATCTTCAGCAACCAGAGGTTATCGTCATTCAAATGTCCTACAGTTGTCTGACACTAAACATACAAGAGTAAACTCACTAATACTCCCAACACGCCCCCAGCACACACACAAAGTCCTATTCACAGTTACCCTAATTTCATTAGTGACACCTAAATTTTCTTTCCACACAGCCTTTAAACCTCAGAATTAGCTCTCACTGTTTCAGTATGTGTCTCATAGATCAGTCATGTACATCATCTCATCATGTCTTCCTTCAGAATATCTTTCACCCACCTCCTTACGACCAATTCTAGATGAAGTCTTCATCATCTCATGTCTGGACAGCCGCCTTCTGAAATGTTTTCCCTGGCTATAGTCTTTCCCAAGTCCCATTAATCTCACTACTGTGAGCACCATAATAGTAGGGACTATGTCTTATTCACCTTTGTACTCCCAGCACCTAATATGGTGCCAAACACATAATAGATGCTTAATAAATATTTGCCTGATGCATGGATTAAATTCCTTATACACCTCCAGATTATTTCTTTTTATTTTTTTTAAAGCTTTCCTTTTTTTAGTTAAATTTATTTATTTATTTATTTTTAAATTTTTTTTTGGCTGCGTTGGGTCTGCATTGCTGTGCGGGCTTCTCATTGCAGTGGCTTCTCTTGCTGCAGAGCACGGGCTCTAGGCCAGTAGGCTTTAGTAGTTATGGCACACTGGCTTAGTTGCTCTGTGGCATGTGGGATCTTCCCAGACCAGGGATCGAACCTGTGTCCCCTGCATTGGCAGGCGGATTCTTAACCATTGTGCTACCAGGGAAGTCCCTGGATTATTTCTTAAATAACACATTTGCCCTTTTATTCCATTGCACACCAAAAATAAATAAATAAATAAAACTTCTTTTATTTTCCCATATAGAGAGAAGGCTATTTTATGTGTTCACTTATTTTTTCCAATAAACCATTTCTTCAAGAGAATCTTCACTCAGACACATGGTAAGTAAAACAGAAACTCAAAGCCTCTCTGGTTGAGTCTGGTGGAGAATGCTTAGATCCGCATCTATAAACTCTCCACTCCACCTCCTCTCCTTTGTTCCATCCCCAAGCAATCCTAGATAACTGTCCAGGATACTCTAAGACAGTAGTTTCCAAACCTTAGTTTGCTTAATTTTCACCTGGACGAGGTTATTAAAATGTGCCTTACCAGCCCCACTTTCAATTACAATTTATTGGTCTGGGCTTTGACCCCGAAAAGGATGCATTTTAACAGCATCCAGGTGATCCTAACAAACACTGTCAGAAGAATACACTTTGAGAAACCTTACTCTAGAAGCAGATGGATTGGAATTTTAAAACTATCTCACAGGATGACATCTGAACCTCTCGTGGTAGCAATTAAGGACTGTCAAAGCCTCATGAAAAGATGACAATTGAGTAAAGATTGAAGGAGGTGAAGGAGTAAGCCATGAAAATATTTGGAGTAAGAGCTTTCCGGGCATAAGGAATGGCAAGCGAAAAAAGCTGAGAAAGAAGTACAACTTCACATATTAGAGGAACAGCAAGAATGCCAATGTGTCTGGGGAAGAGTAAGCCAGGAAAAGATGGCAAAGAGATGAGGTCAGAGGTGACAAATTTGAGTAGCATCTGTAGGGCATTGGAAGGATTTGGCTTCACAAGTCCTTACAGAACACTCTTACATTGAGCAAAGAAGTGACACATCTGACACTTTAATGAGATTATTCTAGATACCATGTCAAAAACACCTTTAAGGGGAGAAAGAGGGGAATCAGGAAGAACAGTTAGGGACCATTGCAATGATCCAAGCAAGAGGCAATGATGACTCGGTGACATGGGTTGTGGTAGAATTGGTAAGAAAAGAACCAATTCTGAATATATTTTGAAGGGAAAGTTGACATAATTTGCTGATGGATTGAATGTGGAATATGAGACACACTGTTGTCTCCAGGGTTTTGCCCTGAGTACCCTGATTAATATGAAGAAGACTGTGAGAGAAGAAAGTAAGGCAGAGGGAGAAGAAAAATTGACAGCTGAGTTTCAGACATGTTAACATGTTAAGTTTGAGATGTATATTAGACATCCATGTGGATGTATTGAGTATTATGAGTCAAGAATTCAGGGGAGGGACTTCCCTGGTGCTCCAGTGGTAAAGAATCCGCCTTCCAGTGCAGGGGATGCCGGTTCAATCCCTGGTCGGGAAGCTAAGATCCCACACGCCGCAGGGCAACTAAGCCCACGTGCCACAACTACTGGGCTCGCGCGCCTCAACGAGAGAGTCCACGTGCTGCAAACTACAGAGCCCATGCGCCCCGGGGCCCACACGTCACAACCAGAAAGAGAAAAACCCGCCTGCCACAACTAGAGAGAAGCCCAAGCGCCACAATGAAGAGCCCGTGCTGCGACAAAAGATCCTGCATGCCTCAATGAAGACCCTGCATGCCACAACCAAGACCCAACGCAGCCAAAACAATAAAGAAAATAAATTAAAAAAAAAAAGAATTCGGGGTAAAGTTTTGGGCTGAAAATATAAATTTAGATATTATTTATATAGAAGGTATTTACAGACATGAGCTCATCAAGGGACTCAGTGCAGATGAAGACGAAGAGTCCTTGAGCACTTCATTGTCAAGAGGTCAGGTGGGGGGTGGGTCCAGGGAAGCGGACTTAGAGGGAGTACTCAGTGATGTAGGAGGAAGCCAAGAGAGAGAAGTGGGCAACTCAATCAAATGCTTTGATAAGTCAAGTAAGATTGGAAACGACCACTGAATTTAGAAATATGGAAATCTTTGGTGACCTTGGCAAGAGCAGTTTCAGTGGGTGGATGAGGGGGAAGGTGAGTGGAGTAGATTCAACGAAGAAATGTAAAGAGAGAGAGTGTACACAGAGAGTATAGACCACTCTTGCAAGATGTTCTTCACCCCTCTTAACTTCCTTCTCCCTGAGTCTCTGTACCAAATAGTACCAGTCTGCTCATTTCGGCATTTTATCATATCTCACCCTCAGTGATACTTAACTCCTCATTATGTTTATACCTTCTTTCTAACTAATTTGGAAGCTCTTAGTGGAGAGGATCAATAACTCCTTCTACATCTGCAACAACCCCCCCTCACCCCCGCTCAGAGCTTTGCACAATTCTGTGCCTACAGTGAGTATTCGAAAATATATGATGAACTACATAAATATTTCTCTAATGACATTCTCTGCCCCCTTTTCTAACTCTTCTGCCTGATTATAATTTTAAGCAGAGTGTAGGTCAAATTTCTGATCCTCATTTTGACCTTTAGGGACCTTCATGAAATGGTTCTACCCAAAATGTATCTTTTAGCATTTTCTTATATAGCCCTCTGTTTCAGTCAGGATAATTTATAGACCATATCCTGAAAAGAGGAATTTTTTTTTTTTTTTTGCGGTACGCGGGCCCCTCACTATTGTGGCCTCTCCCGTTGCAGAGCACAGGCTCCGGACACGCAGGCTCAGCGTCCATGGCTCACGGGCCCAGCCGCTCAGCGGCATGTGGGATCTTCCCGGACCGGGGCACGAACCCGCTTCCCCTGCACCGGCAGGCAGACTCTCAACCACTGCGCCACCAGGGAAGCCCAAGAGGAATTATTTTTACATGCCATTTTAACTATAATATTACCCTTGTCTGGAAATTCCTGCTCCATCCCAAGGGTTTTTCTCCACTCTGAAACTAACCAAGAAAGAACGCTAACTAATTTTTTCTTTTGGTGCTCTTTGCTTTAACATATAGTTACTCCAGATTTTAGGCTTATCATCTGTAACTCAACATCGTGATGTATCTTGCACTATCTACTGGACTGAAAAATTCTATTTTTATATACCTTCCACTTAAACATCTTAGACAAAGCTTAGCATTGTTTATTCTACCGATCAAATGGCACTTTCAGGATCAATGAAAAATCAAGTGAGAAAATAGAGCCACACATGAAGACACTTAATGAAGGATCAATATATGTTAGAATGAGTAAATAAACAATGGATGGATGGATGGATGAAAAGGGCTTTACACTGAACAATTATTTCATACATCATACATTATCTTCTTTAATCCTCTCAAGAGCCATAGGATGTTGGTAGTACATATTTTATAAGACTATGATGCAATATTCTTAAAGAGGTTGACCTGCCCAAGGTTATTCCAAGACATGGAACCTAAATCTCCAACTTTAGAATCCAGTCCTTTCCTCTTTCCACCATAGTTGCTCCCTGAATAAAAATATAAAACTACCTGATACCTAATTCAAATTTGTTTTCCAAGCCTTTTCACTTAGAATTGAAAATGTTTTGCTAAATGTTTTTCAATGAAATTATAATTCTTTAATTCTATTTTTTCCTCTTTAATAACATATGAACCAGTAGTCTTACAATTGGTTTGATAATTTAACTTAACAAAATATCAACAAAACAGTTCTTTGACAACTTCCTGCTTTTGATCCTTTCCACCTTGAAAGCTTATCAAACTACTACTGGCTCAAACAGTAATGATTTACAAGTCTGAGTTTCTGAAAATCAGGATTAAAATGTTCTCTGGGAATACATTTCCTCTTTGGAGTGGACTTCTTTTTGCCACCAGAACTTCCTCTCAGATTTCTGATCTTAAGAGAAAAATCAAAGAATAGTTTAGGGACTTCTCTGGTGGCGCAGTGGTTAAGAATCCACCTGTCAATGCAGGGGACACCGGTTCAAGCCCTGGTCCAGGAAAGTCCCACATGCTGTGGAGCAACTAAACCCATGCACCACAACTACTGAGCTGCGCTCTAGAGCCTGAGAGCCATGACTACTGAAACTCGCGCGCCTAGAGCCCATGCTCCGCAACAAGAGAAGCCACTGTGATGAGAAGCCCGCACACGGCAACGAAGAGTAGTCCCCGCTTGCCGCAACTAGAGAAAGCCTGCGTGCAGCATTGAAGACCCAATGGAACCAAAAATAAAATACACTTAGTAAAAAAAAAAAAGTTTATTAAGCAAGAGATTTCTGAGCCTAATATGAACTGCACACCTGAAATATAGTTCTTAAATGTTCCTTTTACTTCCCCAGTATGGAAACTCTTGCGAATTTTGAAAGCTTTCTTAATCCTCTTTAGGTCATTGGGGCTCCATTAGAGATCTGAATGAGTAATGACTAACAACTATCCCAACATTATTGAATCCTTCAAGGTTAGCAACAAAAGTCTGGCAATCTTATTTGCCTTACTTTTGGTCATGGGAGCTAAGAAAAAAAAAAAAAAACTAAGAAGGAAAATTTATATGGCCACATACGATGCTATGAAAGAAATACATTCTCTAATGAGATGGACCAACTGCTTACGGCAGTCAAGTTCACTCAGCATCCCAAGTGCCTGCCCAAGAGACCCTCAATCTGTAGCTTATATCCTAAAATCATCATCTGTCCCAAAACTTGAAGTTACATTGAGATCTTCTAAGGAGTTGTATATAAAACCAAATGCTAATTTTTAATTTTTAAAATTATCTTTGATAAAGAAATATAACATTGGAATAATTTAACTTAAACTTTACTGTATATTAGTAATTATTTTTCTCATTTTATATCATGGTAAATTGTGGATCTGCAATGTAGAAATATTGGATTTTAGCTTCTACAATTCAAAATAAGATGAACTATATTAGATATGTGTTGATTTTGTGAAACTGATATTCTATTTGACTATACTATTATTTTATCTTTAGACTATGTATCTTTATATTTTAAACCTCAAGTTTACTATTTCTACCTTGTATCTTAGGTTTCAGAATTAATTAATGAGAGAGAACCTTTCCAAGTATTGCAGAAGAATTCGACAAATAAGCTGATTGAAAAACTAGGTATATGCTTTCTTTTATCATTTTCAAAAAGAGAATAGAAATGTAATGATGATTAACCCTGTGTACTACTTTCTCTTTTGCCAAATCTTAACTGACTTCCAGAAAGTGGATATCTTCCGATGAAAATGGACAAAAACAACCCTCAATGAAATGATTATGAAATGGATTTTCCTGTTGAAGAGTCAAGATGAAACACGAAGATCAGCTTATGCAGCAGACATTTTTCATTCTTTTTTACAACATGAGCAAGTGGAGGATGAAGGAACAGCCTTCACCTTTCATCATATGCTCTGCTATGCTCCAAGATTTACCGTGACCCTTTAAATTAAAAAAAAAAAAAAAAGCTGCACAAAATAAAGAAAGGAAACTGTCAGTCATTGGAGAGATGACTATCAAGTAGTATTTTCATGTGGATGGTTTACAGTGAGTTGATGACTGTTAAGCAAACTAAGACCATGACTTTAAGGATCAACAAAATTTGGAAATGGGAGCATCCAAACAAAGGAATGCTGTTTCTATAGTGTAGTTTGTTTTGAAAAGTTAATGCCCAGTGAGCACTGCATAAACTCTATTTCACTCATGACAAAACTGAACTTGGATTCTTAGCGAGCTAAGCCATAGTCAGAGGAGAAAGAAAGCTGATCATTTGCATCAGTCTTTAATGTAAAATTTCACACTCCTCTTGGTTCTGACAATGGTGTGATTTGCAAAGGGCTCTAATTGTGGTCAATTATTACAGTCCTCTAGCGCCACCTAGTGTTTTCCACATATTGCTGTAGCGCGGCTCGCCTATTAAACCAAACTAAAATTTCTTACAAAGGAATCCTCACACCGCAAATAAAAGGAAACAGGAAGACTTCATAGCTTGATTTTGAAATCTTATAGTCAAGGTATTTTCATTCTTTTATTTTAGTACTTTAAAATTGCTGAAGGGCTCTTGTCATTTTTGTTGAATTCAAAGTCTTTTACACCTTTGGGGTTCATTCCCATTGATAAACGCCTAGCCTAATCACCATTGCTTCCTAGCAAACCAATGCAGTTATAAGATTGACCTTGTTTTTGATAAAGGTAAGCCACTTAATAATTGATTCATTTTAGCGTTTCAGAGTGGAAGATCTACACATATAAGTGCTGCGTTTACAGAAAAAGCCAACGAAACTTGAAGAAAAGGGTGACCGTTGAATACCCAATTTTCATGAAATGAATTTTTAAAAATTGGTTGAGAACACTCTCAGGTTCTTGTTATTATAAATAATGGTGTCTACATGTGCCTTGAGAAAATATCCTATTATTCTTGTTCTGGTTTTCTCTTTCTCAAATCTCTTTATCAAAGTAATCCAACAACCAGAAAAACGTCCTTGCTTCTAGATAAGAAATGCTAGGATTGAGTCAGATAAAAAGTATTGTCTAAGGAAATAGAATTGCAGTCTGGATCTTTCAAATCCAGATGCACACCAGGCTAATAAACTAGCTTAGTCAGCACATGGAAAAGCCAACATTTCTGTGCAACTCTGGTCAGATAACAAAGGAGGAAGGAGAAAGCTCATCATTTCGGCCTGAACGGCCTTTTTTTCCCATTTTCAGTCAAGTCCATGAATGGAGAAGAAGTTCCCCGTAAAACTGCTTTAATTTCTTCATTTACAAAATATAAATGGGAGCAGATATGACAAAGGCATTTGATGCTCAAGGAGAGATGGGATATCACCTTGTACTCAGCTTTTAAATAAGTATTTCAAAAGGGACATTTATTTTGTACCAAAGAAAATTTATAATGTTTTATAAAATTAATACCTTTATGTTTTGAAAAAGGATGAATAAATATATCATTTTGTGTCAGTACAATAGGAGATACATCCAGGCTAACTTAAAAGATGCCATAAGGTTCACATGTGCCCACATATCTCCCCACTCACTCAGTGAAGTGCCATCTTCCCTTCTTGCTGAACCTCGAATTCTCACTTTATAGCCAGTGCTCTGATTTAGATCACCCCAAAGCAATCAGTTCTCAATATTAAATCCTAGAGGCAGAGGTAGTGAACACCCTAAAAATGTATGCAAAATATTGTGTGTGTGTATATATGTCCATTTTTTTCTAGAAACTGTGCTTCAGAGCTTTAATTATGTTCATGAGTGTCCTTACTTTGACTCAGAAGAGCTAATGAGCACTGCCCACAGTTTTTATCTAGCCCCTCAATTATCTTATTATTAGGGATTCATCTACTAGAGTCACACTACTCTCCTGACAGGACACAGAGAATCCACGAGGAAGTTAGATTTTTTGCAGGTAAATGCTGCCTTACATGACCCAGGACTAAAGTATCAGGTTCTGTGATTATAAGAATCTATGCTTGACGGAGCCTGGGCTCTGGGGTAAAGTAGATCTGGGGCCACAGTCCTGCTTTGTCCCTCACTCTGTGTGACTGTGGTCTGAGCCACCATTATCTGCTGCCTGCATCCATGTGGTCGCCTACTGACTGCTTCTGCTCCTGCCCTTCCTCAGTCTGTCCTCAGTGCAGCAGCCAGAGCAATAGTTTACATTGTGGTCCCATCATCTAGCCCCTCTGCCCCAATCTTCTCTTGCCTACCACATCTGCCAGCAGGGGAGCCGGAGAAGTTATATGGCCCCACTGCATGCAGGCCCTGTACCACCTCCACTTCCATTCTCATCTCCTACCCCCCTCCTCCTCCCTTGGGTTCTCTTCTCCAGCCGCTGTTCCTCAAGCCTAGGAACACTCTCTCCCACGTCAGGGTCTTTGCAGTTCCCTCTGGCCGAACGTCCCTCTCCTACATACCCTCTCTGTCTACTCCCTCAGTGCCCCTGGGTCTTTACTCCCATGTCACCATTTCCAAGAATTCCTCTCTCATCCTAAATTCCATCACACACACACACACACACACACACCACTGTTGCACTTGCCGTCTCCCTTTCCCTGCTTTATTGTTCTCCACTGCATCCATCACATCTGACATATAATTCCTTAGTTTATTTTTTTCTCTCTCCTTTGATGCCTAAGCACCATCCCCCATACTCTCAATCTCCTTAGAATATGGGTGAGCAAACTTTTTCTATAAAAGCCCAAATAGTAAATATTACTGGCTTTGGGGGTCATGTGGGTCTCTGTCACAACTTCTCAACTCTGCTATGATAGGGGAAAGGAGCCATTGGCAATATGTTAACAGGCCATGCTGCAAAAAAACTTTATTCACAAAAACAGATGGCAGGTGCTGGATTTGGCCCATGGTTGCTCTAAAATAATAAACTCCATTAGGCAGAGACTTAATCTGCTTTATTCACTGTTTTATCCCCATCACTTTGAAGAGGGCCTGGTACAAAGTAGTTCCTCAATAAATTCATTTATAGATGAATTAATGTCCTTAACCAAGGTACCAGTTTCTCATCAGTAACATGAGGTAACAATACCAGCTTTGTGGATTATCAAAAATAAACAGTTTGTGTAAGTATGTCACACAACTAGCAGACTAGTTACATAGTAGTGGTTAAAATTATTCTGAACTCCATACCCCAAGAAGAATATGAAAAAACTAGAAGACAACCAGGATTTAGAGGAAAACCAAAACTGTATATTTGAGAAAATATTGAAGGGAGAGAGGGCATTGTCTGGAGCAAATTTAGAGGAAGCATGGTCATTGCCTTCCTAAATTTGAAGATTATTTTGAGCAAGAGAGATTCTCTATATACTTTGTGGCACCAAAACAGGCAGAACTAGGATCACTGGGTAAATTCTGTGTGGAAATGGTAGTCTGCTTATTGAAGGCATGCACTTTCTAATCACCCCTGGAGGGCAGAAGCTACATTCATTTTCTTTACTGATGTACCTTAATGCTCTAGCAGGAGGTCTTAAGGTGCACAACCAGTCCTTATTGAATGGATGACTGGGAATGAAGAGTGAATAATCTAATCTTCAGAGCTGACCAAAGCTGGAACAGGCTCCCTCAATTTGTGGCTTGGAAGGTTCAAAAAGGAACTTTTCAATCACTTGCTAGGGTACAGCAAAGGTGACAACTATGGTACCTTTGCCACAACTAAAGAACTAACATCAGTGCATTACTATGAACTACACACACTTTGTTCAAATTTCACTGGCTTTTCCACTAGTGTCCTTTTTCTGTTCCTCGATCCCATAAAATATACTAGATAACATTTAGTTGTCGTGTCTCCATAGGCGCCTCTTGACTGTAACAGTTTCTCAGACTTCCCTTGTTTTTAATGACCTTGACGATTTTGAGGTATATTGAAAATTGTCCTTCTATTTGAATTTGTTTATTTTCTTCATGATTAGACTGGGGTTACAGGTTTGGGAGATAGAGAACACAAAAGTAGTGTCATTTTGAATCACATTATACTAAGGGTACATTTATTAACATGACTTATGACTGTTGATGTGAACATTGATCACTTGCCGGAAGCAGTGTTGGTCAGATTTCTCCACTGTAAAGTTACTCTTTTTCCCCCTTTCCATAATCTACTTTTTGAAAGCAAGTTACTATAGAGCTCACACTGGGTGGGTGGAAGGCACTGAGCTCCACCTCCTGGAGGAAGTCTTTTGTTTGTTTGTTTTAACATCTTTATTGGAGTATAACTGCTTTACAATGGTGTGTCAGTTTCTACTTATCTACATAAATTACCTGGAGTTCTGTAAGGAAGATTTGTCTTTTCTCCCAATTTGTTTACTTGTTTATCAATCATTTATATTTGAGTATGGACTCAAAAATATTCATTTTATTGCTCACATCCTTCCAGCTTTGGCCACTGGCCACTCTTTTAGGTTGCCTCCAGTGTCTCTTAGACATGATCCTGTCTTTTTGTTTTTTGAGCATTTCTTAACTTCTGGCAGTACAAGACACCCCAGGCTCATCTTGTGTTTTCCCTGCCCCAACCCTAGAATCAGCCATTTTTCCAGGGAGCCCTAGTTCCTTTTATTAGAAAATAGTATTAGAAACCAAGATCTATGATCTGAGTATGCTTGTTGCTGCTGGGGTGTCACTGCTTCTAGGCCCTCTCAGCAGACAGAGCTAGAAAAATACATGTATGTATACTCACCTATGTAATATGGGTTATAAAAATCTATAATTATTTCTGCATCTATCCATCTTTATATTAAGTTGAACACAGTTTCATAATGATGATTCTGTTTTTAATCCAGTATCTCGTGATACATCTACCCCCTCTTGCCCCCTCCTTGCTTATCTGTAACCTCTCTCTCCAACTTGGAGAAATCTGGCTCCCATCACCCACCATCCATTTTTTCATTTGTTCAAAACTCCAGTATACATGCATAGCAGTTTCTGAACTGTTAACCCAGTTATGCATTTTTATATTAGGCACTTTACATATATGTTATTACATCTTGTCTTCATGACAACACATTATATAGATAAGGAGCCTGAAATTAGAGCTTTTAAATTACTTGCCCAAGGTCACACGTCCACCAAGTCTGGAGCTGGAATCTGAACCCAA
This sequence comes from Neophocaena asiaeorientalis asiaeorientalis, assembly GCF_003031525.2. NCBI lineage: Eukaryota > Metazoa > Chordata > Mammalia > Artiodactyla > Phocoenidae > Neophocaena > Neophocaena asiaeorientalis. The sequence goes on from NW_020175410.1 coordinate 7,921,070, forward strand.
GTCTGCTTGTTTAGAAAGCCAATGATCTTGCTGTTTTACATATTGCTTTCCAATATTATTTTTAAAAAGAGGAAACTAATTTGTAACACACAGTTTGAAAATAAACAAATATATTGAGCTTTTGTTATAAAAGATATTCAGGTTTATTATAAAAATCTGAAAAAAGTTATTTACACAGTTATACTATATGTACAATTTGGTACACTGCTTTTTCTTAAATAACATATGTGCATTTCTACACCTAATGAATACTTTGTAAATACAATTTCTTTTTCATTGTGCAATTACACTATTTTATTTAGTATTTTTAAATTAGGTGTTATTTGCTTCATTGTTAAAGGTACATGCTTGGAGAAAACAAAAAAGATAATAATGAGTATTTTGGCCAAGTTTACCCACAGTAGCCTGACTCAATCAACCAGTCAGTTGAATGTGTAAAGATAATTTTTAATGACTACTTAATGTTCCATCTAATCAGTAGACCATAATGAGCTCAACCATGTCTCTGTTGTTGGAACGTAGATAGTTCCACATTCTTCACCAACATAAAAAGTGCTGAAACTCATTTTATTCTCCAAGAGATAGCATTACTGGACCAAGGTGTTTGAGGTTTTCAACACACTTTGCCAAATTGCTATCACAGGAAATTGTACTAATTTAATTCTCCCCAAATTATCAGAGTGGTTGTTTCACTGACAAATTTTAATATGATTGTTTAAGAGCAATCTCTATGCTACTAACGGCCATTAGAATTGAGTCTTGCTTCTATCATGATCAACTACAATCTAACTTACTCAACCTCCTACCTCCAGGTATTAAGTGATTCTAACAAGAGTTAAGCTCTCTGTATAGGATTCTGTTTAAACAGTGAAAATGTGCATGTGTCACTTGAAATGTGAAATACTGTTCTTATTACTAAATCTTCTGATATTTATTAATACCTCTGTCCCTAAGGCTTAATCTTGATTTGTTTCTGACCCTAAGGCTTAATCTTGCTTTCTTACCACTCCTTAATTAAGAACTCTTGGTAACATCAGTTAACTAAATCAAATACTGTGTATATCTATAGTTGCTGGGCTATCATGCTCTGACTGTGGCCCTAAGCTTATTATGAGGAGATTCAGAATCTATGCGCAAACCAAGAGTTACTTATAGATTGAATAAATAGTATGTATCCTATGAAGACAGACCACTATTTTTCCAATGTATGTATAGATTGTTGTGCAAAACAAATTTATTTCAAAGCATTGTTGAATTCATAACAGCTTTTGTCATCAAATGTTTTCTCAGCAGATCCTAAAAACACAACTGCTCTTATGGGGATTTTAGAGATTGGCAGACATTAAAAATGTTTCTTCATATTCAAAAATGTTGGAAACCATTTAAGTGGGTGTCAGAGCACATGTGTACATTTGGTGGAGATAGGAAAGGCAGGTACTTACTGAATGCCATTCAAATAGTCCTTCTTTAGCTTATGTTCTAAGTTGGGTACAAATTTAAGTATTCCTTTCTGAGAAGCTCAAGTACTGTCTTCTTTCAATGAGGAATGTTGCAATAGTCTAAAAAAAGAATGACAACAGCACCACATTCAGAGCCAAAATTTTCCTTAAGCCCAAAGTATCTGGTGTGAATGCAAGCACAGCCCAAATCTTCCCTCAGTCACTGCACTTGTGTACTCAGTCTTGGCCACTGATCTCAGACATTTTCCACAACTTAGATCAGGGGCTGTGTGGTCGGTGAAGTGTCAAGAAGAATTACAGGGAAACTGAGCTATCATCAGTTCATGGGGTGTTTTTCTGGGATTCCTTTGTTACTATTTATTTTTTATTTTTTATCTTTGACTGAGTTGGGTCTTTGTTGCTGCATGTGGGCTTTCTCTGGTTGCGGCGAGCAGGGGCTACTCTTCGTTGAGGTGCGCGGGCTTCTCACTGGTGGCTTCTCTTGTTGTGGAGCACGGGCTCTAGGCGTACGGGCTTCAGTAGTTGTGGCATGTGGGGTCAGTCGTTGTGGCTCGTGGGCTCTAGAGCGCAGGCTCAGTAGTTGTGGCTCACGGGCTTAATTACTCCGCGGCATGTGGGATCTTCCCGGACCAGGGCTCAAACCCATGTCCCCTGCATTAGCAGGAGGATTCTTAACCACTGTGCTACCAGGGGAGCCTGTTACCATTTAAATATCCTAAAAGCCTGAGTGACCATACTAAGGCAGGCACCAGGCAAGAAAAAGAAGGCTGATTTTTATAAAGAGAGATGGAAGTGCTGTTACACAACTCTGCCTGTAAGACTACAAAACCTTACAGCTTGTTTTATAGGGAGGAGCAGTGAAGCAGGAAATTGCTAATGCAACAAATCTGAAGAAGCCAGAAAATGTGAGGATACCAAGCAAGAATGCTGAGATTTTAATACCTACCCAAGGTCCCTGCAACAGAGACTAAAGGGTTCAGAAGTAAACATTCAAGAAGTGAAATACCACTTAGCTGATTATAGATTTGAGCTTGATTAGCTCTAAAGAATCTTAAGAACAAAAGAATGGGGTTAATCTATATATTTAGTTAACAGGGATTCTCCTCACCAGCTTCGATTTGCCATTACTCTTATTTCTAATAAAGCATGTTAACTATCACATATAACATAGGTGGTAAGCATATATTCACAGTTTTAGCATTTTGTAGAACTTATTTCTCAGGTATTTAGGCTGTACAACACACAGTATGTCTTTAAGCTTTATAAAAACCTAATGTTCGGGCTTCCCTGGTGGTACAGTGGTTGAGAGTTTGCCTGCCGATGCAGGGGACACGGGTTCGTGACCCGGTCCGGGAAGATCTCGCATGCCGCGGAGCGGCTGGGCCCGTGAGCCATGGCCACTGGAGCCTGCGCGTTCGGAGCCTGTGCTCCTCAACAGGAGAGGCCAAAACAGTGAGAGGCCCGCGTACCGCAAAAAAAAACACAAACAACAACAACAACAAAACCTAATGTTCAACACACAAGAATTTCCAGAGTATGTGTGAATATAAATAGCATTAAGGTAATCCATTTCCAGATCCTCAACTTTCACATATACTCTTTCTTAAAATGTATTTGCTTAGCTATCATTCAGACCTTGGTTTCTAGATCCCATTTACCTATAAAAGGAACCAGGGCTCCTTGGAGAAATGACTGATTCTAGGGACAGGGCATGGAAAATACAAGATAAGCCTGGAATACCTTGTAGTGCCAGAAAATAAGAAAGTGGAAAGAAAGAAGAAAAGAAAGAAAAAGGGGGTGGGGGAGAAAGGAAGGAAAGAAGGAAGGAAGGGAGGGAGGAAAGAAGGAAGGAAGAGATGGGAGAGTTGGAGGGAGGGAAGATAGAAGCATGTCAAACGTACACAACGCTAAAGAGTTCCCAGTGTCCAAAGCTGGAAGAAATTGAGCAACAAAATAAATAATATTGGTTTATAACCCAAAGAATAAAATAAGCATCAGTGAATCTGTAGTGATATAAACAAATGAATGAATAGATCAATAAATGGAGAGGAGACTATTTTCCTTATATATTTGCTTGGCCAAGAGTGAAGCCAAGAAAGAATGAGTGAAACAGAAAATCACCATTAGAACACCACCATAATAATTCCTGCAGATAAGATACACTGACAAATGCTAAAATTAGGAGGCAAAACTTTAATGTTAAACAGGATAGTTGAATAGCCTCTCCCAAAATATTTATTAATTACTGTGATGATGGTTTTAACATTTATCCATATTTTCTGCTACTCCTCCCTCCAGGAGGTGGAGTTTCATTCCTCTCCCCTTGAGGGTGGGCTGGACTTAATGACTCTCCTCTATCAAATAGAAGATGGAAAGGGAGAAACCATAACTTTATGGTGGAGAAACCCAGCATACACCACTTACCCAAGTGATCAACGTTAATACCACCACGATAAGTCATGTTGATGTCACATACCCCTGACCTGATACAATGAAAGCACTTCACCTCTGGGGTGTTCTTCTTAAAAATGCATAACCCCAGTCTACTCATGAGAAAACATCAGACAGACTCAAATGAATATACTTTATACAAAATACCTGAAAAGTACTCTTCAAAAGTGTCAAGGTCATGAAAGACAAGGAAAGACCAAGATACAGTCACAGATTGAAGAGTTTAAGACACAAGAACTACAGTTGACCCTTGAACAACGCAGGTTTGAACTGCAAAGATCCATCCATACACAGGTATTTCTCAGTAGTAAGTACTATAGTACCACACAGTCCACAGTTGGTTGAATCCAAGGTTTTGGAGCAACCGGGGATATGGAGGGTTGACTAAATTATAGGCAGATTAACCCCCCACACAAACACACGTGTTGTTCAAGGGCCAATTGTAAATGCAACATATTATCCTGAGACAGAAAAAAAGACATTAGTGGGAAAACTGGTGAAATATGTATGAATCTGTGAAGTCTGAACCAATGTTAATTTCTTAGTTTTGATAAATATACTATGGTTGGGTGAGATGTTAACATTATCAGAAGCTGGGTAAAGGGTATGTGGAACCTCTCTGGACTACTTTTGCTACTCTTTGTAACCTAAAATTATTTCAAAATAAGAATTTTTGAAAACTGATCTGCTTGAGAATGCTTCTCCTTCTGATGGTTTTCATGTTCTTTCTTCCCCTTGACAAAAAAAAAAAAAAAAAAATCAAAAAACACTTCTTCCCCCTACTTAATTCTTGCTGTGGTAAACTGCCCCAGGGTGTAAAACCACCCACAAAGCAAACCAGGGGACAAATTTGAAATGCCTCTGAGGGTAAGTCCATTGGGAGGGAAGCAAAGAGATCAGAAAGTGGCAAGAAGGATTAATAATGGGAGCTAAACCTCTCCTCTCTCCTTTACTCTCTATTCTGTTTCTCTGTGTCTCTGTGTCTCTCTCTGTCTCTGTCTCTCTCCCTCTCCCTCGTGCTTACCTCATTACTCCTATAAACTTACCAACCTAAAAATTTTAATTCAAAACTAAGAAAGTTATCACAGGGATATGTTCACATGTTGACTTGAATTTTTTTTAAAAAGGAAGTCTAATATTTTTCTGGCAGAAAATAACTTTGATTTGGCTGAAAGTTTCAACAGTAAGGACTGGCTTTGCTAATTAAATTATATGTTGGACACTTGAATCAACTCGAATGGGCTATATTTGAGACTCCAAAGTTCTGAGGCAAATATATTGAAAGCATGTACAATATGTCAGAAAATATGTCTTTTGCAACCATTTAAACTTGATTTTAAAGTTTTATACATCCATTTTTAGATGTGAGGTTGTAAACAGTTTTTAAAAATTTTTTTGGCGGGCAGGCAGGGGGTGGAGAATGCAAGCAAAACTTCTGAAGACCAATATAGTAGAAAGGGGAAAAAAAAAAACACTGTGCCTACTTAACTAATTGAAGTGGCGTTCTTATGAGCACCACTCATACGTGTTTGGTCTGTGGGAGCCATGGGGAATGCTGAGATACAGGCAGATATGGAACAAGAAAGAACAAGTGCCTGAACTACAGAGACTCAGAGGGAAGGGGCCAGGTGTTTATCTACTCTGGTTTTTAACCCATTTTGGGTCTCATATCCTTTTGAGAATTCGATTAAAGTTATGAACTTCCCCCACAGAATCACACATGTAACAGCATACTCTCTAAATTTTGGGTACAATTTGAGGAGGTTCAGGAAATGCCCAGAGGACCCAGTTAGGAAGCCTTGGTATAGAGAAATGGATAAAAATGTCTATCCACGTGTGTGAGCATCGCAAAGAATTTTTGCATGTACTATAAATCTCAGTCCATGTGACACCAGCGTAATGACCTGAGAATGAGGCCATGCTCAGGACTGGGCATGTCAACGAGGTATAGCATTACTACAGTGGCCACTCTGCCTTCCTCCCCCTTCTACACCATCTCTCTCAGCCATTATCCCCCTAAGCCTGCCTTCTTCCCTCTGCCCACTTCCCACCCCTTGCCCAAGTTCTGAAAAATTAGTATGAATTGAAATTTGGCCCAATTACTTAATCTGATAGCCTGCTTTTGGAATGAGAGCCAATGATAGTCTATAAGGTGCCTGCAACAAAGTTTTAAAAGTATCCCCCTTTGGGCATGAATTTTAAAAGGTCCCCTCGAGGAAGATGTAGGCCCTCATTTAGGTCTTGGCAAAGATGACACTTTTGGACAAGGAAGAGATTACCCCTTCTTCTGGTCAGATGGAACCCTGCAACAGGGCACAAGTTTTGATGAATAGGGTGAGCTATACTCCAATAAAAACAATTTTTTCTTTAAATAGCGTGAGCTACATTTTAGACCCTCAATCATTCCTCAGCTGCACTTCTGAGCAGTGGACAAACTGCACAACCGTAAGTGACAGTTTTGTTTATCTTATTATGAACACTACACAACTATTCTGACCTGGTGAAAGTGCCAATTGTTCTGTCTTGTTTCTAGAATGGAGAGTCAAAATTGTCAAAAAGAGCCCAGCCTCTGCTAGTGTGACTATTACATCTTCCAATTTGGAGATAATCTGCCCTGAGAATCAGTCCCTGGACTCTCTTTGGGGTCCATTTCCACCTCAAAGGGGTTCAGACAAAGACACAGCTAAACCTGTGAATTCCTCCATAGATACAGGTTACTGGCCTGTAAGAAACCCCAAGACTCAAGCAGGTCACCTAAGCCTTGGATTGATTTTCCCTTTTCCCCTGTTTAACATTCACTAGCACAGTTCCAGAGTGGCCAGACAAACCCTCAAAACAGTCTAGAGTCTGGACTAGCAAACTGATGACAAGATTATGGATACGGATAATTCTTCTAGTCTAACGATTCTCAAAGTATTATCCATAAACTGGTTATCAAAGCCTTTTGAAAACTTCCAGTGATATTAGATTTTTTAAATTGTGATAAAACATACGTAACATAAAATTTACCATCTTAACCATTTTTAAGTTTTTAATATTCTTTTTTTGATATATCTTTATTGGAGTATAACTGCTTTACAATGTTGTGTGAGTTTCTGCTGTACAACAAAGTGCATCAGCTATATGTATACATATATCCCCGTATCCCCTCCCTCTTGAGCCTCCCTCCCACCCTCCCTATCCCACCCCTGTAGGTCGTCACAAAGCACCGAGCTGATCTCCCTGTGCCTATGCAGCAGCTTCCCACTAGCCATCCATTTGATATTTGGTAGTGTATACATGTCAATGCTACTCTCTCATTTCATCCCAGCTTCCCCCTCCCCCACTGTATCCTCAAGTCCGTCCGTTCTCTATGTCTGCGACTTTATTCCTGCCCTGCCACTAAGTTCATCAGTACCGTTTTTTTAGATGCCATGTATGTGTGTTAGCATACGGTATTTGTTTTTCTCTTTCTGACTTACTTCACTCTGTATGACAGACTCTAGGTCCATCCACCTCACTACAAATGACTCATTTTCGTTTCTTTTTATGGCTGAGTGATATTCCATTGTATATATGTGCCACGTCTTCTTTATCCATTCAACTGTCAATGGACACTTAGGTTGCTTCCATGTCCTGGCTATTGTAAATAGTGTTGCAATGAACATTGTGGTACATGTACCCATGTATATTTAATTTTTAAAAAAATTTATTTTATTTATTTATTTTTGTCTGCATTGGGTCTTCACTGCTGCACGCAGGCTTTCTCTAGTTGCAGTGAGCAGCGGCTACTCTTCATTGCATTGCACGGGCTTCTCATTGCAGTGGCTTTTCTTGTTGTGGAGCATGGACTCCAGGCACTCGGGCTTCAGTAGTTGTGGCACGTGGGCTCAGTAGTTGTGGCTTGCAGGCTCTAGAGCACAGGCTCAGTAGTTGTGGCACACAGGCTTAGTTGCTCCACAACATGCAGGATCTTCCCGGACCAGGGTTCGAACGCATGTCCCCTGCATTGGCAGACAGATTCTTAACCACTGCACCACCAGGGAAGCACTACATGTATCTTTTTGAGTTATGGTTTTCTTGGGGTATATGCCCAGTAGTGGGATTGCTGGTACCATCTTAATCATTTTCAGGTATACACTTCAGTAGTCATATACATTCAAATTGTTGGACAACCAATCTCCAGAACTTTTTTTTCATCTTTCAAAACTGAAACTCTATACTCATTAAACAATTCTCCCCTCCCCTGGCAACCACCCTCCCACTTTTTGTGTCTATGAGTTTGACTACTCTATGTATCTCATATAAGTGTGATCATACGGTATTTGTCTTATGACTGGCTTATTTCACTTAGTTCATCCATGTTGAAGCATATATCAGCATTTCCTTCCTTTTTTTTTTAATTTTATTTTGTTTATTTTTTAAAACAGCAGGTCCTTAATAGTCATCAATTTCATACACATCAGTGTATACATGTCAATCCCAATCGCCCAATTCATCACACCCCCCCCTCTCACACCCCTGCCGCTCTCCCCGCTTGGTGTCCATATATTTGTTCTCTACATCTGTGTCTCGATTTCTGCCCTACAAACTGGTTCATCCGTACCATTTTTCTAGGTTCCACATATATGTATTAATATATGATATTTGTTTTTCTCTTTCTGACTTACTTCACTCTGTATGACAGTCTCTAGATCCATTCACGTTTCTACAAATGGCCCAATTTCATTCATTTTTATGGCTGAGTAATATTCCATTGTATATATGTACCACATCTTTATCCATTCGTCTGTCGATGGGCATTTAGGTTGCTTCCATGACCTGGCTACTGTAAATAGTTTTTCAATGAACATTGGGGTGCATGTTTCTTTTTGAATTATGGTTTTCTCTGGGTATATGCCCAGTAGTGGGATTGCTGGATCATATGGTAATTCTAGTTTTAGTTTTTTAAGGAACCTCCATACTGTTCTCCATAGTGATGGTATCAATTTACACTCTGACCAACAGTGCAAGAGGGTTCCCTTTTCTCCACACCCTATCCAGCACTTCTTGTCTGTAGATTTTCTGATGATGCCCATTCTAACTGGTGTGAGGTGATACCTCATGGTAGTTGTGATTTGCATTTCTCTAATAATTAGTAATGTTGAGCAGCTTTTAATGTGCTTCTTGGCCATCTGTATGTCTGCTTTAGAGAAATGTCTATTTAGGTCTTCTGCCCATTTTTGGATTGGGTTGTTTGTTTCTTTAATATTGAGCTGCATGAGCTGTTTATATACTTTGGAGATTAATCCTTTGTCCGTTGATTCATTTGCAAATATTTTCTGCCATTCTGAGGGTTGTCTTTTTGTTTTGTTTATGGTGTCCTTTGCTGTGCAAAAACATTTAAGTTTCATTAGGTCCCATTTGTTTATTTTTGTTTTTATTTCCATTACTCTAGGAAGTGGATCAAAAAAGATATTGATGTGATTTATGTCAAAGATTGTTCTTCCTATGTTTTCCTCTAAGAGTTTTACAGTGTCCAGTCTTTAATTTAGGTCTCTAATGCATTTTGAGTTTATTTTTGTATATGGTGTTAGGGAGTGTTCTGATTTCATTGTTTTACATGTAGCTGTCCAGTTTTCCCAGCACCACTTATTGAAGAGACTGTCTTTTCTACATTGTATATCCTTGCCTCCTTTGTCATAGATTAGTTGACCATAGGTGCGTGGGTTTATCTCTGGGCTTTCTATCTTCTTCAATTGATCTATCTTTCTGTTTTTCTGCCAGTACCATATTGTCTTGATTATTGTAGCTTTGTAATATAGTCTAAAGTCAGGGAGTCTGATTCCTCCAGCTCTGGTATTTTCCCTCAAGACTACTTTGGTTATTCGGGGTATATTGTGTCTCCATACAAATTTTAAGACTTTTTGTTCTAGTTCCATAAAAAATGCTATTGGTAATTTGATAAGGATTGCATTGAATCTGTAGATTGCTTTGGGTAATATAGTCATTTTCACAATATTGATTCTTCCAACCCAAGAACATGGTGTATCTCTCCATCTGTTGGTATCATCTTTAATTTCTTTCATCAGTGTCTTATAGTTTTCTGCATATAGGTCTTTTGTTTCCCTAGGTAGGTTTATTCCTAGGTATTTTATTCTTTTTGTTGCAATGGTAAACGGGAGTGTTTCCTTAATTTCCCTTTCAGATTTTTCAACATTAGGGTATAGGAATGCAAGAGATTTCTGTGCATTAATTTTGTATCCCGAAACAATACCAAATTCATTGATTAGCTCTAGTAGTTTTCTGGTGGCATTTTTAGGATTCTCTATGTATAGTATGATGTCATCTGCAAACAGTGACAGTTTTACTTCTTCTTTTCCAATTTGTATTGCTTTTATTTCTTTTTCTTCTCTGATTGCCGTGGCTAGGACTTCCAAAACTATGGTGAATAATAGTGGTGAGAGCAGGCATCCTTGTCTCGTTCCTGATCTTACAGGAAATGCTTTCAGTTTTTCACCATTGAGAATGATGTTTGCTGTGGGTTTGTCGTATATGGCCTTTATTATGTTGAGGTAGGTTCCCTCTATGCCCACTTTCTGGAGATCTTTTATCATAAATCTGTGCTGAATTTTGTCAAAAGCTTCTTCTGTATCTATTGACATGATCATATGGTTTTTATTCTTCAATTTGTTAATATGGTGTATCACATTGATTGATTTACATATATTGAAGAATCCTTGCATCCCTGGGATAAATCTCACTGGATCATGCTGTATGATCCTTTTAATCTGTTCTTGGATTGTTTGCTAGTATTTTGTTCACGAGTTTTGCATGTATGTTCATCAGGATTATTGGTCTATAATTTTCTTTTTTTGTGATTTTTTTTCTGGTTTTGGAATCAGGGTGATGGGGCTTTGTAGAATGAATTTGGGAGTGTTTCTCCCTCTGCAGTTTTTTGGAAGAGTTTGAGAAGGATGGGTGTTAGCTCTTCTCTAAATGTTTGGTAGAATTCACCTGTGAAGCCATCTGGTCCTGGACTTCTATTTGTTGGAAGATTTTTAATCACAGTTTCAATTTCATTACTAGTGATTGGTCTGTTCATATTTTCTGTTTCTTCCTGGTTCAGTCTTGGAAGGTTATACCTTTCTAAGAATTTGCGCATTTCTTCCAGCTTGTCCATTTTGTTGGCATAGAGGTGCTTGTAGCAGTCTCTTAGGATGCTTTCTATTTCTGCAGTGTCTGTTGTAACTTCTCCTTTTTCATTTCTAATTTTATTGATTTCAGTCCTGTCATTTTTCTCGATGAGTCTGGCTAACGGTTTATCAAATTTGTTTATCTTCTCAAAGAACCAGCTTTTAGTTTTATTGATCTTTGCTATTCTTTTCTTTGTTTCTATTTCACTTATTTCTGCTCTGATCTTTATGATTTCTTTCCTTCTGCTAACTTTGGGTTTTCTTTGTTCTTCTTTCTCTAGTTCCTTTAGGTGTAAGATTACATTGTTTATTTGAGATTTTTCTTGTTTCTTGAGGTAGGCTTGCATAGCTATAAACTTCCCTCTTAGAACTGCTTTTGCGGCATCCCATAGGTTTTGGATTGTTCGGTTTTCATTGTCATTTGTCTCTAGGTATTTTTTGATTTCCTCTTTGATTTCTTCAGTGATCTCTTGGTTATTTAGTAACGTATTGTTTAGCCCCCATGTGTTTGTGTTTTTTACGTTGTTTTCCCTGTAATTCATTTCTAATCTCATAGTGTTGTGGTCAGAAAAGATGCTTGATGATTTCAATTTTCTTAAATTTACTGTGGCTTGATTTGTGACCCAAGATGTAATCTATTCTGGAGAATGTTCCGTGTACACTTGAGAAGAAAGTGTAATCTGCTGTTTTTGGATGGAATATCCTATAAATATCAATTAAATCTATCTGATCTATTATGTCATTTAAAGCTTCTGTCTCCTTATTTATTTTCATTTTGGATGATCTGTCCATTGGTGTAAGTGAGGTGTTAAAGTCCCCCAATATTATTGTGTTACTGTCGATTTCCTCTTTTATAGCTGTTAGCAGTTGCCTTATGTATTGAGGTGCTCCTATGTTGGGTGCAAATATATTTATAATTGTTATATCTTCTTCTTGGATTGATCCCTTAATCATTATGTAGTGTCCTTCCTTGTCTCTTGTAACATTCTTTATTTTAAAGTCTATTTTATCTGATATGAGTATTGCTACTCCAGCTTTCTTTTGATTTCCATTTGCATGGAATATCTTTTTCCTTCCCCTCACTTTCAGTCTGTATGTTTACCTAGGTCTGAAGTGGGTCTCTTGTAGACAGCATATAGATCAGTCTGGTTTTTGTATCCATTCAGCAAGCCTGTGTCTTTTGGTTGGAGCATTTAATCCATTCACGTTTAAGGTAATTATCGATATGTATGTTCCTATGACCATTTTCTTAATTGTTTTGGGGTATTTTTTGTAGGTCCTTTTCTTCTCTTGTGTTTGCCACTTAGAGAAGTTCCTTTAGCGTTTGTTGTAGAGCTGGTTTGGTGGTGCTGAATTCTCTTAGCTTTTGCTTGTCTGTAAAGCTTTTGATTTCTCCATCGAATCTGAATGAGATTATTGCCGGGTAGAGTAATCTTGGTTGTAGGTTCTTCACTTTCATCACTTTAAGTATACCATGCCACTCCCTTCTGGCTTGTGAGTTTCTGCTGAGAAATAAGCTGTTAATCTTATGGGGGTTCTCTTGTATGCTATTTGTCATTTTTCCCTTGTTGCTTTCAATAATTTTTCTTTGTCTCTAATTTTTGCCAGTTTGATTACCATGTGTCTCGGCATGTTTCTCCTTGGGCTTATTCTGTATGGAACTCTCTGCACTTCCTGAACTTGGGTGGCTATTTCCTTTCCTGTGTTAGGGAAGTTTTCAACTATAAGCTCTTCAAATATTTTCTCTGGTCCTTTCTCTCTCTCTTCTCCTTCTAGGGCCCCTATAATGAGAATGTTGTTGCATTTAATGTTGTCCCAGCGGTCTCTTAGGCTGTCTTCAGTTCTTTTCATTCTTTTTTCTTTATTCTGTCCCACAGCAGTGAATTCCACCATTCTGTCTTCCAGGTCACTTATCCGTTCTTATGCCTCAGTTATTCTGTTATTGATTCCTTCTAGTGTAGTTTTCATTTCAGTTATTGTATTGTTCATCTCTGTTTGTTTGTTCTTTAATTCTTCTAGGTCTTTGTTAAACATTTCTTGCATCTTCTTGATCTTTGCCTGTATTCTTCTTCTGAGGTCCTGGATCATCTTTGCTATCATTATTCTGAATTCTTTTTCTGGAAGGTTGCCTATCTCCATTTTATTTAGTTGTTTTTCTGGGGTTTTATCTTGTTCCTTCATCTGGTACATGGCTCTCTGCCTTTTCATCTTGTCTATCTTTCTGTGAATGTGGTTTTTGTTCCACAGGCTGCAGGATTGTAGTTCTTCTTGCTTCTGCTGTCTGCCCTCTGGTGGATGAGAGCTCCTTCCTTTTTAAGGTTAAATAACCTTCCATCATATGTATATACCACATCTTGTTTGTCCATTCGTCCGCTGATGAACAATGAGTTACTTCCACCTTTTGGCTATTGTGAATAATGCTGCTATAAACATGGATATACAAATACTCTTCAAGACCCTGCTTTCAATCTTCTGGGTATATGCCCAGAAGTGGAATTGCTGGATCATATGGTAATTCTAGTTACAATTTATTAGTAATCATCATACTGTGCTTCCACAGCAGCTGCACCACTTTACATTCCCACCAACAGTGCACAACTATTCCAATTTCTCCACATACTTGACAGTGCTTGTTTTCTGGTTTTGTGGTTTTGGGTTTTAATAGTAGCCATCCTAAGGGATGTGAGGTTTTATTTTTGAACCATCAAACTGCAAAAATCCATTGTGCATGAGACTGGAAGTTCCCTCACTTGGGTCAACCCCAAATCTCCTGTGTTTTAGCCTCTTTTGCAAAATTGGGATATTCCTTCTCCTTCTCATCTTACAGAATAAAAGCAAACACGGTTGCTCCATCCTCATGAGAGGAGTGATATGTACAACTGAGATTACTTCTAAAGAAATGGCAAGATATTCCTAGGAGTGCAGCGGAATAAGAGGAAAACAAGGAGAACAATGTAAAGGAATTAGAAGTTCATGGGAAACTGAGCAGGAGCTATGAATAATCAGACAGAGAAACTCATGGTGTGTAAAGCTCACACCTGCCTTAAGGTGAGTAGCCAATAGCAGAAAGCAAAACACTATGGAGAAAAGAAGTTCACTCGTGCTGTTCCTTGATTATAGCATGCCTCCTCCAGCCTGAGAGCCCTTGCACAGCAGTTACCTCTGATGCAAAGTTCTTCCTCCCGTTATCTGTGTAGATAATTTCCTCCTCTTCCTTAAGTCTTTAATTGACTGTCATCTTCTCTTTAAACCAAGCTTCAATCATCCTATTTATATTTGTAACCCCCATCAACCCCTGGTATGCTTGATTCCCTCTTACCCACTTTTAACTTTCATTTCTCGCACAGCTTTTATCAACTTGCAACAGATCTTGTGATTTACTATCACATAGTGATTTATTGTTTATTGCCTCTTCCCTTCACTAGAATGTAAGCTTCACAAGGGCAGGAATCTTTGTCTGTTTTATTCATTGATGTACCTTAAAGTCATAGAATAACGACTTTATTATTCTATTCTTACTATGGGCTCAGCCCATAGTAAGTGTTCAATGAATATATGTTGAATAAAAGGAGAGGAGAAATATGTGAAAAGGAGGGAGAAACAAAAAAATAGAGTAATATGTTCCTGGTGCTTCAATAATGATGCCCAAAGCTCCTAAAGTAAAAAAAAAAGGGGGGGGGGCGAGAAATGTGGCTTTATTAAGCATATGTGCTAAAATTGCTCATTATGTCACAGTCTGAGCTACTCCTGAAAGCAGAACTTGATATAAAGTCTTGAGCACAGTCTATGGTCCAGGGAGCAACAGTGAGGGACCAATGAGAGTGAAACAGAGAAACAGGAAAGAACAATACAAAGATGCATTACTGAGTTTGTCACTGCTGTAGGTGACTCATGCTTGATCCTCCTGTGACCTTTTGAGGAGTCTTAGGAAATGTCACAACTGTCCACCCCAGAGACACAAGAGAGACTGATGCACTTTATCCATTAGCTTCTGTCTCCAGTGGTCAAGGATAACTCCACCTCCAGAGCTTGGGTGGAGGTCAAGCTCTTGGCACTAGAGGCAGGAAGCATGATATATGCAGCCCGTGAGGTGAGGTGCCACCAGATGACCCCTGTGAGAAGCTTCCTGAACAATGCACAGAGCTAGTCACTGAAGCCTGGCTAAGAGGAAAGAGGATGTAAAGTGGTTCAGAGGAGTGTATTATACAGGTGCCCAGCACACACTTGAGGCACTCTTCCTGACCACATTTTGAATCTTTCCTTAGCTCAACCCCTCCCAAATACTTAATGCTTCAATATCTTACATTGGCCCTACCTTGAAACCTACCTCAAGGAAGAGAATGAAAATGAAATTGAGATGTGTATGGTTTCCAAAGGAGAAATAAGGTATGGGGAGGGCCAATCAGAAGATAATTTGCCAGTGGGCTAGGAACACCCTAAAGAAGGCAGCAACTGACCCCGAAATGAACTAAAATCACTGCCACCTTAAATGCTCTAAGAGACTCAATCCAGAGATCAATGAGTATGACAGATACCTTATGAGCAAGGCTTTAAATATTTCTGGAGGGCTGGCAATATGGCAACCCTCACTCATGCCAGTGAGGCCACAAGCAGACTGGGAGAACTTGGTGTTGGGCACAGCTGTGGCAGGAGAGGGCTGTGGCAAACCATGTGCTCCTGACTCTCACTAGGGAGTGGGGAGAAATCACTGTGCATGTTTTGGGCCAATAATAACTCCTCATTGATTGCCATTCAGTGTCAGAGATTAGCCCTTTCAGTCACTGACAGGGCCCATTGTACAGGGTGTGGGAATGCAAATATCCTGAAGGGAAACATCCATTTACTCTTTCAAAGTCCAATGAGAACAAGGGAGCAGAGGAAGAAATCGAGGCAGAAGGAGTAAGTGGTTGAGACTTGGAGAAATCTGGCAGGTCAAGGCCAATGGAGATGAGAGATTTGGCTCCTCAGAAGGGTTTAGTTAAAAAAATAAAGAAGGGTGAAAGGAGGTGGGATGTAAGAAACAAATGGGATTTCTAACTAGTAGAACTGAAAATAGTAGAGAAGAAATGGATGAAGTAAATCAAACTAACATAGACAGTGAGAGGCATGCATGTGCACACACGCAGAGCAGAAACCATAGACATACTTGCTGCCCTCAAGCCTTGTCTGCCCAGGTGTTAGTCCTTGCAGGAAGCCCTGCCCAGTGCCCCCAGGCTGAGCTGGCATCTCTCCGGTGTATCTCCCCCACCATAGCCCTCCTCATGTGGCATGCAATTGACTATTTACTTGTCTGTGTCCCGCCACAGAGTGTTAACTGCTTGAAAGCAGGGACCTTGGCTCTTCTTTGTATCAGTGTCTAATTCAAAGGAGATTCTCAGAGATTCTCAGAGAATGAATCAACTATTCTTCCCATGAAATGGAGGTGTAAAAACAAGTCCAGTAAAGTCAAACACAGAGTGAAATCATTGTGGTTACAGACGAAACAAAACATACAAAAATATGAAATTCTTATTTAAAAAAAATACAGATTCTTTGCTTTCATACCAAGAGATTCTGACTCAAACTTTCTGGCTATCTCTCCAATTACAGTTCCAGATTTAGAAAGAAACAGCTCTTCCAGGAAATTCTTGCCATCAAGTATTTTCTTCAAATTCTGGGTAAACACTACTATTATTTTCAGCTTTCAATCAAGAGTAAGAGAAGAATGAAGATGGTTCAGACACACAGAGATTTCTTGGTGACTTCAGTGATTCTGACACAGTAGTGGGTTTGACAGGAGCCAAATGAACGTGCACTTCTACGAGCCCACCTAGAACTTTCGATACAGGTGATCCATGGGCCACACTGTGGAAAAGCTACTGGGTAAACTGCAGACAGCAAACCCTATCCTGACCAATGCTCTTACAGTGATAATGATGTCCAAGGGCACACAAGTATCATCAAGAATTTTCATCAGTAAGCGTGTTCTCCTGAGGCAGGAGGGGCCAGTAAACACCGTGATCACATGCAGGGCTGTCTGTGTTCATGCCCAAGAGGCAGAGAAGAGAAAGCAGGCACATCCCTGAGGCACTGCTGAAACAAATGGACATGATAGGCTGGAAACAGTGCTTGAGAGTTCCTCACAATGTGAAGTGTGTTTAAGTTCTTCAGAGAAAAGTTTAATAGTCAACAGCAACAAAAAAATCAAATATGCCTAATAAGGAACTTGTATTCATTTTCTCGGAAACACTGAGGAGCTGTCTGTCCTAAGATGGGAGGGACTGGAGGGTGGAGATGCACTGGAGAAAAGGAGAACATAATGAACAAGCAGAAGCAAAATAGAACAAGACTCCAGAGGGAAGCCAGTGCTTTTGGCCTGGAGAGTTTCACTGACGGGTTTTATAAAGGCCCCTGACAGTTAAACCTTGCACCAGATTTAAAAGAGCAATGCCCAAGTCCACCATACAAGGATGAACAAAGACTGAGTAAAACAGAGTTATGATAAAATCTAGAAATGAAAAGCCTTCCTGCTACTGAGTCGGCATCTCCACCCATTGCTGTGTCTTCCATGACATTGTACATAGAGCATATTTTATAAATAAACATATTTATATACTGAAGCATTTACCTTTTATTTTCAATGTTTAGACTTACATAAAAGTCGCAATAATAGTACAGAAAGGCACCATATACCCTTCACCCAGCTTCCCCTAAAGTTATCATCTTACATAAGCACAGTGCAATTCTCAAACCCAGGAATGAACATCAATATTATGTTATCAGCTAATCTAGTGACCTTATTCAAATCTCACCAGTGTTCCTACTAATAGCCTTTTTCTGGTCCAAGACCCACCTGAAGACCACACTTTGTGTTTAGTTGTCCTGTCTCTTTACTCTCCTCTAGTCTGGGACAGTACCTGAGTCTTTGTCTTTTTTATAACCTTGACACTTTAGAAGGCCACTTCTCTTGTAGAATATCTGGTTGGGTTTGACATTCTCTCATAATCAGACTGAGGTTATGTATTTCTACCACAGAAATGAGACTATCTATTTCTCACTGATGTATTCTTAAGGGACTTGAGAAGAAAGCAGAGAAATCAAAACAGGAATGAGGGAAATGTTGTTTTTTTTTAAAAGATAAAAAGGTGATGTTTTCAAGAAAGAATAATAGACTGTTGACAGAAAGTAAACGTCTTAGGTCAGTGGGAGTAAGGACACAGTGAAACAGGATCACTCAAACATTGCTGGAGTGAGAATAAATTGGTACAAAAATTTTAGAAAGCATTTTGACAGATATATCACAAATCCTAAAATTTTTTATAAAACCTTTGACACCAAAACTTTACTTCTGAAACTCTATCCTAGGAAATAAGTGGAAACTTTGTTATTTATCAGTGCCATTTAAAATAGAAAGAAAATCAAAGAAAAATAACTGAACATCATTATAGTAAACAATTGGGATTTTTTGCTACACAGTACCTGAACATCCTTCTGATTTAGTAAGGGCAGATCCCAAGAGGCAAAGAATTTAGGGCCCTGATTCCCACTATGGAAGACAATCAAGGCACGTAACAGCAACAGGCTCGACCAATCAGATACTTACACCTGGAGTTTTGAATACTGAGGGAGGTATGCAAACAACCAGAGGCAGTCAGAAATCAGCAACAATTGAGGATGTTTATCCTGTAAATTACTGAATCACAACATCATTTGAATTCATATGTTCACCATGTGTCATATGTAAAAATTAGGACAGTCATTGGGAAGTAATTGGACTTTGAGAACTATCCTGAGGATGTATGATGCTATGGACTGAATTGTGTCCCTCTAAAAGTGCTACGTTGAAGCTCCCCACTGTGATGGTATTGGAGATTGGGTATTGGGTGGTAATGAAGTTTAGATGAAGCCATGAGAGTGGGACCCTCATCATGGTATTAGTGCCCTCAGAGAGCAATCTCTCTTTCTCTCTCTCTCTCTCTCTCCTTCTCACTCTCTCTCCCCCATGTGTGGACACAGTGAGAAGGCAGCTGTCTATAATCCAGGAAGAGAGCCCTCACCTGGGAACTGTATTAGCCACCACCACCTTGATTTGGATTTCCAAGCCTCCAGAACTATGAAAAATAAATTCCTGTGATTTAAGCCACTCAGTTGATGGTATTTTGTTTTGTCAGCCCAGGCTGAGTAAAACATATGGGAAGATTTGGAGAACTTTATTTACTTTGAACCTTCAACTGCCACCCTTGTCTGATGGAACTGCCCCTACTATACTTGAAGACCCTCTAGTAACCTCGTATGAAGAAATTGCTTTGCAAGGAAAAATCAGTTCTCCTTATCCTTCACTTCTCTACACCACTAGTCTGATAACTAGAGTCAGATCCCAGAATGTCTTGGGAACACAATGACAAAGTCAATCACTTGTGGAGAAGGCTTATACACCGATGGAATTGCTGGAATCTACAAAATATGTGTAGAATATGTGTAGAAATGAATTCTAAAGATGCTCAAACAAGTGTACACAGCATGAGTACATTCACCAGAGATTCTGGATTCGATAAACTAATTCAAGTCGCTACAAGTGGGTTTAACTGGTATTTGGATGATTTTCCCGAAACCTAGACATAACAGTGGACAACACAAAATGAAGTTGGATGCCATAAAAAAAAAAAAAAAAAAAAAAAAAAAAAAAAAAAAGAAAAAAATAATAATAAATAGGAAGATATACAAGAGCTCATGAAATAATACTGGAATGGATTAATCATAGGCAACTCATCAACCATCTACCCTCTAACTATGTCCTTCAAGGGGATCTGACACTTCATTCACCCAGGCCTTGAGAAATACACTGGTGAGAAGAGGGCTAGTATCTGAAAAGCACTTAGGTGGTTTTGCCTAAGGTCAGGACACTGGCGGGAGACACTGCAGTGCAATGGGCTCCCTGACTTCCAAGAGGATGGGAGATCTGAGATAACCAAGGCTCTGGGGTGCCACTGAACCGCCCCGCACAGGATGGGAGTGGCTGCCAGAAACAAAAAGGAGGGTCAGGGTGAACATCAGAGTGTTGTCTTGCAGGGCTCTTTGGCAGAGAACACTGACCATGAAGTTCTTAGCACCAAAATATACAAGCAGATGACCAAAGCCCTTCTTGATTTGTATAAATGGCAGGTCTCCAGGCTGGTAAATAAGAGCCTAACCTGAGCATAAAGTATCAACAATCATAATACCTCACAGATGAAGAGCTCCTTAACTGAAGGGGGAGTGGGAGATTTTTTGAGGAGGACTTTGCAACAATACCAGACTTTATTGTGAAACTTCCCCCAGCCTTCAAAGGAGAACAGAAATGTGAGGAGTTCTTACACCTGTTTTCTAAAGTTTCTGGTTCCAGGCTGCCCCCAACACAGTATAGGGCTATTTGGTTATACCACCCACTTCCGGATTATACCCAATCTTGTGAGCAGCATTTCCAAAAATGCACAATGAGAAAGTTATGCTGTAATATGGGGGATTCTGTAAATAACATAAGCTAATTAGATCTTTTCTGGCTGGGAAGAAAAAGATTTTGCTCTCAGTGGAAAAGATTTAATTTGTCTTTGGAAACACATCCTGCAACTAAGTGGAAAGGTCTGTCATGCTTGTAAAGATGATGCCAAGTGCACAATGTGTAGCAAGAAACCTCTACAATTTACCCATAACAAAGCAAAGGGAAGACAGGCCTTCTGACTTCTGGAGACCTTTTTTGGCTACACACACACACACACACACACACACACATGCACACAGAAAACCAGAGAAATGCTGTGCTTCCAGACTAACATATAATAAAAATCCTACTACCAGGAAATTTAAAAAGAAGTTGTTTGCAATTAGCAGTGAGAATCCTCTCAATGTAAAAAGCACATGCCAATTGACCTACATACCTAACTAAGGTACGATGGATGAAATTGTGTCTTTACTCTGTGTCAGTCATAAAACTGAAATAGCATAAAATGCACTGCTTGATTGGAAAATGGGAAAATACAAAAAAGACCCCTTGAGAGCCTCATGTGTCAGTCTTTCCTTGTCCTCTGGGAGAGAGAAGTTTAAATTCTCATACAGCTTTTAGAGAATACTTAACAAGTGCAGTCAGAAAATAAAGCAGACGCTGGCGGCAAGGATAATAGTATGAATAAACTGGAATTATTACAGAATTTTGTACTCTGTGTCCACCCATGAACTATTACTTCAATTATTTTAAAAGATGCAGTCCATATAAATTCTCCGGTGCATTCTCAGGCACCTTGCAAATTGCTGTCTAAAGATAGCACATAACAGGTTAAATCTTGAGAAATTCTTTTTAATTTTACCGATGTTATCGTGCAACCTAATTATAAAATTTCCCCATTTAAGGGGAAAAAAGATTTCAAAAAAAAAAAGAAAAAGGAAAGATTTTTAAAGCTCCACTGATTGGAAACAGTTTAGCAGATTTAGGAATAAAAACTGTTAGAAATTTTTTAATATTATGGTAACTGTGTACACAATAGTGCTAAAGAAAAAGAATTACAGAAGCTGCCAAGGTCATAAAAATTAATTAGACACTTTACTTACATAAGATATTACCTATCTAGGCAGATATGACAAAGAAATTGTTATGGAGTATTGTGTGTGTTTGTGTGTGTTCAAACTCACTGCTCACAGAAAGACAAGCCCAGGGATGAAATATACACACATCACACACATTTTGGGGTTGCGTGGTTTTTTTTACTCTCACGGAAATGCAGCTTTACTGAACTCAGTGCCATGGAGATAGGAAGTAGGTTTCTACTACATCTAGTAAGGGGGGGAAAAAAGAGAGAGAGAAAGGTGAAAGACTTGAAGAAAGTGTAGTTATATGGCAATACCATTCGGCCTCAGAAGCAATGAGCCTATTTCTTAAAAAAAAAAAGATTATTGCTTCTCTTGTACAAAATCTTAAAGGAGCCTCCTGAATGTTTCTTCCAAGCCCATTGTTTTTTTATCACTTTCCCCACAGGAGGTGTATTAGTGGCAATGTAATTGCAATCGTTTTTCTTCCTATTCATTTCATATTCCCCCCTCCC